>NW_005054314.1:3153035-3175082 GCF_000277835.1 Geospiza fortis
CAATCACAGGTCAAGCATCCCTAACTAAACACAAACAACCCCCTGCTGTGCAATATAATGAGCCTCAGCTAGGAATCAGTCATCGATGGAGCAATCAATAGCACATGGCTGAAGAAAGCACAGAGGTTGTAATATCATCTGTATGCCTGACACTTACCAGAGATAACATTAATCCCTAGAAGAAATCTGTGATACCTCTCAGTATTACTTTTTACCCAGAAGTATCCAAAGAATTAATTATAAAGTTGATTTGGAATAGTGCTTTAAACTGGAAATTACTCTAGAGTTTAAATTAAGCAGTAGATTGAAATGACTAATGGTTATTAACCAGTGATTAAATAAAAGAGCTGCAGCTACTGACTATAAAAAGGTTTGTGCTGCTTATCACAGTGTCCTGAGACAGGTGACTGATGCTGAGATGCTGAGTGTGTGCTAATTCCTGCAACATCTTTAGCAGTGGGGGCAGTGACATTCAGAGCCTCTCAAAACAACATCTCAGGCTATTTAAATCAGTAATTTTCAGCTGTTTCCAGAGACAGGACTCTACGAGACAGCTCAAGAACTCACTCAGACATCAGCCACTTTGCTGCTCACACAGCTCCAAGCAACCTCTTGTTTATTCCCACCATGCTGCAGAAGAGGAAAAAGGGGAGAGAAAGTGAGCAAAGAAAAGCTGCAGCAGCAGGAACGAAGTTCAGTCCAGTGAGGCACCTTGGACCAAATTGCCTTTCATGTAAAACACTCCTGATTTACTTCCTGTCTGTTTGGAGATGTCATGGAGTAAAAATCTGCCTGCACGAGAAAGGACAACTCCAACAATGTCTTTATAGCACAAACTTTCCTGTGCACTGCAACCTCTGGCACAAAACAAGAAAAACTGCTTGAAATTCATGCCTCCCAGAATCCTGTCTATTGAATGCTTCTTGCCTTGCAGGAAGCTGGAACAATAGGTGAATCAAAGGCAGCAGAAAAATCACCCTGTCGGGGGCAGAGAATAGGAGCTGAGAGGCAAGCACCAGAAATAGCCCAAAAATTGATATTATTTCTGTAAAAAGAAAAATGTGAGGGTTTTGCTGGGGGGGAGAAAGAAAGGGGATGGGGAAAGAAATCCCAGACAAGAACACGTGGTTATTCTGAAAAATCACTAAGGAATTTCAACTCTAAATACATGCTCTATCAGCTAAGCTGAATTCTGTGCCTAAATATGTTGGATATCATGGTCAAAATAAAGTACTTATTTGCTAAAATACTATAAATCACAATGTATTTAACAAAAAAAAATCAATTAACTTGATTTTTTAAATTATTTTTAGCACATAGCATCCATTCATCCAAAGAGCCTCACCATCCCATGATGCCCTCAGCAAAAGCATTCTCCAATGATTCCAGCTGCAGGTGGAATTTGCTTATTTGCTTTACAGGGGGATGCTCAGGTCCCACAGACCTGCCTCCCACCCTTGAATCCTGTACAGCTGCAACCTCTTATCAGAATGCAGAGTGGGGGAAAGAGCAGTTTCTGGCTGTTTTTTCCTACTCAAATTCTACGCAGAAACCTTATCAACAAGCTGGCTCTGTCACTCAGGTACAATCTGTGATGGTGATCTCTATTGTATTAAAAGGAAGGCTAATAGCATTACAAGTGGCCAAGTCAAGAACTGGAGTGCTAGAAAATATCAGAGGTTGGCACTTTTAGCTTAGCCCATCCCTCTTGGGACACATAACAATATACCATGATTTAAGTGTGCTTAGTTTATCATTTACTGTTCCAGAAAGGCTATTTTCCCTAGTCAGACCATGAAACAATGTGGGATCAGCAAAATAACTCGCCAAAATAACTAGTGTCATGTGGGCTGGGGTGGTTTTGTTGTTTGTTTATGGTCCTTTTCAAAAAACCACGCCAAACAAACAAGCATTATGTGGACTGAGGGATTTTTTCAGAAACCAAATCCAGAGAGGTTTCCGAGAGAGCACAAAGGGACACTTCTGATAGAGGTGACATTTAGCTGCTAGATTCCAGTCTCTGTTCCAAAGTACATGTGAAATCATTTCACAGAGATGTACTTATTTAACACAGACCTAATTGTAGGATCTCCTGGATTCAGTCCTAGTGATGGTCAAAATATTTTAATGGAATACTCCTAGAATGGGGACATGCTAGTACAGCAAGTATCCAGCCAAGAGAATGTCAAGCAGAATGAATTATATCCATCAAAGCTATCAGGAACTGCAAACAGGACTTTTAAGTGAAAGGTGTCAGACCCTCAGCTGTGGGCACAGTACCTGGGTACTGCCTGTTTCCCTCTCTCCTCTGGCATCTGTAGCCCCTTCCTTTACACTCTGGAGAGGCTGAGGGGTGAATGCTGATGGTCTCCTGGCTGTGCCATCCTGTGTCACTGCTCAGAGGCCAGGCTGTGCCCTCTGCAGGGCTGGGGCTCTCCTGTGCCCTGCCCTGCTCACACCTACAGCAGGCACAGCCACAGGGAGCTGGTTTGATACACCACATGCCACTCCATCAAAGCACTGATATTAAAAAGCATAATTAGCAATTTATGTCACATAGTGGCAATGATATTTTTAGTGCCTTGAACATAAGTAGCTGGAATACCAGTAGGAACTGCTGCTTGGAGAGGTGTGTTTCACGGGAGCAAAAATTACATTTAAATAAACAAATACCAGAAATGGAGATGGATACTGCCACCAGATGAGCCAATACTCGTATCTGATAATGGCATTGCTGGGAGAAACATATAGTTAAGACACAACATAAAACAGGAGAGCTGCACTTGCAATTATAGGGTGACAAGGCTGTAAGACCACAACATTTACGCTACATATAAATCAGCTGCTCAGATGGCCCTTACTTGTAAAAGTGTCAGTCAGCCAAACTACTCTCCTCAAACTACCAGAGATTTTCAGAATCATTTCCCTGCGCATTTGGACACTCCTTTGCCGCCAAAAGAGCTTCTCACTCAAACAGAAAGCCAAAGGCACTTGGAAAGTTTGCTGGCTTCCAAAGGGAAAACCTACAGGAGCAAAGCACATGTTTGTGTTTTGCTGTGATCAACTGTTTCATTCTTCCTGAACAGGAAACTTCTGGAAAAACAATTACACAAAACTGCAGGTTAAAATATTTTTTACATTTACAAATAGGACTATTTTTGTAAAAATGTATATGTTTGGGCCTAGCAGGAGTCTCCAAGCCATTTTCATATTTGGTTTAAGCATTATAGTACAAATATCCTTAAAGCAGACCCCTTTAGCAGACAGTATTTACCAAGTTTGATTGTGCTATGTGGAGTTTACTCCTGAGTTTCAGATTAACCCATTTCCATGACTAGTTTTATCACAGTGTTCTGATAATGTAACTTATATTTTTAATACTCATTCAGTTCTCCAGAGTACTCGATGTTAATAATGCATCCTATCCTGAGGACTGTTGGTGGAAACAAAAGACACCACGAGAGACCCCTGACGAGTGACAGCATCTCCTGTGGCTCTGAGAGCTGAATTAATTTGTCCACGTTGACAAAGGGAGTTCATTAGACAAGCTCTGCTGAATCATGATGGGGAAATCTAAGAGGTTGCTGCCCTTGTCTGTTCCACTGACTCCACCCTAGAATTGATGGCAACATGAGTTAATACACCCTGCAGGAGCCATTCCCTCCTGCCAAGCTGCAGGATTGGGTAAGGGGCAGAGGATGTGGCCTCTCTGCTCACCCTCAGGTTAACAGGCAGAGCTCACCTGCCACCATGGCTTGCACTGCCAGTTGTCCTTTTCCTGGCTCCTAACACCCTGTGCAGCTCACCCCATCTCTTGAACACAGTCTTATTTTTGCAATATTAACAGACAGCTCAGAACAGAATGCTTTCTGTTATTCTAGATAGTCATTTGTTGCATTAGTATATATATGAAGAATCTAGGCTACAACGCACAAAGCAACTAAAGCAATTAGGAACAAATCTTTGCACACCTTTAAATGCCCTTTCTGAGTCTTTTCAGGGTAGTAAGAAGGGTAAAATGACAGACTGAAGATAAGGTCCCAGCCTTGCATAAGGTACATGTCATTCGTAAGGAAAAAAGTTCAACAAACCTTGTACCAAAACAAAGCAGAATCTTAATAATATTTCCCATATTTAGTTTTATTTACTCACAACATAAGCAAATGCAATATTAAACAAAGATTTAGGAACAGAAGACACAAACCTGTCACAGTCTGGTAACAAGACTGTTTACTTAGGGTGAAAAGCAGCTTCCCATTATGATATCCTCATTAATACTATTTATTTATAATCACAAGGATAATTTAACCAACTTTTATATTAGTCTGAAATCAACGGGCACTTCCCCATCCAATGAGAGATATTTCAAGAGTGAAAGATACAGTAGATACAAACTGAAAATAAAGTCCAATTAGCTTAAAGGAACAGAGAGACAAACCCTGGCCTCTGCAATGTTCTCAGCATTAGATGAGATAAAAGAGCCATTGTAGCAGCTGCAACTGTCCCCTCCCCAGCTTTTAAATTCTCATTTTATAGGGGGAGCAAAACCCATCACAACCTCCAGATTAGCTCTGACCTGCTAATCTGTTCTCCAGATTAGCTCTGACCAGGTTCAAAGCGACTCACACTACACAACTGACCAGTCCAGCTCCCTGCCCTTCTTGACTGTGCCCCCAGCACCCAGAGCAGAGGCCTGGCACCTCTACAGCTGGGGCAACTCCTGGCATTGATCATTCAACAACACAACGAGAGAGTCCATCTCCTCTGCAGAGGCCATTCTGTTTTAGAGCACAGCAATGGGCTGCCTGTGTCTCTGGGCTCAGCACCATCAGCCACTGCCTGGCTGAGAGGAGATCTGCAGTGCTGATCTGAAACTCTGAGCAGGAGAACACAGGGCAGCAGCCTTCCATTCTACTCCAAATATCAGTTTTTTCTCACTCATTCTTCATACCTGCGCTTGATGCTCCCAAAGAGCTCACTTGTGAGATCCTCTGCACGTGGCCAAGCTGTTGTCCCCACAAGGCTGTCCTTGGCAAAGTCCCCACCTCACACAGCACATCCCCCTTGGGTCAGCCAGCCCAGCTGCACTGAACAAAGCACCTTTATAAGCTGCCCCCACCCCTCAGGTGGGGCGTTTGCACTGATGCCTTGCACACGATCCTCATCTCATTAACTGCCTGCACCTGCACAGGTTCCCACCCTCTTTGGGGCTGACCACCACAATTCCAGCTTGATAAAATCACATGTTGAGGAAACATGAGCCTAATTATTCCTACTGTTTCTTGTTTTATTTATGCATAAAGGAAAAAAAAAATTCTAAACTTTTGCTTTATCCAGAAAATCAAAAGCCCAAAACACAACACAACTTTTATAGAGGGAGAGAATGAGAAAGAAGGTCTTTAAGCCAGTGGCAATAAGGGAACTCCAAAAAAGCATCCTAGTCTTCAAGATTTTGAGATTTTGAAAGCTCATTAAAGGTCTAGCAGTATGGAAAGCCCACCAAAATAAAGAGAAATCTTTCCATTTAGTAGAGCAGTCTTGAATGAGGCCTCTGGAAATTACACTCACACACACACAGCTCATCGTGTGCCCTGTGTCCCACCAAGTACCCCGAGTAATCTCTATTAATGCTCCTTTCATAACAAACTGACAGCAAAGGTGCTGACAGTATTTGCTGAATATTTTTTTGCTAAAATCAATCTCTAACAGTGACCACAATAAGCGAGTTAGGTTTTTTTTTTTTAATTCATACTTAAAATAGCCATGAATCTTCTTAATGTGTCATTTGACATTTGTTATTACTTGGCTGTGGACTGGCATTGAATATTTTATGAAATATTTATGGCAGAAGGGGATATGGGATTCATAAGAGCAAGACACATACAATATGTGGAACATTAGTGACAATTACCACAAGGGTAAAATTAGTATAATCAACCATCACTTTCTTATGAAAAAATACAGACTTAATTGGTGGCAGGTGGATATTTCTTCCATTTTAATACTGCAATTTTTTAGGACTGATTTGCATAGTTTTTGCAGGATTAAATAAAATTCTGTTTAAATGTGCACTTTGGCTAATTAACTCATGGTAAACAGAAATGCCCTGTTCTCTTTTAAAAAATATTTAGCAGATTC
Organism: Geospiza fortis; assembly: GCF_000277835.1. Lineage (NCBI taxonomy): Eukaryota > Metazoa > Chordata > Aves > Passeriformes > Thraupidae > Geospiza > Geospiza fortis. The sequence continues at coordinate 3,159,174 of NW_005054314.1, forward strand.
CCTTTTTGTTCCTAATAATTTGTCGAAAGGAGAGAATAGTAATTATGTGCATCACATCCAGCTAATGTGCAAACAGATTGTGAGCAGGTGAAAGTGAAATTTATGAAAAAAGACGTTTCTGTTGTTATGTTCGTTGGAAAGTGGATTGAATCCAACATCTTTAATTAAAAATTATTGTAAGAGTTCCATGATTAAAAAATACTCACCAGTGATAATGACAGATCCCATTTTAGGAAAAGAAGCACTGAATCCCTGCAGTGTCTCTAAGAGAAGGTGTATTTGGACTTTCCAAAGGTTATTCAATGTGTAAAATCCCACTGAGCATTAAATCCCCTGAGCTGTGGGGCACATTGCCCAGGGCCAGCAGCTGTGAGCCAGACTCAGGCAGCTCCCACTGGAAGAAATGTTTAAGCAGTCACTTGGTGAGAAGATTTCTCAGACTGGATGGAAATTCACCTGTTTTTATTTGTGCAGGGCTTGAGACAACAGGCACACTTGGAGGAGATTTTGCTTCTAGATTTATATCTGCTGCTGGAGCAGAGGCAGGGAAAATAAGTCAAAACCTGCTGCTGTGTGTGCTGCTGCACCGTCCACTGGAGTCATATATTTAAAGTAAAGCTGGAGTTTGCTTTGTGTATCAAATCTGGAGTTACTCCTCATGCAGCAAGGCTTTCAAGGGACAGCTGGGGCTGGAGGGCCACTGAACACCTTCCCTTGAGAGAAGTTTGGATTCGAGTCCCTCAAATTACTCACATTTTCAGCTTGTGCCCCTTTTAACTGGGCTTACCAAAGCAACACAGTCAGAAGAAAATTAGTGTATAATTGCCTTACCCTAATTCATGTATCACCTAATTAATAAATGAAAATCTAAGGCATGCTGTTAGTTTGACCTGGGATTAGCACTCCCATGGAGGTTTACACTGCTACTTTCCTTGCTATACACTTTTCCCTGCAGGAAGATAAGCATCTTTAGGGTCACATTTATTTATGTGTGTGTATTTATTTATAGGTATCAAATATTTATACATTTTTTCAACAATAAGAGTCAAAGTAATTTAATACCAATTTTCCCTTGCCCACTAAAACAGTGTTTCTCACGCAAATACTTGTACCACTGGGATTGTGTTCTCTTGAAATCTCTAGGGGTTAGGTGCTTTAACACCTCCTGGGATTATGGCATAAAAACAGCAATGTTTTCTGCATAATAACACCCCATCTTAATGCATTTTGTTGCTTTTATCTAGGAGCAGGCCTAAAGAGCTCTGTCTCAGGAAAAAAGAAATGAAAAAATAGATATTTAAGCAGATAATGGAATTCATTTGGAGGCCTAAAGTTCTTCTCCAAGTATATACACACAATTTCCATTAGCATTTAAAGGAACCTGAAATGAGGAGAGATCTCTGAGCCTGTTTCATTGGCTGTTGTGAATATCCTGGCTGCAAAAATGTTAATGTTTTTATGTATTACCTCCATCTGCTTCAATCCTGTGAAACTTGGGTGTGCTATTTATAAATATGAATATGTTGAGTTAGTATATGTTTTGCCTGTTCTGTAGGCACTATTCATTTTCTTGCAGAAAGCACATCTGTCACTGCTTTCATTAGCAAAGGGTCCTTTTTACGTTCTTTTTGAATTATAATATTGATTTTTTTTTCTCCAGTACTGCTGTTTTGCATAGTGCATTGTTAAACCACTCAACAAATTTAAACCCTTGAAAATGGAGTCAGTAGTGGAAGTGCTGGCACTCCCTGAGCTACATTGTCATGAGCCCTGATGCTGTGCTAAATGGATTGAGGCACACTGACACCCCCCCACCTCAGGTCTGGAGTCCCAAACACCTTGAAATACTATTTCAGCAACACAGTTATGCGGTGATACACTGCTCGGATTCAAAATAAATTCTATGAAATTCAAAGAAGCTGTGGGAATGAATAACCACAACTGAGGTGCTGGAAATGTCTCACAAATCAATCATCCCAGGTGTGAACAGAATTTCCAGGTTGGTTTCCTACATATTTTATTTTCATGGGTTTCTTTGAAGTTGAAATCTCTTTTTATTCCTAACATCCTTGCCCTTGAGTCTTTCTTCTTTTCTAAATATGCACTCATTCCCCATAATCCCTTTATTCCATTCTATTTTCCAGCCATGCCTCCCCTGATACGCCTTTCAAAGGCCTCTTGTGCTCAGCCCCATCTGGATGTTACACCTGGAATTTTGTCTCCATTTACCTCCCACAGGAAGAGGAGAGGCTGGAGTTCCCTGGATCTGCTTCCCCAGCCCTTGGGGCAGAAATGCTCTGGGGGAAGTTCCAGTGGGCTCTGAGCTGCTCTGTCCTGCAGTGCCCCAACATCTGGATCTCCCATGGAAGTGTTCTCCCCAGCACGTACAGCACATTCACTGATTGCTGCAATGCCACACAGAAACTCAACATAAAACATCTTTGTGTGCCTATTCCTTTGGAAAAACCCCACGTTTCTGCAGTCCCTGTGACAGTGTAATAGTCCAGTATTTCTACTATAATTATATTCCCCTTAATAGTCACTATACCAGGATGCCTTTTTTATGGAAGATATACAGACAACATTATACACACTTTCTGAGGCCTTTTCTGGAGTACAAAAAATTACAATCCAATGAGGGCTTGGAGGCATTCTGGCTTCACTAATATTCATATGTTAGAACAAACAAATGTGGAATTTTGGATTATAGCCAACTGAAATATCACATCAGCCTGTGGTTTCTTTTTGAATGATTAAATATTGTACCAAAATAACTTTACTGCTACTATTCAGGGGGAAAAGATGATGAGAAAAAGCAGAGAAAAATATATGTATCAGTGGGCTATGCAGCAGATTGCAATGGAGGCACCCTGCTTTTCAGTGCACTCCTTTCCCTGCTGGAAGGAACTCCTAAAATCTTGGTGGGAGGACAGGCAGAGTGCCTGTTCCTGTGGTCAGGGCAGGGAACATGGTCCCAGAGCTGTGGTTCTGATGGGGGCTGGCTGAGACCTCTCCTGCACTGTGCTGGACCCACGCCCAAGCCTCCCCCGCTTTTGCTGTTTGAGCAGCCCCACACTTGCACTTGGATCAAGGCAGGCTGGGGTGTCCTGAGCCCAAAATACCAGCTGGAACAGTGTGTGGCTTTTCCCAAAGGCTGGCTAGAAAAGCCCCATCTCCACTTCTTGCCTATAAAATCCTGTTCTGGAAGCGAGGGGGTTAAAAGCAGAACCATTTGCAGCTCTATTTCACTTTTGAAATGCTAGATTTCTGAGATACTCATTAAAAGATGAATTCAGACAGTGTCCTTGAGACAGTTAATGAGATATGCTAATTTAAAATAAATAGGTCTGGTATGAATTCTTGATAAGAAAACATCTGCTTGGATCTGTTGCTCACTTTCAAGGGAGGTAACTCGGTCTGAAGACAGCAAGATAGGATAAGGAATTTGTAGCCATCTTGAAGGCAACAGTTTAAAAGAACTGATTGCTTTTCAGGTCAGCCCTTGAAGACATTTATTTCTTCCATCTGACTTCTTTGTACACAGGGACTAAGAGAGGCAGGCCCAGGCAGGAAGGCACTAAATGCTTTAAGGGGAATTTAGGGGAGCCTCCTTGGCCATCAAAACTACCAGGGTGAAAAGCAGCTCTAAGGCACTCCCTGTTCCCCAAACATGGGAACATTGTCCTGTCTGGCAAAGAGAACAGATTTTGCTGAAAGTCACCAAAGGAGCTGACACTAAAGATCCCCCTCAATAACTGCAGAGCATGTCACCCTGATTGCCACTGTGTGACAGTGTGGGTGGCAGCCGGAGGAACTCCTCTGGGTGAGTCTGCAGCCTGTGTGACACAGTGTGGGTGGCAGCCAGAGGAACTCCTCTGGGTGAGTCTGCAGCAAGGGCATTTTACTTCCCCTGACCTTGGCAGTGAAGCACAATGGCTTTACAATGCAGGTGGACACATGGGTTTGTGTCCTGGGTGTGCTGCAGGTTTTATTATTGGGTTGGGGGTTTTTGACTCAGGCACAGAAATGTGCAATCTCATTTTATATAGAGATCCTTGCACCATCCCTGCCTTAGAAGCAGCAGCTTGGGTAACACCTTGTAGCAGTCACAGAGCAGCAAAAGGTGGCAGGAGAAATCCTACCACTCCCAGTATCTGTTCAGCTCTCCTCTGACAAGTAAGAATTGCCATCCCCAAGATGGTCATTTTGTCCAACAGCACAGAAGTGAAGTGCTATGGAACAGGGAGTGCAGCTCTCTGGCTAGCAGTTATAGCAAAGCTCATGTACTTAGGTGGGGTTTGAGCTTCACACTCATAATGGTGTAGTGTACATGCTACACAATTTTCTAGAATTTTAGAGGTTCAATATTCAAAGATTATTTATATTGACCTTTCAAAAATTTCTGATCCAGACATTTTAGTTTTAATTTAAGTGTATGCACCACACCTGTTACAGGCTTTTACTGAACACTATCAAAATCTACAGGGTATTCAATCCCTTGTACTCAATAATATGAAATTAGGATTTTAATTCGCTTCCACCACACCATTCTTTTCCAGTTGCACCTGTGCAGCCAGGCTGTCCCTGAGGAAATGAGGAGATTCTGCCTGAGAAGTACTATTTGCACTCACCAGCCTGACTTGACTGAGCTTGTTCTCTGTGGAAATCCGAGATCAAAATATGGCTGAATGATCCTATTGCATTGTGACATTTCCTCACCTCTGTCTGCACCAGCTTTAGGGCTGTGGTAAAAATCAATGAGCAGGTCTGAGCTCAGCCTTTAGATTTTCCTTCTCTAAAATGCTGATGCCTCCAAAATGGATCTGAGAGGGTGTTTGAAAAATATGACAGTACCTGCCCATCTGCAAGTCCTGAGTGCCAGATTTCTTGGGTGATCAGAACATGCTTAAACAGATTCCTATTCCTTGATCTCATGTTTAATAATAGATTCTTAATTTCTGTTTCTGTCTGGTAAAATCTAAGTACTCAAGAAGGTAAACCAGATAATGTGATGTAAAATATCTGTTCTTTGCCCCCCATTATTGTAACAATCACATTACATTATTTTTTTTTCTCTAAAACATTTTGTAGAGGTAATTTTTTGGCAAAAATATTATTATTATATAATCATAATAACATAATTCACTACAATTATTATCAGACACATCATCTTTTCTTATCATACATTTTCTCTCCTGATCCTGAGTTGCTTTGTTCAGTGCTGTGTACATGTGCAGTCAGCATCATGCTGAGTCACTTAATAAGTGAATCAGAGATATTTTTATAGCCCAGAATTTTATGTTTGGGCTGGAAGCTTACAGCTCTCAGTAACCAGAGCTTCAAATCCACTCTACTCATGTCTTTAACATGGAGTTTGATCCCTGAGTTTATTTGTGACAATAAACAGAGAATTTTATGACAAATAGTATGCACTGATGGTGCTTGGTTAGTTGTAATTATGAAAGATGATTGCCTCCTCAGTTAGTGCTGCTGCTGCAGAGGGTTACTGGACTTCATGAATAAATGATCTATACCAATACAGCAAGTTCTGTTACCGTGAATATTTTGTTCAAATGGTGTGAATGCCAGTACTCAATATGTGAAATGCAAGGAGAAATGGTCCAAAATATCCTATAAAACTAGTGTTTACCAAAACTATAATGCAGATTCCAAACTCTTACATATGCATAATGTAAAATGGGAATATCTGAGTATGTTACATTTATCTAGAAGAAAGTTTGAAATCAGGACCAGATTTCATCTTAACTGGTATTAACCAAGCTTTCATTAAGCCATCTCCTTTTAATTTAAAAAACACAGAGTCATATCTCTAGCTGATATAAATCAGGACCACTTCCCCACTTCCAAAGCTGCATTATATAATTAATTTACAGAGGTTCAGAGACTTCATTCTCAAGTCATCTAAGTTTGAACTTTACTGCGTAAAGGACAACAGAAGTCAATTTGTATTATGATTGCTGAGTAATTAATGAGAGAAGGAAAATCTAGACTGCATTATCCCTCACGCTGGATAAATTGCTTTCTATGCCTTTAATATGGTGGGCTAATGGCCAGTCATTAACATGTTTATATATTTAGCAAATAGTCTATTATATAATCTCAAGATTAATTTTGAGGAATACCCTTGTCATAATTCCCTTTGCTACAGCTTAATTCAAAGGCTCCACTTGCACTTTCAGCTGGGCTGCACGAGTGCTAATGAAGCACACACAAAGTCCTTGCTTTTCTGCCACTTGTACCTCGCTTAATCTCCTTTATGAACGTGCCACTCACTCCTGTAAAACATCTTAGTGGAGTGGCTGTGCCCTGCTGGGAGCCAGCTGGGAGCTCTTCATGTGCCATGGAGGGGACAAAGGTGAGCACTGCTGTTGCAATAGGACATGAAATAAAATGATATGCACACTGGAACTTCTAAGGTAAAAAAGAAGGGCAGTTTGTAGTCAATTTCGATATATATAGGATTCAAAAAGTGACTCTGGATTGGAGGATGAAATTGCCACCTCTCCAATGACACTGGTCAAACCAACAGTCCATCAATTTTCTCCTCTTCCAGGAAAGAATGTAAAAACAATCATTATTTACATAAAAGTGCATGAGAAACTCCATTACAAAAATGTAACATTTAGAAGGCTTAGAAGAACTTAGAAGAACAGGGCGACACGCTGGCAGCCCACACCAGGCTGGCACCACCCTGCTCTGGGGACTCAGACTTTGGTTGTGGTGGCTGGTAAATGTTAATAGCTTTGGTTGTGACTGGTAAGTATTAATAGCACTGCTTGTGTTGCCTGGTGGTGCAGTGGAGATGAGAGCTCTGCTGCTGGTGCTGCTGCACAGACACAAGGAGAGACAGAGCTGCCCTGGCAGGGTGGGACAGCAGAGGGGAATGTGGGGGACAGGAACAGTGCCTGCCATGAGGGACTGGGCTGCACACAGCCTGGGGACCAGGGAGGAACACCACCCTGCTGTCCCGGTTCTGTTCCATCCTCCTCTCAGCATCCCTTAACACTCAGCCCCTTTCTGCACAGCCAGCGTTTCACAGCCGGTCCCAGGCACCCCAAGCTGGGCTCAGGAGCCAAGCCAACATCCCCACATCATTTCTGGGTGACAGCTCCCTGATCACTAAGCCTTGCAGATACCTGCAGTACAGGGACATTTGGCAAATCCTGCTAGTGCCTGTAATGTCATAATAAACTGACATATTTATGTACATTTTATGTCTTTTTGTGATGCGTCTTGGGGATATGATTTTTCATTGTTGTCATAATCAGTCAGTCAGAGAACTGGTACCTTTCCACAGACAGAAATAATGCAGTGACACTGCCTGACTGCAATATATTAAAATTTAAATCACCCTCTGGTCTGCTGTAGGAATCATATTAACTGGTCCTAAACACACAAAAAAAGCAGAACAATAAAATTCAGAGAATGATAAATTACTGATGTTCTTTCATATTTCATAAAGAAAGGTTTTATAATAGCCTGAAGTTTACTTACTAAATGTTTATAGATGCTAAGATAATTTTTTTGAAAATCAGAATAATATTCTAAGTTGAGAAGACATTTCTCTGACATTTGACAGCTTCACAGCCTGGGTAAAAAAGAATTTGCAGTAACTATGAATTGCCATTCAATTTGGGGACATGAACAGCTTAATTGAGAAAGTGTGTTAGAAGCCAACAAGCCAGAATCACAAGTAGTAACTTGAGCTCCCAGTGGCAAACCCACCATGATCTGAGGATCAAACTGTAGCACCTTTGTTTCAGTTATTAAGCATACAGTGGCAGCAAAGATTATTTTTGTTCCCATATTGAGCTCCTGCAATAGAAAGCTGCATGAGCTTTCAGACTGAGATATATGTGTGAATTAATTTGTATAATGGTCCAAGAGACATTTTGCAGATTTCTGTTCCTTTTCTAGATACTTATCTGTCTGAAAAAAGTGCATTTTTCAGTACATGTTATTCTAGTCCAATTGCCTGGGTCCTTTCCATTGGGATAATTTCAATACCTGTGTATATAACATGAAACCCGTCCCCCATTGTTAACATATCTGTTTAAGCAGAGAAAATGGGGAATTTGTGGTGGTTTTATTTCAGTTTATCTTCATGCAGCTATGTTTGGGATCAATCTGGGCTTTGCCTATAGAGAATCAAATAAAATGCATTTTAATGCTGACATGAAAGAGCAGTTGTTACTTCCCAACTCTACCTTTTACATGTGTCTGCCTTTCCCTCTCCCCACCATGGCCAATATCGTGTCTCTGGCCTATTAAACAAGAAATCAAACCTGAGTTTGGCTGATGTTTTTCTTTAAATGGGTTTAAAAACAATCAATGCTGGATTTAGTTTTGGGAAATATCAAACAACCTCTTGTGAGATTTCCAAGGTTGGGGGACAACCCACACTAAAAATTTCTTACTACATTGAAGGAAAGACTGTTAGAACAGGTAACATCCATTACACACAAGTCTCTTGTTTCCTTCTCTGGGTTCTACTAGAGTGTTTTTGATAGAAAAAAGCAAGGTTCATAATGAGGTCCACAGGCCAACTGCTTTTTCAATGGGCAGGGTGGCACAACATGTCAGATTTTTTTCTCTCCAGCTCAGCCAACATTTCTCCTCAGTAATATTGATGTTCCTTCACAAGCTCAGTGGATTTTCAAAGTATTTGCTGCAAAGGCATCTCAGACATTTGCTTTCTATACTGAGCTGCTTTATTAAAACCAAAATCAGCAAATCACTTTATTAAGTGCAATATCATTAAGGGACTCCCTGCAGTTTGGTGGGAGTGTCTGGATGCATATCCACCTCTCACACATGGTGTGCATCTCAGGGTTAAGGGAAAATTGCAAAAAGCTGGCAGGACACCGTCTGTGTTGGCATCGCTACTACAGTTTTTGAGTTTTGAGTTACAGTTTTGAGCTAACAAACTACAATACTGCAGCATGAAAAAAAGTAAAGGATCATGGCTTGAACCCTGCCAGATGGAATATGGAGACAGCTCAGGAGAACTTGCCAAAAAAAATGTGTGTGTGCATGCATGTGTGTGCACAACCCTTTATAAAATTAAGCAATCTCTTGAAATTTCTCCATTTCAAGAAGCTTCAAATCAAACGCTCTTTCACTTGCCAACACCAAGAGAAAGTTATCACCATTTATATTCATATACACATAAGTTTCATCCAGATGGTTTTACACACTGTTTCCTGTAATCTAATGCATTTTTCTGCTTGTGAATTACAGAGAGATGATTCTGGTTATGACAATTATATTCACACTTGTAACTGCCTCATAAGCTCAAAGGTAAGTGCTTTAAAGCCAACACATTAGCTTCAAACTTTCCACTTTTATTAATTATCTGTTCTTTGTAGTTGGTCACCTAGACACAGGACATTGTTTCTATTTTAAATGTGTGAATAAAACTTTCTAGAATAGCAGAGTATGGAACAAAAAGCATGTCATTCTTACACAAATACATATTAATATCTGAAAGACTAGGAAACTGATAACAGGAATGTTAATGGATAGGGAATCATTCCTTCCGTAACTGACACAAAGCTCAGCCTCAGTTGGCACTCATCTGCATAACTCCAGTGGCTCATAGGAAGATACAGCAGTTTACACAGGCTGAGAGGATCTGAACTTTTGCTTCTTGTGTCTCTGCTGTATTCTCCTATTGTCATGGCCTTTTTACCTTGCATAAATATGTGTTAATTAGCTTTAATTAGGATAATTTCATCATAGCTATTCTACTCACACTTTCAATGGTATTAAAGAGATTCAGCCCCTTTAGATTTTTGCTAATGATGCTGGTTCACTTGGAGAGCAAAATAATATTGCCAGGTCTGATATCAAAATATTTTTTTTTTTTGAAAGAATTAAGAATTTGGTCACGTTCTAAAGCTGAATGAAGGTCAAAATCTCAAATTTTTTCAAAAAACCTGAAATATTTCTAGGTATATCCCTATTAAAATAGTGAAACAATACATAAATGTGCATTAGGACAGGCAACAGAAGAAAATGACAATGCAGTTGCAAGACATTTTCCAGCAGATTACGTTTTTAGTAACACCAGTAACAATGTTCTCTAATCTCATTTGTCATGTGCAAATCAACTGTTTTTAATAGAGATTAACACTGTACAGGAATGGAATAGAATAGTTCAGTTGGAAGGGTCCTACAAACACCATCTACCCCTTCTTCCAGATTATAGGAGAAATCCTTGGCTGCCCTGATATTTGCTTTAAATAGGCTGGGTGGGCAGAGCAGTGCTAAACCATCTTTTGACTCTGCTCACTGTGGCTGTTGGAAATCAATTTGGGTTTTATTATGGAGAGCCATCTCTGGTTTGATCAAACTTGTGTTTGCTCCAGAAAATAATTTCATAGCTTTGGGCTTTTGCTGCAGTTGGTGCCCCATCAGCTGAAGTAAATAGGAGAGTGTTTAGAGCTTGCTGTGTTGCCTCAAGATTACCTGTAAGCAATAAATCCTTGGATGCTGGGTTAGAGCAGTTTGGGAGCTGTAGAAATGAGGCTTAGCAAGAACCACTCACCCTTAGTCAGTAATTAATGACACACAAATGCCCTGGTGACTTCTGATGACACGATTAAGCAGCGCAGTGATCCTGTGTCACCAAGGGCTCCTGCACTGCCCTGCAGCCTGCCCAGGGCTCACTCAGGTTACGTCCCCTCTCACACTCTCAGATAGGGATTCACCAGCCCCACAGAGGTTTCTGCAGAGCACCACTTGAGCAAAACCAGCCCTGAATTCATCACTGCAGCTACACAATGTGCCTTGGCACAACTGTATTATAGCATTGCATTCTTGTGCTGTAGTTAAGGCCTGTCAGCAATTTCATTATTGAGTCCTATTTTTAGCCATTCATAACTTGTAAAAAAATAAAAGCATTTACAGTGCAGGCCTAATCTGAACAGTGTTTTTTCTCAGTGGGAAATGTAATGATATACATTCTGTGTGTGTATGACAGTACAAGTAGTTCTTTCATCTACATAAAAAATCTGTTGACTTGTGTTTCCTTATTTTTTTCTGTGATTTACTGTTATTCTCAAATGGATTCTAATAAATTTGGAATTTATTGCAAAACTTTCCTAGCAACACAGTAGCACTAATGTGGAAGAATGTTAAACATGGGCTCCATAAAGCTGAAATTCACAGGGTGCAGCAGGCAGCGATACAGGTGATACAGAGCTGATGATTATTGATGAAGACATTCCCCTTGACTTCATAGGTGTAGTATATACCATGACAACTTTAAACATCATGAAGAAAAGTTATCTTGTGCCAAAAAATAAGTAGGATTTTATTCCTCTTCATAAAAACCACAATGTAAACTCAGAATAATCCTTGAACGAGCTATGAAGATTTCAGTATCTAAATTGATAAAGAGCCACATTTCCTATTTGCTTTCTATACAAAATTATTTTACCGTCTATTTTGTGTTATATGACAAGTTCTGTCTTGAACTGCATCTCTGGAAATCCAAAGTAGCTTAAAGGATCCTGGTGGACTTCTGCCAACTCACCCTTCGTGTAACAGAGCTCATGGATTGGCCTCTCCACCTTGAAGGTGAAAAAGCATTTTTCATGTGATGGCTGAGATTAGAAAACTAGAGGCAATTCACAACTTGTACAACGAGACACAATTAATCTATATATTGTTTTTGGAACAAAGGCTTGCTTTTAAAGGTGGCAATTACAAGTAATTGCATTTCTAATAGTGATATGTAGCTCAATTATCAAGGCCTTCTCGTAGAAGTAAGAACCAGAAGTACATGGTCTAGCTTACTTTTTATTTATTTGCTAACATTTTTGTTGATTTATTTATTCTGAGCCTTCTACACCTGCCTAAGCTGACTCCATAATGACCTGTTCTAATGCAACACTGATGGGAATATCTATTAATGGCTACTTAATTGCACAATGTCACAAAGAACATTATAAATATAAGAAACTGGGATAATTAGATTAAATGTTAAACACTGAATTTATGCTTGACAATATTCAAATATGCAAAACCTGCTCAAAACCAGAAGTTCTTCACACAGCAAATTCAGCACATTTTTAGGCAAGCATTTTCTGTGTGCCAGCTTCCACGCCTGGGTCCCCTCCTCACAGGAGTTCCATCAGCTGGCACAGCTTTAGCTGCAGTCTCCTCCCAGACCTCTCTGTAAGAGCCAGTGGCAAGAGAAGACTTTTCAGCAATAAACAGACACAGGCCAGCAGCAGAAAATATGCAGCAGCATCAGTTTGTGCTAAAGCATCAATTTTGATTAGTTACTGGCCAGTAGCTCCAAGATATTTTTCAATTTTAGCAAAGCTTCTTGTATTTACACTATTTCTGCTATTACCCTACAAGCAAGGGTTTGCATTCCTCAAATTTTTGTAGCCATTTTTACCAGGGAAAGCTTTGCACATCTTCAGTACCTGGCTTTGTTAGAGCTGCTCCTCTCCACTCAAAGGTATATCCTGATGGACCCTGTCAGGTGAGAGAGAGATAAAACCTGCTCAGCATCTGCAAGGTTGATGTTTGAAACAAGTTTATAGTTAAGATTTCCCCCTTGCTCACCAACTCCCATTAAACACTTGATGCTTTATGACACTGAGAGACCTCCATCATTTTGCATAGGCACAGTGAGGCTGTGGGGAAAATATTGAGCACCTGCTCCCAAAACAAACAAGTTGGTGTGCTGTGATGACCCAGGTGATGAGCTGTGACTCCTTACCCAGCCTGAGCCTGCAGGGTCCAGAGGGGCAGCAGCATCACCAGGTGTGCCAGGGCTCAGCAGCCCCAGCCCAGCTGGTGCTCACGGCACCTTTCCTTCTGGGGCAAAACCACTAAAACAGAAAATTTTGAGAGTATGCTTCAGGAAACTGCTAAATCCGATTGCCTGGGTGGGGAAAATGTCATTTTGTGGACATTTTATGGAGACAACTTCCATATTACTGTCACAGAAAGAGCCTGTGTGAATGCCACAGCACAGTCACAGGAAAATAACTCTGGCAAGTGGGGCTATCCTGTCATTTTGTGGAGGATGAAGATCTATATGAGTATATTTTTTTCTAGGGAAAGGATGAGCAGGCACACACTGTGTTGGCAGCTCTGTACATTTTCAGCACTTTTTTTACCTACATAACTAATGCAGACTCTAATTTGGTGTTCTCAGATTTTCATCAAAGCAGCAAGAGCCTTACACTACAGAGCAGCGTGGAGCAGCCAGGCAAAATTCATCCTAACAGCAAAAGTGCAACTTCTTTGTCTGTGCCAGAGAAACTCCATTTCCCACACCATATAAATTACTATTTGGCTTTGATTGTGCTAGAGATGGAATCAGTTTTAATACAACACAGCTAAAAATCTATCCTCACTCTGAAAAAGACTTTTCTATGTATATATTTAAATATGTTACATCACATATATGTATATATAAAAGGATTTTATAGATACCCTATCAGACATATATATGCTTGTAGCCACATCACCCTATTTACTGGCATGAATTAATTTCTTTTTAAATTAATTCTTTACTTTCTGCCAGCTCATTAACCCTGCAGCAATCAGTTCTGTAATTTAATTACCTGTTGGGAAGAACAGCCCCTCCTGAAAAGCTAACATTTTCATGGGGAAATTTATGTCTCCAAGAAGAGATTTTCTAAAATCTCTGCTTTATAGAAAAAGTTGATGATTCACAATTCATTTCCTCAACCTGCTGATAACTTTGTAGGCTCCTGTTAGATCCTTACTGCAGTCATCAGTTTTCCAACACAGCAAGCTCCAGTCCACTTAGTACTTGCTACAAACAGATGCCATTTCATTTTTGTGGTCATTCTTATGGCCTTCCTGCTATCTTTTCTAGGTCCCCTGCAGCCTTATGAAAATAGAATAAGAGGAATTCTGTACAGTATACATATTTACTACTGATAGATACAGCAGTGTAATGATACATGCTGGTTTGTTCTCTTTGTCTCCAAAACAGCAAATTGTTCTACATTAAGAAACAATGACTGTGATATCATAGAGTTCCCCTGATTCTGAGGTTTTTTCCCCTTGCTAACTATAAGTTTGTTTGTGAAATTCACCATCTAAGGAAGAGACCCTGATGGCAATGTCAGAAAATAATTTATGTCACTGCTGTGCAGTGGAAGAAAACTCTTGTTGTTTCTATAGCTCTGAACCATGTAACCTCCTACTGGACCATTGTGGAAAATAATCCTCACCAAAAAAAATCTTCAGGGATCATAAGAAAATCTCTGGTTTTGCAAAAAAATGCCTGCAGGGTTGCTTCTTGTGCTGCTCATGGCAGGATAATGTGCATCAGCTTTCAGCACTGCCTGTAGGGCGCTTTTCATGGCCACATAATCTATGCATAAATCTAATGATCCATAAATTTGTCCATGGCCTGGACAAGAAGTGACTCTAAGCAAGGGAACAGACCTATTAACAAGCAGAGATGCTGCACAAGTAGCAGGAGCAGGGGGTCACTGCCAGCACCACCTGGGCTCAGCACTGAACTGGCCTGGCTGGAGCTGCCTGCTGCTGGGAGCAACAGACACACACATACACACAGGCATAAATATATAGATAGAGACATATAATAATAATTTAAGAGCAAAACCTTCTAAAGGATCAGGATTAGCACCTCACAGGTGATGAAGAACTCATTATCAGGATCACAGCCCTCAGAGCACTCCATTGCCTGTCTGGCACACAGCCACCACAAGGGTGAGGGAAGGCTGCATCCCTGGAGAGCCCAGGGAAGGGTCCTGGGGGTGTCTGTGGATGCTTGTACCTACCTGTACCTGCACCTACCTTGTGTGCAGTCAGAGCACAATCCCCAGGTTCCTTAGAAGTAATAAATAAATGCAAAACCACATATATACAGAGCAATTTATTCATACACTATCCATTCATTCATGTATAAAACAGTGTAGTATGTTAATTTGGGTCCGCAGCGTCAAGGCAACACTCCCCACTTCCATTTCTGAAGCAAAAATATCACTTGGTACATTTAACATGCACTTTTAATGACAGGGCTGTACAGATTTCAGAAATGTTTCTAAACCTCCAGAAAATATGCATCACACTTGTTTGTCATGCTTGAGCCTAATGTGATTTGAATGAGAGGAGAAAATAAGCCTGACAACTAATATATTTATTGTAATAGACAGTAAATATTAAATACAAGTATTTATATGGGACATAAAACCTGTGTGTATAACAGGGAGGGGGAATGGTGTGTGAGAGTCAGGGATCTGTTGTTAACCCCATGGCAAATGTAGCTGAATTCTGCTGCTCCAGGGAGCAGTGGTAGCAGCACACAAACCAAAGCTCTTTACTAGAGTTTCATACCTCATTAATAATATCACAAGTCTTGAAAAGGAATCTTTTTCCCAGTATGAGAGGAAATTATTTCCCTTGCTGTGCTCTATCACGGTGCCTCCCCGATGCATCATTTTGCATTTGCTTCCCCTTCCCTCCCACACTTCAGAGTAACCAAGCAAAGGTGGGTTTGGCAGATTTTCACACTGCCTCACAAGAGGCAGATAATCATGATTAAATTCCTCACTCTCCCAGCTCTAGTTTTTGGGGTTTTTTTTACATAGTTTTTCTAATCATAATTGGATCATCTGAGAATTGGAGCTCTGTTCCCCCTTTCGTTTCTAGTAACCAGAATCACTCTCTCTTTTTTTCTCCCCAGAGATAATCCCCTGGAGATGGGAAAGGTTTTCTGTTGTGGTTTTCACTTCCATGTAAGCTTTGAACAATGACTGCTGAGCTAGCTTTGACAGGTGTTAAAATATCTTGGAGCTGGCTGAACATTCGTATTGATTAACTAATACATGGACAGAGGTTTTAAGAACTGATTGCTTTACA
>NW_005054314.1:3175163-3178774 GCF_000277835.1 Geospiza fortis
CACTCTTTCAGAAGGAAGTGGAGAAAATATGCTACATTATCACTTTCTTTCTCATCCATTTTCATGTACTATATTCCATGTTCATCCAGTTTAACTGCTAAGCTGTCAAAAACCAGAAAATAGTGAAGAATGTAGTTATGTGCTTATTCAGAAGATTGAATCTCGCTGTTTATTGCAGCTGTTTATTCATAATATAATTAGGCAGAAAGACACAGCTTATGTAAAAGTTAATAAATTCCTGAGACAGTCCTAAATGATTGATGAATATTTTTCTACCAGTCTATCTGGTAGAAATGCCTTTTCAAAGTAGAGAATCCTCAAACTTGCAATCAGTGTCCCTTTGCCTTATCACTACAGCTAACTAGTAATAATAAATACCAGTCAAAAAGATTTACCTTTTAATCCAAATTCCTGATTTATACTCATGTTTTATACCTCCCTTCTGACATGGTCCTCAGTGAAAATGTTCAGTGTAGAAAAGATGCAAGATGAGACTCCTTTAGGAGACAAAGCTGAAATAAATTTATCACAAACACTTTAACAATGAGTTGCATTCACAGCTGACAATAAGATAGTGGAGCCTGATCCTCCTGCTGTAGAAGCTTAAAAAGACAAATCTTAATAACAGAGAAGTAAATGTTTGTTTTGATCACAAAAAGTGAATATTAAATATTTTATTGTAGAGATATCCCACAACTAGCCTCTCAGTTACAGTTCAGACAGATACATAAAAATTTGTGATATTTAGATCCATTTTGCTCATAACAGTAATACATTTCTCTAAAAGCTAAAATTCTGGAATTTCCAGGCTGTTCACATGCATAACACTACCAAAGCCACCTCCTTCAGAAAATGCTGCATACACATCTCTAAGAAAATACAAATCATCTGCTCTTATATGTCAGCACTTGCCACTAATTTAACAACCAACTCCCACTTGAATTGCTAATAAAAATGTAAAGGTATTGTATGGTATAAAATAAGAGTGTTATCACCAGGCAAAACAGATGTTGATTTGTTTCCTTCACTTCTGGCATTCTGCATGCCTGTGTGTGCCCAGCAGAGAGCCCAGGCCAATCAAAAACTGATTTTACCTGCCCTTCATGCCCAGCATGGCCCTCACTGGATGGAGGCACATCCTCCTTGACTCTGGGAGAATTCAGCTTCACCCTGCTGCATCAGTTCCCTTCTGGGGAGCAGAGGTTTCCTCCTATGCAAAGTGGAACAGAGACACGGAATTTCAACTGACTTCAGGCCTGAGCATTCCTGGCTCCTTTTTCTGCCAGGATGTTTCGTGAAACAATTCTTTTCTTAGAGCCAAGAATACTAAATCCAAACTTTTCTCTAGTTTCCTTTAATGCTACTAATGAGCTCCTATTATGCTTTAAGTACCTCTTCTAACTCAAATTAAAAGTTTACACTGTCGAGTCATGTGCGTAATGAACTGAACAGTTCTTAAATTTAAAGAGCATTAGGTAATTTTTAACTCAGCAACAATAAAAAGAAAGAATAGGCTCCTTTAAGCCCAAGAGTGTGGCTTCAGAACCCTTTTTACTTAATTTTTATTATTTGGTTTATCGTTTTTTTCCTATTTTTTGATTATCCTTTCAGAGTTGATTGAAGCAAAACACAATTGGGCCCTTACAGAAACCTGTTTTCCCTGTTAATGAGTGCATGAGTACATGAGAGTTACCATAAAGTCATTGTAAACAAAGCATTAACTTTTTTCTTCCTTCTTTTTTTTAATGGATTTTATGGATTAAATAATTAAATTATGAGCTATCCACTCTTTATGACTGCACACAAATCATGAACTCTGAAGACATAAGAGATGCATAAGTAAGAACTCCTGCCTGGACCTCTCCTGCACTTATATATGAAAGTGACAAGGAAAATTATGGTCCTATTTATGTTAATTTAAATCTTGAGAAATATCAAGTAATTCAGTTCTGTCTCTAGATTTACATTGCCACAGCAGATTCATTTTCCTTTTTTACCAGTAAAGGAGCTAACACTGAACCTAACATGAAATTACTACCTAAGCTTCAGAGTTCTATTAAATGGAGACTTATACCAAAGCTGTAAAAAAAAAAGTTAATAATAATAAGATAAAAATAATAATATATAAATAAAAAATAAAATATAAATATATAAAAATAAAAATAATAATAATATAAAAATTAAATTAGTATTTGCACCATACTAATATTTATTTTATTCACATGTATTTTTAAAAAGAGCCTTCTCTTTGGAATACATAGATTTTTCCTAGTTGTAATAGATAATAAAGTCATGTCAAGGGAAAAAGGTGAGAAAATGCCAACAGTTCTTTGTTTTTATTTATTATACATTCAGTATGCTTAGTTTTCCAGATAAGCATCAAATGGATGCACTACTTATCAGAACACCTTCACTTATGTTATTTTAAGTTATTATGCTCTTAGCACAATTTGTGGTAATTTTGTTAAGACTAAGCTACACTGCATTACCCCACATGTCTTCTGTCAAGTTTGAGGAGCCATTTGCACAATTTCATGTAGAATTTTCTAAATTAGAAAACAAAGATATTTTCCATTTTCAGGGAAACAATACTTGTGAAGGGGGAAAAAGTCACTAAGAAAGCTAAACCCACTCAGGGTGTAGCAGGGAAGTGGTGGAATCACAATTCCTGGAAGTGTTCTGAAAGCATCTGGATGTGGCACTTGGGGATTTGGTTTAGTGTGAGCACAGTGGTGCTGGGTTAATGCTTGGACTCAATTTCCTCCCAGGTCTTTTCCAGCCTTGGCAGTTCTGTGGTCCCTGTTTAGCCCCATCTGCAGATAACGAAGCATGCAGCACGTCCTGACCCTGCACAGGGCACCCAGGACAGCAGGATCCTTCAGGCTGGAGCATCCCCAGCAGCAGGAAGGGGGGAGGGGGATGGTGAATTATTTCAGACACCCAAATCTTCCAGAACCTTCTCCTTTCCTGACTCACCTTACAAGAAGTGTTTTGGACTTACCAGGGTGACACTGCTTGCACTGGCAGCCAAACCAGGGTCCAGCCAAGCCTTCCACACTGGGCTGCACCCCCTGCACACCTCAGCACTGCCTCAGCCATGGCTGGAAAGAGCAAACCAGAGACCACAAGAACATTTCCACTCAAGTCCTGTAACGGGAGTAAGAGATGTTAAAGCAGACCAGTATTTCACACCTTGCTGAGCTGATAACTTACCACAGAAATATCTTTATCTTACTAAGGAACAATTAGATTGGTGAAGTTCATTTCTTACTTTTAAAAAATGTTCTCTGCTCAAACTGCCCGTCTGAGATGGCCTACATTTGCACAATGCACTATTAGCAAAATGACTGTGATCATTTTAATTTAACAAATGGAAATGCACAAACACCTGCCTTTGTGCTAATGAGCTTGGCCTTTGGAACTGGTGGTGAATGGCTGCAGGTTATTAGACATCCCCAGCAAAACTGTGGCTGCAGCTTCCATTTGCAGCCCTGTAATTCACTGAAGTTATCTCATTTTCCCAATTGGGTCCAATTACAACAGGCATGATAAATAACTTCCCATTGTTGGTCCATTTAATTCTCTGGAAAAGTAGCTGGGAAATGGGTCTG
>NW_005054314.1:3178824-3208444 GCF_000277835.1 Geospiza fortis
GTACAGGAGGGAGAAACAGTTCTATAAAGTCTCTGTATATTAAAATAGAAATTTTTTTAAATAAGAAAGCCTGGAAATGTTTATCTCTGCTTTTTTTCTCGTGCATCTCTGCTTGCCCCAGACAAGTTCCCCTCCAGTAATATCATGATAAACCTTCGCCTTTTAGATGACAACTCCTTGCTTTACAACACTTCAAATCAAGATTACCTGACCTGAAGGAGAAGAAAAACCTTGATTTTTTTTTTCTTTTTTACAACATAATCTTTATGTCAGTTTCCCTATATCACATTTTGTATTTTTTTAAGAAAAATATTCTATTCCATTCTTTCATACTTTGTCCTAAGGAAATCAGCCTATTTATCTCAGACTAAACTGACATTTCAGACAAATCACTCACACTGGAGAGGAGCTGTCCTAGGCCCCTGGCTGTTACTCACCAACAGGTGCTGCCAGCTTGTAACTCAGCACTGTCAGAAAGCC
This sequence comes from Geospiza fortis, assembly GCF_000277835.1. Lineage (NCBI taxonomy): Eukaryota > Metazoa > Chordata > Aves > Passeriformes > Thraupidae > Geospiza > Geospiza fortis. Next base: position 3,179,305 of record NW_005054314.1, read on the forward strand.
ACTTTTCACTAGCCTGTCCTGGTATTTCACCATTAAAAAATAAAATTAAAAAAAAAAAAAGAAAAAAAAAGAAGACAGGTTATTTCCTATAGTCAGGGCTTCCTGCTCCCTGCACTGTTTTGTTGATGTTCATTTTGTATTTCTATACATTCCCCTTGAGCATTGAACTAGAAAATAAAACTGGAGCTATTATTCCTCTCTGTAAAAATAAAAATCTCACATGCTGAGCACTCATCCGGCCTTCATAACACTCCTTTGGTTTTTCCACATTGTGTGACTGGATGCAAGAAAATAGCTCAATTATCTATTGGACATGGGCGCTAATGAGGCTCAGGTCACTCTGAGCTAATTAGAGGCAGCCCAGTTTTTTAATGATTGCAGTCTTAATATAGCTGAGAACCAGGATGGCAGCAAAATTAGTTGGTGCCACTCTTTCTGTGCTTCCCATTCTACCCATTCTGGCATGTAAATTCTTCCTTATTGTTACTCGTGGCTGACTGCCCCACTGATGAATGTGATTTCTCCAGTCAGGTGTTTATGAAAATGTCCTGCACTCCACACAAGATGCAGCCCCTGACAGGATCCTCCTTCAGAGCAAAGCTGTTCTGTCCCAGGGAGCCACAAACAGAAAGGCTGGCAGGAAACTGAGTCAGCTGTGACACTCCAAACTGCCCTAGTCACACAGAGCTCCTAGGATAATTGTTGCTCTGTCCCGTCTGATTTTTCTTGTAGCTCTTGGAGCAGTGCAATTAGTGGTGATATGAACATTAATTGACCTAACCAGTGAATCAGAAAGGCAAGCCCTGGAGAAGGACTGCGAGCCTGACAGCCCTGGAGGAAAAAGTCTGACATTTCTGGTTAGTGTTTCCACAAGCAGGTAAACAAATGAGCAGAAATTGGACTGTGTCACCACGTGTAGATGTCCCATTAACAAGCCCAGGGGAAATATTTTCTAGGAGCATCAGCAAGTGTGTTTTATGTGGTAAGCAAGCTGCCATTCTGGGGAATTGATGCTTTTCATGCATAGTCAGGAAGATCCCTTGTTTATGCACTGCCAGGCCATGTCCCATTCCCAGCTGTGCTTTAATACCTTCAGAAGCACAACTGACAACTACTCTGCTCCAGAGAAAAATGCTATTTCAGAGCTCAGCCCAACACACTGACATCCACCTGTTCAGCTTTAACCCACTGTATGTGGAAAGAAAACTCCCTATTTTCACATAAACCCACTAAAATATCATGGGATTGCATCCCCCTATCACAGAATCACAGAATGGGTTGGGTTGGAAGGGACTTTGAAGATTATCTGGGTCCAAAGCCCTTGCCATGGGAAGGGACACCTTCCACTCTGGTTTCCCAGCTGGCAGCATCAACCATTTCCAGCATTAATGTTCCCCAAAGTGCACTTAATTATCATGTTGCAGTATTTTAGGGAGTTCAGTCCTTTTAGGTCTCATCTGTGGCTTTGTTCAGAGCTCTGCACACAGTTTCAGCTCCTGTGCAGAGCAGCAGCTCCTGTGACAGTCCTTGCTTATCTTATCTCCAGCCCTCAGCCTGAGAGCCTCCTGTCACCGAGTCCTGAACAAATGACAGATGTGAAAATGTGCTGCCAGGGAGGACAACCCTGCTCTCCCACATCTTACCTTCCCTGCATGAGCTTGCTCAGCTTTACCTGTCACTGCTTACAAAATCTTTTAAGCATTTGAGACCTCTTCCATTGCCACAGTGCCAATGCAGGGAATTTTTCTGGTCTAACAGCTATCTCTGTCTTGTAATTAGGCAATTTGGAGGACTGGACATTCCCACCAGCACCACCCAGATGGATTAGGAGGGGTTTGGAAGTGTGAGGTTCAAACCAACCCATCTGTGCCATCTTCTGCCTCCGTGGCAGGTGGCAGAGGACTGGGACAATCTGCTCTGGGCCCTGCACAGCCCAGGGCTCCTGCTTGGTCTGTGGGGCTCCTGCAAGGCTCTGCTGGCTGCCATTCCCTCTCCACCGTGCCAGAGGGGCTGGCATGTCCTTCCCAGTGCCACCTGCCTGGTGCAGAGCCCTTCTCATGCTGCTGACAGGCCCAGAGGGGTGCCTGGAGGCAGCCAGGGCTTTTCTCCCCTCCCCAGGGACAGGAGGCAAAGGGCTCAGGGAGACCATCAGAGCAGATGCTCTTCCCTCCCCACCTTTGCACTGCCCTGCCCTTTCCATGCCTGAAATACATCTCCTGCCTGGAACAGCCTTTTCCATTGGACATTCACACCATCAGCTTCAGGCACCTACTTTAGCTGGCTAATTTAGGAGCTTGGGTCTGTCTCATTGGGTACTAACAACAAGTTGTAATTAAATGACATTTTCTATGCTATATTAAACTCTTTCAGTCAAAAAATATCTCATTGAAAAATCAGGAAATAAGTCCCCAGGGCTATCATTATCCATCTGCTTTCCTAGCAACTTTAGGCAACTGCAAATTTTAAAATAAATTTATAAAGGATGCCTCCCTCTCTCATGTGATATGGACCTAACTATCTTTCATGTTGCCTTCTTGGAGAACAAAAGTTCCAGAGATATTATTTTGCAGCAGAGTGTCCCCAGGCAGCCATGAAGGCAGCAATCTCCTGCATTCCCAGGTGGCCTTTGGCTATTTACAGCCTAACACTGAGCTGCTCCTCAGCAGCTCCCAGACCCATAAAGGAGGGAAGATGGTTACATCCACTTTGAACAGGCAGATGAGAGAATAGCTGACAGCTGATGTTCAGCTGAAATAAACAGAAACAAATCAGATCAGAGAGTCTGAGAGACCAAAGTGAGAAGATTCAGCTTTGGGAGACCAGTAGGAAGGTGAGAGGTTTTCTAGCATCCAGATTGATTTTCACATGACCCACAACATCCTTCTTTTAATTGCAAGCAGTGCAGAACTTGAGTTGGAATGATTATTGTACTCACACAGGAATGCATGAGCACCCCAATACTGCTTAGGAAGAAGCTGAGATGCTGGGGAGGGAGCAAGTTAACAGAGTTTAGGCAGTTTAGGGGCAGATTAAACCATCCAAATAGTCACAGTGTCTCTCTGCATTGCACACACATGCAGCCCCATAGCAGCCAGCCTGGAGCTGGGAAGGAGGAATATTCCCTCCCAGGAGCAGCCCAAAATTCATCAATAACAAAGGAACCACCACCCTGGGAGCAGAGCAGGAGGTTTGCAGGAGCAAACTCAAAGGACTGAAGGAACCAGAAGTGGGTCACTGACATTTGAGCACAAAACTGCTAAGCCTGAAAATGCTTCCATTTGTTCAGTGCAAAGCACAGCGGAGTCCAGATGTTTAAATTCAATTCTTTAGACAATAAAGATGACAGCAGCTACAACCCCACAAAGATTCTTTCATTTTTCAACACGGTACATAGATTATGTTTCAGAAAAACTTCTAAAAAAAAAAAAAGGAACTGTGCCTGATTCCTATTATGCTTTGTGGTTACACATGCTCGCTCACCTCCCAGCAGCAGCTGCCTCTCAGAGCTGCATTGTAGCAGGCTTTCCATGGCACAGCTCAGGGCAGTGGGTGATCATTAATCTTTGTGTTTCACTTACTTAGTCCTGAATCCAAATTTAAGCCAATGGAGACTGTTTGTTTCACACAGGTATATCAAAATTAACATTTGAACAGCACCCACTTGATATTATTAAACTACAAGTTTTGCCATTTAGCTTCAAACACAGCTGTGAATATAAGTTATAAATAGACACTTAAATTTTCCTTTCAACTGGTGTTAATCAAAAACCACAAAGGGTAAAGTTTTCCCTCTGGGTTCAGGATGGAAAAGCCTTCCAGTTATTTGAAAGATAATTCCATTGCCACGTTTCTTCCCCAGCTCTGCTCAATGCCTCTCCAAGGGGTGTGAGTGACCTGCAGAAACTGCTAAACTTTCCCTGCACAACTTTCTGGCCTTAATTGCATCCTATAAAGAGTTGGAGCTGCTGCCACCTATGGACAAGCATCAAACACAAACATGGATTTGCTACTGGAAAATGGAAGTGCCAACTGACACAAAGTGGTTCATATTCCCCTGTATGTGTATTGTTCATCCCACCATTATTAATGCCAGGCTTTGTGCTAATGAGCCACCTTAAATGTTTATGGCACAAGCCAGAATGCACAGAAAGCATCCAGCACCTCTTGTACTGCTCCCTCTGTTGTCAGAGCTAATGGAGAATAAACCCCAAATTTCAGTAATATATTGGTTACTATGCTCAGCATGTTTAACCCATAAAGAAAATGAGTTACTATATTTTACCTCTGTCAAATAACCAAGTATGGATTAACCTTTGATTTAGATTTTAACATGCCTGAATCTTGTCTATGGACTTAGGAGGACAGCGCAATATTTTTTGATTGGCTCACAGTAGCTGTGCATAGATTATTTAAAAGTACATTACAACCTCTCAGGAAAAAAAAGCAAGTAGCATTGTAAAATAATGCAACAATCCTGTCCTTTTTTCCTTGCATATTATACCTGTGTAATCTAAACAAGTGCAGAATGGAGCCATTTACAAGATGAAATAAACACAATTCTCAATATTATTGCAAGACAGCAGTAGAATAAATTTCACTGTAATTTCCACTGCTGTTGTTTCTGTAATGCAAAAAAGTGATGAATGAGTATCTATTCCATATAAATCATTGCAGGATCATCTGGAATCACTAAATCTAACATTTTTAGGAGGAATTTTAAAAACTTTTCTTTTCACTACATGTTAGGGACTTGGAAGGTCAAAATTCTCAATGATTTTTTAATCTTGTTTCCTGACAGATGCTGAGTATCTAATACTGCTTCCAGGTTCTTGGATTTGGGGGCCAGTTTAACACCTGTAAAAATAAAATCTGAGGTAGCTCAAATAGGGCATCCAAAATCCCAAACTTCACAAACCACAGGCCATGTTTACGAAGAAGATCCTCCTCCTCTTCCTCTGCCATGGAACACAAACTGGCAGAGAGCGTGACATGTTTGCTGAGACAGGGATATACCTCACACAGCTCAGTTAGTTTCTCAGATCTGCAGAAAAAGAGTAGATCTTAAAAAAAAAACAATAATAATTGTGAGAGATGAAAAGATACCTTTAAACACGCTGTAGACAAGATTTCTTTGTCGCAAATTTAAAAGTTCGGGAAATCACAGTCTCCCAAGCTCTTTGAAGAGCTCTGACAAGGAAAGGAAACCAGGAATTGTTTCATCTTCCAGTCCTTCTGAAATGGAGATGTGCTGGGCTATGAATAACTCCACTTTCCCTCTATTGCTGGAAACATTCCCAGGCTGTGACTTTTTCTGGAAGACGAGGCAGGACCATCCTGACAATGTCCTAAAGAGCTCCTTTGGTCTGTACTTGGAACAATAAGGACATGGTTGGCCAGTCTGTGTGAGGAAACTAAAGGAGTTGGAAAAGAGGGACAAACATGTTCCTCAGAGAGTGCAGGGCAAGGAGCAAAATGCTTATAAACCACGGGGCAAAAAGGTGAAAGGAGTCCCCAGTCTCAGAAATGCTGGACATGCTCTGTTCCCTCTCCAGACAAAATCTATTTTCCCTGTAGAAAACAGAGCTTTCTGCCTCTCTCCTCTGCTCCTCCCTGGGGCCCCTCAGTCCCACTGAAACCCTGGCACCCAGGGGCTGTGGCAGCTGGCCACACCTGGCTGTCCCAGTGCCGCCTCCCGCACCGTGGCCCATCCCAAACCGCGGCTTTGCACTTCTGCTTTTCCATGCAAACTTCTTTCTTTTGGGAAGTTCCAGAAGCATATTAAAAATTAAACTAAGTTTCAGTAAATGCATAAAATTGTTCATCAGAGAACCCCAAATTGTTCCAGCAGCTAGAACTTTTTAATAAACATGCATCTAGTTTCTTTTGGGTTGAATCATGCCTTTTCCTATGTTATGACAGAGATAATTCCTTTATCAATACACTGAGCACACATACAAGTCTGAGTCATTAACAGAACCACATGTTTAGTTTGTACAAACTCAACTGGTGTTAAAAGCTATATCCCAGCACCTCCAATTTAATGCAACACCAGGACATCACTTTCAGATTTATTTTTTTTTTATTTGAGGGATGTAATTACCCACCTCATGTATCTCATATTTTATTAGGCATCACTCATGTTCACAAGTTCCTACTTACTTCAGTTGACAACAGTTGAAATCCATTTTTTTGGGACTCCACAATATTAATAAAATATAACACATTTGTTACCACAACACACCTGGCATCTTCTAGCATATTTCTGAGCCTTCTTGCTGCAAGCCAATAAAAATTGTATTGAAAAATCTCTTTAATGCCTGTTACTTTGTGTGCAGGTTTTCTGCTCTAACATACCTAGCAAGTTTGGGTAGGCTTTGAAGAGCTGAAGTTTTGAACATCCATCGGCTCAAAACTGTTGATCTGTTTGATACAATCATTGATGTGTTCACTACAGGAACCAGAAGAAGAATACGTAACTGAGCTTCCTATTTATGAAGGCAGGATAGCAGAGAATTTTCCATATGTGGGGTTCAATTCTTCCTTCAGTCTGGCCTCCTGTTGATTTAAAAACAGCTTCAGTTCTTTAGAAAGCAGAAAATGAGGGTCTAATTGTGGAATATAGTATTTAACTGCAAAGCCACTAGCACTGGGCAAGCACAGTTAAATCTAGAAAATATTTAAATGAACAAGTTTTTTCTTTGAAAACAATTTCAGAATAATTTTATACTATTTATTTCATAATAATAGAGAACTGTACTGATAACAGTGGGATTACGAGCAGGTTTTTTTACTTGTTTGATTATGTGCAGAATTGTAGCTAAAAGCAGCAAGTGGTTTTAACATGGTATGTTGGTTAGGATTAATTAGAATGAATTTTCTATTTCAGAGAATGGTACCTTGCCTGCTCCAGGCCTATTGTCTGGAAACAGAAACAACTCCACAAAAAAAAATCATTTCTTGCCCAGGAGAAAAGAGGCATGTCCCTAGGGAGAAAATGGAGAGAGCAATGCATTGATGGAACTCCCTCCTGAAGTAACAGTGAAGCACAGGGAGGAGCAAAGATCATGACACAGAAGAGATAACAAAGAGGGAATAATTTCCTGAGGATAAGAGACCTGTTTAGATTAGACCAAGTCAAAGAACAATATTTGCAGCTGGAAAGCCTATCAACTTGAAAACAAAAACCCACAAGCTGCAGGCTTACATCTATATAGAATTCTCAAATAAAGCAGTTGTAGCTAAAGTGCATTAAATAAAAATACACAACAAACTCTTCCTCAACTTCTGCTGTTACTGGGACACATGCTGTTTTTAAAAGCACTAAAAATCCCTACGTTTCACTGCACTAATGATACCTTTGCAGGAAAAGCAGGATTAAATAGCTGCCATGCAGCAGGTACTCTGGGTCCTTCTGCCATGGGGTGAAAGGATATTGGCAAAATGAGAGTGGTTAGGGGAGATTCAGGCTGATGCACAACAATGTGAATTCCATTTTATTAATCCCAGAGCTCAGTCCTGGGAGCTGCTGTCACAAAGGGAGAAAAATGCAGTAAGAAAACTGAAAGGGACTAGGGACCTGTGATTGCATGAGGAAATAAAACAGGTTCCCCTTGTATGATTTATCAGCACAGCTACTGAGTAGCCATTACAAGCAACTTTAGCACAAACTGCTTAATACTGGATGTTTTTCTTAAATGTCCAGTGGCTGAAAGCAGGTACCTGTGGGAGAATCCCAGGGTTCAGCACAGGAAAGAACAAAATGCACTTCTGTGCCTTGGGATGGCATAAAACTGTGGAAAATGCAGTTCCTCTAGCCCTGGGAATGTTACAGTTGTTTAGAAATGTCACCTGATTCCTGCAAACTTGGCTCTGCATGATGCTCCCAACACCAGGAGTACAATCTGGTATTTTCTTCTTCATGGGCAAGATGAGACTTGTTCAATCTGTGCCTAAAATTTCACACATGGGTAATGCAACAATCAAATCATGGCCTCTGGAATGTCCTTGTAAATGAGGGGGGTTTTGTTGTTTTCTTGGTTGGTTTTTTTTCCCAAATTTATTTTCATGTTAATTCACATCAGTGAGGAGCACCCTGAATCAGAGCCACCATCTCTGTGTTCCCAGTTTGGCAAGATAGAGCAAATGTTTCAGTGCCTTAGCCCTTAAATTTCTTCCATTTTCTTAGAGTGTAATTGCATCTAATTGTACATTTTGAGCAAATACACATAATCACATCATTATGACAGGCAATTACCTTATTGTGTTGTATAATTAAGTAAATCACACAAGAAATTGTGCAGAACTTTAATAAAATTTTCCAAAAAGAAGTTAATCTTTTCTGCAACTGACAGAAGAAGCCATATTCATTTCTAATGATCATAATCAATTTAGCATTTCCTACCCTAATTAGTGAGCACTCTGCAGGCATGTGCAGAATATGCACATTCAAGCAAAGTTCTGGCTGATGACATTAGTGACTTTCAGGGATGTTTGCTATGCACAAACATCCTTATGTAGAATTTAATGACCTGTTGCTACAGAAAATGCAAAATATCAAGAGAATTCATGTATATATTAAATGTGTTCTGTTGAAAACCTTAAAAATTCACTATAATAGTTGGTTTTATCAGTATGGTTATAATTAAAGTACATTATTACCTGTTACTGCTCATACATCTGTTTCATCACACAGCTTAGGAGCTGTCCTTTGATGGAAGGAGATTTCCTCTTGGAAGGGAATTTATTTATTACCATAGCTGATTTTTGTTATTGTCACTAGAAAAGTTAGTGTATTACCCAATTATATATGTACATTTTATACACACCCAAGAACTGGGTTAGGAACTTAACATTGGCAAATAGAAATACACACAAGTCACTTTAACATCACACAGTCAAGCAACACAGGACTAAAGAAAAAACAGTGACTGCTGAGCTTCAAAACAGATTCTTGACACACATAAAAGGCTTTTTCCAAGTTTGTTGGTTGCAGTTTTCCTCCCTGGCATAAAACACAGCCATGCCCAGTATGCCAGGTATGGGGCTGTCTGTAGGCACCTTTGTGAGAGGTTTGCCCACCTCCCTTAGAAGCTGCTCAGTGCCATCAAGGCGCTGTAAAACTGTACTGGTTTCCAAACAGGGTTTTCTACACAAATACAGAAAAGATCACACAAATACACCTTTTAGTCACAACTTGCCAGCTCACCCTGTTGATATTGACAGTGATTTTAGGAGCAGCTGATTTATATCCAGGAGTTGGGAGCTTTACACTCTTTATACTCTTTGTGTTTCCCAAAGGCAACAAAACCCCAAACTGCCCAGAAATAGATTGAATCCACATGCTTAGGAACTACTTCCTCCAAACAGCATGTTCCATTTAGCAAATATTTTGAGAAGTAAGGTCAACATAGGCTGAGCATTGAAGAGGTGCTTTACAAGATGCAGTAAACAGAGGAGAGATAGACACAGAACATTCGACAAATGTGACAGAGAACATTTGACAAATAAAAAGCACTTTTCAAGGCATAAAACCAGATTTTCTTTCTTCCTATGTTACAAAAATAAACTGCAACTAAAGAATAGCACCAATTAAAAAAAATAATTTGGCACTGCGTATCTAACTTAAGAGGAAAATGGGTGTTTTCCACACACACTCTGCAGCTATCTGAACAAAAATTGACACCCTCATTAGAAAGCATGAAATCTAAGTTGTTGGCAAAACTGTCTGGAAGCAGAATGAAGAAAGAAAGAGAAGAATCTGGGGTGACAGTAAGAACGTTACAATCAACCAAAACAGAGGCTGAAACTTGAATTTGCTTTTGCAGTTTCCAGTTATCAAAACTTGACACCTCTGTCACACCAGTATTCCAGGAAGAAAAAAAATTAGCACTTCAAACACCTCCACCCACACCATCAAACACAACTTCTATACACAACAACTCCTGTCAAATGTCTTTTTCTTTTCTTCTTAATGGTATTAGCTCAAACTAGATTGGACTTGAGGGAAGAAAACCCAACACAGAGGTCATCTGAAAAACAGAGATATGGCCATGTATCAATGTGGTGCTATAGAAATAGATCTTTCCATCATTTTCTAATGGACTCAGACCATTTGAAAAAATTTAAATACAGTCACAGAAAGAATTTGGCAAAAATAGTAGATATAATTATCCCTCTTAGGAAAAAAAAAAAGAGAGAGAGACTAGAGGGAGGAAAACATACAAATTCTGCAGAGACATTGACATTGTAGCTGGGCTTCAGGAGAGAAACACTTAAAGCTTTCCAAAAAGATATTTTCTAGACACTGGTCTAACTGGTCTTTTGTTTAATAGAAACACTTTCAAAGACCGGAATTAATCCAGATTTGTTGGTTTAATAAAGAACTGAATCCAGCTCACTGATTTAATGCACTAGATTTACTGCTATGTTCTGGCCATGTGAAGAGCTGTAAATTGGATTTAGTGAACATGAGCAAGTCAATAAATGCCAGAAAGCAGACAAGACACCAGTAAATCCACACCAAAATCACTGCAAAACATCTTAACCAAAAGGTACTGACCTGATTTTCCACTCATGCAATTCTTTTCAATATTTATACCTGGATAGATGTAAAGAGCATAAATTAACAAGTTCCACTTAAAAACAGATTTCAGGCAGGTAGGTAGGTCTACACCAGCTGAGAAGTCTGTCCCACTCATTCCTCTCCTCAGAAGAAAATCACAGAATCATTCAGGTTGAAAAGACCTCAGAGCTCATCGAGTCCAACCCTTAACCCAGCACTGCCAAATTCAGCACTGAAGCCTGTCCCCAGAAGCCTGTCCCCAACAGCTCCATCTGCACTTCTTGCTGGTAGCTCCACCACTGCCCTGCTCTCCTTGCACATTTATTTCAATTCATCCTTGCCAAGAGATCTGTTAATAAATATTCTCTGTGGATAACGTTGCCTGATTTTCTTACCTTCCACCACAAAGAACCAGACACAACTGAGATCTCTCCTGTAGCAATAATTTAACAGAAGTGTATTTTTGGCTGCCCATCATACAGAATTTGACCGGGAAGTATAAAATTTGTTGAAAAAATACACAAAGTTCTCTAAAAATTCACAGCTAAGACTGTATTAACTACCATGTACGTGACTTTGGATGCCTTGCAGATACATTTAAGGCAAAAAGCTGTTCATGCTCATTGTGTGGTACCTGCTTTGTTAATGCACATTTCCCCTCATGACCAGGCACCAGGAACACTCAGTTGTTTCTTGTTTCAACACTCTTGAGCACTCAGTTCTTTCCTGCTCCCCAAGCACACAGGTACAAGCTCCACCAACTTTCTCCATCTGCTGAGTCCTTTCCTTTTTGGAGGTGCACAGTTTCACTGCAACAAACCATAAAGTCACTTCTAGGGGCAGCCTTATGCTCTTGAAATCCATAAACATACCAGACAGTGGTGGCAACTTGGTGAAATTCAAAAAACTGCTTTTCCTCAGTGGTTTTAGTCATGTCCTCAGTTTTGAGGCAAATTTCAAACAATCTCGCAATTTCTTGTAGTGTGAGTTCCTAAATCTACAAGGAGTCTGGCCCTCTCAGCTTTCTCATGCATGTACACAAATTAAATTTACACTTACAAAACTAACCTATTGATTGTGTCCCTCAACTACACATTTCATAAGATAAAAATCTCTGTTCTTATCAGTGAGAGCAACACAGACATTGTTTGGGGTTTTTTTTCTGAGGATTTCTAAACACAATTAATCTGGCTTTAGATAGTTACATAAACCTCTGGATTTAGGCAGTGTGAGCATTACCAGATCCAGACGAAAATAATCTGTACTTTTTTGCCCTGAGGTCATATAATCCTCCTGAGTGCTCAGGATCCTGCTCTGAACACTCATTTCTCTCTCTCTTCACCTGAGGCCACTTGCTTTAGCCTTGGCCTGTCTCACAGTTGAAAGAACTGTGTAAAGTTAAAAGGACTAGTACAGAAAGTATGTTTGGACTTTTTTATTATCTCTGATTTTTGTATACTTCTCTCCGAGTTTTCTTAATCATCCAAACTGTTCCACTACAAGCAGGTGTGAGTCAACACCAGGCTTTTATGCTGCCTATAAAGGACCTTTCCTGTTTCATGGAATAAATGGGAATTATTAGCTCCATATAAGTAGAATTTCCAAGTCATCAAAAGAAACACATAAAGAAAAGAACATTTCCTACTGAATAAAACAAAAGTACATTTTGTAAATACTAAAAATAGGCTCAGAAAGGGTTATGTATTGGTTCTTCTGCTTCACTCACATGTGCAATGACATGTATTTACTAGCAATGGTACATTTTCCCCTTAAGTCTCACCAAAGATGCTATTAAACATGAAAAACAAGATGAAAGCTCTAGGCCCCAAACCCTGATGCTAAAGCAAATATCCAAAAACACCCCCAGTTTCCATTGAAAATGCCACATCCCTCTCAGTAAGAAGAATATGCCTTTGATAACTGTGCTAGAAACACAGGAGATCACAGTGAAAATCAGGGATTGGGCTGAGGCTAAAAATAAGAACTCTTAAAAGGTGAATTAAGCATTTAATGCAGCTCATACTTGAAAGAAAAAAAAAAAAAACAAGCCCAGAAGTATCTTAACCATTCACGTTGTCTCCCATTGTGTGTGAGGTGTGTCCAGTGCAGGGTAAGGCGGCAGCTGCAGAAGGGACCAATGCAGCCAGGATGGGGAATTAGAGCAGCCATCACTCACATCCTACATCATCACAGTTAAGTGAAAATTTCTCAATATCTGTATTCTTATAAAGCTTACTAGATACTCAGGACATAGGAGAAAATTATACCATGCACTAATTACCAGATAGTTTACAAATCCCAGACTCCCACTCTCTCCAGTGACCATCTTGGCAAATACAGATACCAGCACAGAGTTCATTTTCTATGTTTCTATCCATTATCTAACTTTGCCTTTCATGGGTTCATTAAAATAGTGTTTTGTAATTGCATCAAATTAGTAGAAAACCTGACATGGAGCAGTTTGACAATGATATAGCTGTCATGATAGTTCTACTTTTTGCTTGTACCTACTCAGGCATCATTAGAATCAAATATCTACCTCTCAGCGTTTCTCCTGGGCTCATCCAACTCTGAAAGCTCTCAGGCCATTAAAGCATATCAATTAGTAATGATTTTCTTCCAGCCCCAGCAGCCACTGAAGCATACATTAAAGGTGATACCTGCAGTCCAAAATTTAATGTGGGCATTTGAGAATATCTACTTTGATAAAGAGATTATCAGAGAAACTCATTTACTTAAAGTTTTAGATCACAGTTATTGAAAATATTTTATTTGCTGAACAAATACCCGATGAATATTCCTGTATCTGTTAAATAATATTAATTGCACACAGGTTTGGGAAACACAAGGATCATTAAAGGATAAATGAGGTTGTGCAATGGCCCAGAAGAGCTAATGTTATCACTTTCCAGGCAGCTTTTACAACCTTCTGAGTAGGACAATTTTTAACTGAGTCATCGTGGCCTAAGGAAAGTTACTTTCACTATTTTAGTATATCTATCAATTGAGTAGATGTCACAGAGGCAGCTCATTACAAGCACTGGAATTAGAGGGCTGTCACATTGCTCCTAGCTAGGTTAGGTCCCTTCAGCCAGGGCTGTTTGGAAAAGCAATCCTTCCCCTGCTCTCAGGCATTTCCAAGCCTGAGAGGTCTCTTAGCTCTTGCTTCCAATGCAGCTCCAGTCAGTTACCCAAAGATCAGACTGCAAAGCAAATGTAATTCATGAGTGCAAAACTTCTGGACAATACACTTTGACCATTCTTATTTTAAACTCAGAAATACAGTGCTCCTCATGGAAAATATCACAAACTAGTGGAACACTAGGAGCACATCAAAATCACATTTCATCCTTGTAGCCAGCACCATGAGACTTACTGTGGAGATAGAGATGCAATTGAATTTGTTACTCCTTTGGATGGCAGAGGCTCTCACTCCTCCTTAAGTGATGTGACCTGGAATGATTTTTGGAATACAAGCATAAGATTAATTTCCAAGTTTTTATCCTACTGTTATGCCTGTAAAATTGTTTCCACTTGAATATACTTGACATTAGTCATAAATCTCTGGTCAAACAAAGGTGAAGAAGGATGAAAATGCCATATACAACATTCATTCTTAAATTCAGCTGCCAAGAATCTTCTTTCAGTATAGTTGACCTGATCACCACTTGAAACATTAATGTATTGGTTTAATTATCTGTATAATCACCCAACAAATCTGACACCAGGTTTCTCAGCAGGAGTTTGCAGATTCCTCCTCAACTAGTTAATGAGTCTTAAAGTTTGATCTGGACACAGAACACATACCTGGTAGGACTCTTTCAGATTAGATCTAATTTCTTTTTCATGTTCTTTTTCCTTTGAATCTAAATAGTAGCTCTGCTGGGACCACACATCCTTTTTCACCTTTACATAAGTTTCTATACTAATGGAGCGAATTTTTCTTTCCGTGTGGAAATCCCCCCAAACAGAGAAGATTAACATGAAAGCAGCATTTCAGTAGCACTTCCCACCGCCTCTTTCCTGCTGCTCAGCCACCATGGCCACTCCTTCTCCCTGGGCAGGTCTGGCCAGCAGTGCCTGGCACACACCATTCTCATCTCTTCTCCTGCCTATTTAAACTCAGTAAGTATGTGCATACAGTACCTCCATAAGACGTAAAATTAAAGCATATGTGGAAAACAGATTTACAGGTTGAATTTTACAACAAGGATTTTTGAAATTGTAACAAATCAGTCATCTAAAACTTGAACGATATCTTTTATACTTCACTGGATTACTTACACTTTGATATTAAAGCCTCCTTCCAAAATATTTCCAAAAGGGAAAAAATATTTCCAAAAGAGAAAAAGAAATATACTTCAGTCAAAGTGCCAAATAATCAATCTAGCCTTATCTGCACACATATGCATGCAAGAAATATCTACCACCCAGGCAACAGTCTGCACATCCCCATTCCTTTTCACAGCTATCAGACAAGCTTGACCTTTGGTTCAGACCTAAAATCTCCCAACCCATTCGTTCTATCTTAAGAGGAGCAGTTCCTTCAGGGAAGGAGATGATAATGTATCTGCAAAGGCTGACTCTTTGTGCAGTTGGAGGGGGGAAGTGCCAGCATAACAAATTGCTCCTGTTCAAACCCATCAATTCAAAACAAGCATCTGGAAAACTTGACAAGAATACTCAAATGACCCTTGTGTTCTGACAGCTGGAAAAGAGAAAGCACTCTCCACAAGGGGAAGATGTGGGCTCAAACTTTTTGCCTGGATAGAGGAACACATAAAACTGTTTGAAATATTTTTCCTCCAAGCTCATTAAATAAAACTTTCAGTGCAAAGTATGACTCATGTAGGCAACTATGTCAGCACTCACAAATCTGTGTTCAACAGCACCAGAAGCTGGTCATGGTGATGGGCACGTTACAAATTCCCTTCCCTCGTGAACCCCCAGCGCTGCAACACATCATTTCCTCCCTGCAACAGGAGCCTCCATCTCCCTCCAGCCCTGGCACATCAGGGCTGCACCTTGGTGGGGAGAGCTTCTGCCTGCTCCACTTGGAGAGGCCACTGGGGATGGTTCTGTGAGGAGCAGACTGCAGCCCTGCTCTCGCCAGTCCTGCCAAGAGAAACACTCTGGTCAGGGTGTGCCATTGTTGTGTTGTGCCATAAATTCAATTTGATTGTATCTCAGGATTTCTGATTTGGTCAAGATCCTCACTGAGGGGGAAAAAACCCCCAAAATCTACCATGCATCATCAATGAATTCTCTTCACTCTGAGTTTCCTGACTTTGGGCTCTGCAGATGAAGCATCTATCTAGTGCTCAAAATTCCTTAAAACTCTTCAAAATGCCACAAAACACTTCTGGAACTTCACAGTCACAAATATCAGTAACAATACTTAAATAATACTCTGGTCTAAATTTATTCTTTTAGATTCAAAATAACAATTTCCCCAAGCTTCCTGATTTAAACAGAAAATGGCAAAAAGAAAGGAATACCCTTCAGAAGGCACAGGTATATTTGGACATTTAAGCTCTCCAACAGATAGCAGCCCAAATTATGCCCAAAATGGATACAGACAAAAATTCTGTATTTACCTAAAAATGTCTTGGGAAATGTTTACTAATGTATAGTTTTGTATGTTGGAAAAATAAAGTCATAAGCCTCAGTGCTTTTTAATTGCTTGTACAGGAGAAATGGCATAAATTCTTTAAATCATTTGAGTTTTATTAAGCAAAAAAAGACCTGGTTGAGGATTTAAGTTGGTTTTGATTAAAAGTGTCTCTGTTTGGAGGGACTCAGTAACATATTCAATATTCAAACCAATAAAGAATTGACACTTTCTATATAGCAGCAAACTCTGGACCTTATTTTTTTTGTATCATAAGGAAAATTAAACAAGTTACATTAGAAAATGGGTCACAACAGGATTTGCAGTAAACACTATACACAATATCAGCCATTTGTGCAGCACACAGCTGACACACACACAGAGATTTCTGGTTTATGCCTTACTTCTACGATTCTAAATTGATTTACAGCCCCATGTGAGACTCATGAAAGAGCCCTGGGCAGCTCTATCCTGCTCACATACTATTTGCAACACTGTGAATTTCTCAATTTGCCCATTTAAAAACATTTTCCCTTTTCCTTCCTTTCAATAACAGATTTCTGGAGGGAGTAGGGTGAGAGAGATGAGAACAGAGATAGTTAATGCTTAGATAACTTGAGACACAAATAAGAACATCACCTTCTCCTACTCCAGATCCTGGATAAGCTCTGTCCTTTCGCTGGGGGAGTCACTGATTCCCACTCACCTGCCCTGGAAAGCACAATGAGAGATCTACGACCTGACCACATGTGACAATGCAAACACTGCTGGGAAATTAATCACTGTGTCTAACATCAGTTAGAAGAAAGACTTAATTTTATTAAGGCAGAAGATTTATAAAAATAGGGATTTTTTTTATATACACACATAGGAAAGGCCTTCAAAATGAGGCATAGTTGGTCCATAAAGGAGTTTGCTCATTAATTTCCCTCCCCAGCATATCATTGCTGGATCACTATCCATCTTCCAGCTCAGAAATCAGGTATGGAGAAATGGAACAGGGGCTCCCAAGGTGGTCCAGGAAAAGAGAGACAGAACAAGAACCAGAATTTGCTATTCTGATAGTCACTGCAATTATCTTTCTAATAAGCCAGATTGGTCCTCTTCACTACTGTTTTTATTTTACTTCTCTAATGGGAAAATGGCTATGGAGAAGATTTTCTGTCAGGCAGCAGACATCCAGCGAGCAAATACCAAAGTTAACAACCACTTGTTCTGTTTGAGTGCAGGGCACTTTGCTGGGCTTACAGAGCAAAAGTTCAGAGCTGACCTAGACCTGTGTGGAGCTGCTTTTTCTGCTGTCATTCATTAATTGAAGACTTCATGAAGAAATGGCTGTGACTCTCTGTTCCTCCCTTGGCTCAAGTGATAAGTGAGAGTGGCCAGCAGAGCCCAGCTGCTCAAAAGGCACAAAAGGCATCACTGAGGAACTGGGGCTGGCAGCACCTGCCTGGGGCACAGCCCACCTCTGTCACCCCTGCAACCCCTGATACCCCCCCAGCCACTGCTGCCCTGCTCCCCACGTGTGGCCACTCCAATTCTCTCTCAGATTATATTCACAGTCCCTACACTTTGCTGTTCTTTCATTAAAACCTCTCTGGTTTGCTACAAAACAGCCCTTCAGGATGGTATGAAGAAGTAACAAATCACATGCAACTGACAATTTTTCTCTTACAGTCAGTCATGTGTTGAGAAATGTGTTGATGGTTAAGATGAAGAGCCTTTTTTTCCATGAGTCATAAATTTTGAATTAAAAACTGCAATATTTCAGGACTGTGGGTTTTGGGAACAAAATTGCAGTTAATCATAAAATCACAGAATAATTTATGTTGGAAGTAAAACCTGTGGAGGTTGTCTCATGTAACCTCTGTCTCTAAGCAAGCCAACTTTTACCTGGACCTTGCTGAACCTTTCTCAGAGCCTTGTCACACAGCTTTGCCAAGCAGCTGATCTGGTTTGTGTATTTTTCACTTTCAAATTACTTTTTCTATAGAACATGTACAATAACAAAGTGAAAAGATGACACAGAAGTGCTACTTAGAAGGCTCAAGACTAACACAATATCCAATTTAAGAATATTATCAACATTAAAAGTTTGTGGGTTTTTTTAAATCAAACCAAATAGAACAGGCAAATCTTCCACAACCTTCAGTAGTCAATATATCAGAAAAGATTCTGAGTTAAAGAGAAAATAAGCAGCAACATGAGAACAAAATCTCATCCTTTTTGCCATGAAGCTGAAATTATGTTGGGAACCATCTGTAATAGGGCATTCAAGATATAAATTTTTCTTACCAGAGAAAACAGAGCTATGTTAGTATTGACTTACCAACAGACATCAGACTGGACACTGCTGGCCTTCAGCTCATTACAAAGGTCTTCCTTGATAAAGTAAATATTTATCTCTTTCATATAAAAACAGTTTATTTTTGTGACCATTCTGAGGAGGAAACAAACCACCCTGTGAGTGACAGCAATGGCAAAGCTCCACCAGCACGTTCCCACGTGCAGGCTGCTCCATCATGGCAAGGGCAGCTCCAGGGGCAGCTGTGCTTGGCCCTGGAATTCCCCTGGCTGGGTGCTGTGGCTCAGGGCCTCAGCATGGACATCGTCCCCAGGAGCCCTCCCCAGGCACAGCCCTTCCCTGCTGCTGCCCTGGCAGCCACCCCGACCCAAAACTGCTCCCAGGGCTCTCACTAATGCTCATCACACACATAAAAGTGGTTTCTTTTTAGCACATTTGTACCATACAACAATCTCCATCTCCAATTTTTGCTGTTGCAGTCACCACAAAAGCTGTTCTTGCTTTTATCTGCCAATGAGACCAAGATGGAGCTGTGTGCATTGCAGGCCTGTCCCTACATTTACCAGAGAACCCATGAAGGGTATTTATAAAGCATCACATCATGGGGCAGACACTGCTGCCCTGGCCCAGTGCTGCACGTGTGGGAGCTCTGGTGTGCATGGAGTGAGCCAAGGACTGCCAGTGAGCGCCAAGGGTGAGGCCCAGGAGGCAGCATCAGAGCCTCGGGGGATAATGCACATCCCTCCTTCCTCCAAATGACACCACACTGGATACCAGGAAAAAATTATTCACCCAAGAGGTTATCATGCATTGGGACAGGCTGCCCAGGGAAGTGGTGGAATCACCATCCCTGGAAATATTTAAAAATATGTGTAGAGGTGGCCCGTGGGGACATGATTTATTTTCCTTGGCAATGCTGGGTTAGTGGTTGGACTTGATCTGAAAAGTCTTTCCAACCTAAACAATTCTATGCCTTTATGACTTTAGAGGTGTTAGGATTTCTGGAAAAACCCAATTTTCATAGGAATCCAAGTGAAAATTGAACATCTCTGAAACCACCCCTTCACCTCTCTGTGCCTCAGCTTCTCATTTGCAAACCTGTGGTACCACTATTTCCCTTCCCTGCCTGGTAAATGCAGATTTAAAGTTCTTCAGGCAAGAATTATCTCTAATGATGTGCATGTAAAATGCCTAAAGCTGCGTGTCCCAGTACAGACTGTGACCTCCAAGAATTCATGCTCTACAAGAAAATATGGGGTGGGGGGAGAGGGGAGAGAAAAGTATTTTTGAATATAAGAAAGAAGTCAAATACAGCTAATTACCCAGAGCTTCCCATCAGGCTCACAGACTCCCACCGTGGACACACTCAGTGGTTGTTCTTTATTTCTGAGCTTTACTTTAATCCCTCCTCATTTCTCTTCTTTCATTTTCAGTCAGTTCAGGATCCTCATGTTTTTTGCCAACTTATTTTTAATGGGATTGTTAGCATCCAGGAAGCCTTGTCAAATAATCATTATACAACTGCTTTCAGGGACCCCTGTGGTTGCTTCCACTTGCCTTGCATTCCCCCCCACCCCCTCTCTCCTTACATTAGCAGGGGAGATCTTTTTCTTACTGGGAAAGCATCAAATTAAAAATCTGGCTGTCTGACCCTCTCCTGCACGTTCATCCAAAAGCATAGCTGCTCTGGCTGCCTGATGGTCCTTTTACATCATTACATTGTCTCTGGCAATTCACATTTACACATTAGCCAAAAAAAAAGGCATTTGTAAAATCTTTTTCTTGAGTAACAAATTGAAGTCTGCCAGCTACAGGAAAACCATAAACCTGCTGCTCTTCCTCACCCAAATGGAAGAAAGGTTGCTTTTAAATGAGACTTTTAGCCATTTCTATCTAAGAACATCTCACTGATTGCTCACCACCCACAGATCAGCCCTTTCAATGACTATTGCTATTCAGAAATGCTGAACAATGTGTATTGCTGAATCTCAGTGCTTTGCCCATCTCTGCTAAAGATGCTGCATTATCTCCCTATTTTGATATTTTCTGCTGCAAACTTACATTGTGGCAGATTTACTTTTCACCTAGTTTCCCTGTGTTTCTTTCCAGTTTCATATAGAAAGGAAAATCACCCTTGCCACCTACAAAATCTTTATGGCCAGAAACTTTAGGGTCCCAAAACCTTTAAAATCGAGGCGTAATAGGAGAGAATTGGACCAAAATTTCAGAAGAGCTTATCTCCCACAGCTGCCCCTGGAAGCTGGTAGGTTCTGTCGGAGTGTGGCCATTGGGACATTCAGAAATCTTGTGGAGTATTTTCCTCTCAGTGAGACCCATGGTTACTGTCAGCAGCAGCTCTGCAGGAGAGGGGGACCATGGCAGATCAGTCCCATGCAGAGCCCTTTGCCATCAGCCCTTCCTGACATGGGGCAATTCCCCTTTTCTCCCTGGTGCAGCACAAACAAGATCTCTGTGCTGCCCTGGCTCACCAGGCAGGGCTGCTCCCGGCAGCACCCATCGCTCATCCAGCTGCTTTAACCTCTGCAAACTGGGGGAGATTTGTTGCCCTGGTTTTGAAAGGATTTTAAGGATTCATGTCAAAACCATGATACCTCAAACAGTTTCAAGAGGAAGCTCAAGAACTTGAGAGTGCCAAAATTTATCCTTCCAGGACCTGCCCTTCCTGCTAGCCCATTGCCATTGGAGAATGCAGTCAGGGTTTCCAGAGCCATGATTTTGAATATAGTCTACCTTTCCAAGTTTATTCTTGGTATAGAACAAGCTTGTTAGACTCCTGACATTTCATGAATCAACTGAAACAGATGATGGTGTAGAACTGCTTTTTACTTTTTTAGTCCTATGTTTTTGGCAGGGAGAGAACCCAGAATAAGTGTGTTCCTTTATCCATTTGGTCTGATGCTTTTACAGAGACTCAGGGACAATCTGCCTGAGACAGTAAATCAGTTGGCAGACATCCATTTTTGGCACTGTACTACTTGCATTTTTCTGACAGAGTCAAATATTGATGAGATCAACAAAACTAACTGGCTGAAGACAGTTGTCATTCTCAAGGAGAATAAATCCAGCATGGAAAGGGTGACAGACTCCTGGGGAAGAAGTTTTGTTGCTGTTCTCCTAATGGCCCCACCCAGGCAGAATTAAATTCAGTCTGAAACTTCTCTGCCATTAAAGGAGCTGAACCATCTTGGAAGAGCTCAAGCTGGGGATGCAGCAAAGTCACAAAAACACCTTTGTGAGCCTGTGTCTCCTTAGCAGGTCACATTGCTGCATGGGTGAATGGAATAATTTATATTCACTCCAGGTCCCACTTAATTAGAGACTGACCTTGGTTTTATTTTTTAGCATTCAAAACCCTGAGAAATCCTGATCCATCCTAGCTTGTTACATTAAGGAGAGTCAGTCTCCAGTCTCCAGCCCTGGACAATGCTCTCTGCATTACACCTACCCTGAATTTCATGCCTTAGCAGCCCAGCACAGGTGCAAATAATTTTTTGTGCTCAAAGCAGAATGTATATAGACATTGATACCTGTCAAGGAATATCTGCAGGTAATGACAGCACAGCAAATTGCACAGAGCCATATTCTTGAAAAAATTCACCTCTTTTTGGGTTGGCAAGTCATTCTTTAATCAATCTTGATTAAATGTATTTATTTCTTGTAAATAAATATTTCCCAATTAGTTTCCATTAATTATTGTTAACATATTAGTTGCAACCAATTGATAGTTATGAATATTTGCAATTCATTATGAATACAGCAAGACAGGTGACCAGGGGTCCATGTTACTGTTTCTGCATTTGCTCTGGACAACTGTTTTAAAGAGGAGATTAATGAATCCTGATACGAATGACATCAAGAATCCAAGTAACAATTTTCAAGTGAAAAAACACTTCTGTCTAAATTCTTGGCTCAGAGATGGTAGAAGTCCAAGAATTAACAAGTCATAATTAGTACAACCTCACAAATCACAACAAACAAAATCTTTGTTGCCCATACAAGTATTGTAAAGCCTTTAACTATTGTTTAAAAAGCTACAGTGCCAGACATCATCCAGAATTCTTTTAAATGTAGCAGCTATTGTTTCAAACACTAAAAATATTTATGTAGAGAGCAGAATTTGGTAATAGTTCTGAGCACTTAGAAATACACTAATGAGCCTTTGCAGAAATAGCTCTTCTTGACTGGTTATTACAACAGCTTCACAAGAGGATTGCCATCCTGCATAATTTAACAACAATGCTCTTAAACCTTGTGAAGTAAGCAAGTGAAAATGTTTAAAGTTTTTTATACATATTCTCTATCTTAACACTGTTAGGAATTAAACCATTACAAAAAAACTATTAGGAGTATCTGGGTTTGCAATTTCACTTGCACAGGCTATGGTACAGATCTCAAAACTATGGCAAGTTCTTTTTTGAACTGATCCCTCTTTGTGTAACCACTCCACCCCATTGGTCCCTTAAAAATGAACTATGTGAAAGCATGAGTTTGATGAGAAATTCCATATTAAATATCAAGACTGCAAATCAAACACTAAAAAGCTGAAAATGCCACTGATCTCCCTATTGATTTCTCACTAAAACCCTCTCGTCCAATCTGTCTGCAACAGTCACTCAGTTTTGCCAAACAAAAACCCGAAACTGGGAATAGGATGCATCTGGTAACATCACAGTGGCAATTCTGATCCAATTTATCATTACCTGGCACCATCAGCTCTTCTGTATCAAAAAAATCAAATGCTAGCCAGTGTGTGCAACAGGAGGAAATCTGCACTGTAAAGGGAGTGTCAGCCTCGGTGCTCCCTTGGCCAGACACAGAATTTTCCCCCTGAGCCTTTCAACCAAAACACAACCATGAAATTCAATGCTCCAGCAAAACCCAGTTTCTCTGAATTGCCAAATGAATGTGAAAGCAGCATGTTAAGAACATCTACAGTGGATAAAAACAACCATTTAAGTTCAGTTACATCATCTTCATTACCCAGATTTTGGCCTAAAGGCAAGATTTAATCCCAGATGACTCTGCAGTGGATGGGCTGCTCTGCTAAATGGGAAATTGGGAAAATGCTATTATGTGGTTTACCATACAGAGAACATCAACTCATCACAGAACACAGAAATCTGAGAATTTAATGCAATTTATGAATAAAGCTTTTGAGGGAACTGTGAATGAATAAAGAGCAGCATTAGGAATTAGGTACAAATCCAAGTGTTTCCAAATTAAACGTGCTACGGTCCAACAAACCAAGCAAGGACCACAGGAGTTCACTTGCTGACATGTAACTGGGATTTGCCCTAATGCTGTGACAAGTGTCACATAACTCAAGAGAAAATTAGAAATTTTGAGCAGTTATCAGAGTGGGAAACCTGACAAATAGGGCCCTATGCCACATGCTGAGAGAAACCAAAACTGAACATCTGTTCATTAAGTGATCTCTGTCCATATTGTGCACTGAATGGAGCTGGGGCTCAGTGTCAAAATAAAATTGCTTATTTAACCAAAATCTCATCATCAGAGACACAACATTGTACAAGCCCCCCTGACTCTCTTTGTTCAAAAATTCATGGCCTTGTCTTTGGAAACCAGTACAATTCTTTTGTTGTTGTTCTGTGTGTAATAATTATACACAAAGCCTTGTGATGTGGTAGGAGGCCTGAGCTGGAAAAGCAGCAAAAAATGAATCTTCACAAAGCTTGAAGTCACAGACTTCACCAGAGGAAAGCTTAACTTTACATCTTTCTGGGAAACCATTCCCATGTCACTGGTTTAATCTAAAATGTAAGATTAGGTAATGAAAGGGTAAAAAAGAGCTTTAATGTTTAGATTTTAGGTCTGGTTGCTACAAGCACTGTAAATTGGCTCTTCAATAGAAAAAAATAAAGACAGACAATGGATGAATCCCTGAAGAAGATGGTTAAACTCAAAGAAGCCCATGTAAGTGTACTTTGGCCTGTCAGAGGGAGCCATGTGAGGAGGATGGGCTGCAGAAATGTGGGACTCACCACACATTGGCAATCACAGAGGCTGTCTAATCAGCACTTAAAACTTGTACCTCAAAGGCAACAAAAAGTGTTGGCTGTGTTTGATTGGAGTGAATGTGCCTTGATTTCACAGTGTCCTAAAACTTCACTCAAGGTTCTTCTGGAAAGGATAAAGTAAAGTAGCATGTGGTAATTGCCTTGACGTTTTTCAGGAAAAATCAATAATGAATATGAGTGAAGGGTCAGAAAAGAAACAGATCCACTACTGGGCTAACCTAGAAGGTTTAAATCAAACTAACTAGATTTGATAAACAGTGAAGTCTCTCTCACCCATGTATTGTAGGTGAACTTAGCTATATTTCTCCTGAGAGCCAAGTGCTAATTACATCCTGGCAGCATCCCCAGGCAGGACACAGCTGACTCTGTGTGGTTCCTCTGGGCACTCAGCTTTGCAGGCTCCTGGGATCCAGACCCATGGCACTCCTGCCCTCCCAAGCCCTGTGTCCCTTCCTCTGCAGTGATGGGCAGTCATCATCAATTATGTGACACCCCAACCACCAGGCAGGCTGAGAACTGCCTGTGGGAGCAAAGGCATGGTGAGCCAGGAGAGGTGAAGGTGGTGGGGAAAGAATGAAGGGATAATTCTGCTGCCAAATGCATGGGCAGGCTGAGATGCCTTTGATGAGCTGTCACTTTTCTTGCAGATGCTGCTCATCCTGGTCGTCAGGTCACGGATGCACTTCTGAAAGCATTTACCTCTACACTGGACGTGCAAAATAGTGAGATGTGGGCCTTGTATTTTAAATTACCCTGACAAAGGGTAAAATCCTCACGTGGCAAAATTCATTCCAGAGCTTGACCCTATGCTGTACTAAATTTCATACAACAACTACTTATCTACAGCTTGATACTTTAGGATTACAGTGAGGGAAAAAAATACAAATATGGTTACTCGAGGTGGTCCACACATCCTTGACATGAGCACCAGAGGAAAAATTGCTAGAGATTTTCTTCTCCTTCATTTTCTACTGAGCAAATTTGTCTATGCTTCTGTGCACAGGGATAACTGCTATACACTAAAGAAAAAGTTGTTTGTGGGGACCGCTAATTAATGGTGAAAAACACTGGCTAGCAATAAAAGAAGTCCATTTTCCCAGGGTTCAGATACTGGCAGTGAGCTTTCCCTGGGAGAGTACAAAGCTAATGAAAAGTCTGTTCATTTTGCAGCTCAGATACAGACAACATTTGTTCCTCTAGTTTTCCAAAATGAACATATAGTCATCAGATGTAATTGTTTACCAAATTTGATACTTTTATATAGTGTCATTCTGGAGCCTGAATAAGCACAAATAAGGCAGAAATGTAGCACAGAGAGGAGGAAAGAAATTGCTCATAGAATCCAAACAAGCCTTCATTGTACTTCGTGTTCTTTCTAAAACACTGCAGAGTCTGGCTCTGCTTTTTGTACCTTATTAGCACCATCTAAGGGAAGAAAATGGAAATCACCTAAGGCTGGACAGAATTTGTAAACAATGGAGAAATCTTGTCACTGTGGTGAAAATCTGTCAGAATGTTTCAACTCAAGGTAGAAAAAAATCGTATTTTAATTCTCAAATGACTTACAAGAGAAAAATATAGATCAAACTTCTCAGAGAAAAAAATCAGAACATTAGAATGCAATTCGTGGCTTTCAAATTGAGGCTAATATTCATATGCAGAAATAAGAAACAGTGAGGGTTTTTCCCTTCACTAATAGTTTCACATTAATGGAAGAGGTGTAGGATGTGATGTACCACAGAATAATGAAATAATTCATTTGCGTAGGAAAAGAGTGCAATACTTTTTTTCAAAAATAGACTGATATGCAGTTAGTGGGGAGGTAGGAAGTTGGAGCTGTTAACAGCTGTCCAAAAAAATAAACTAAGGCCTTGGATTCACAGTCATGGCAATTTGGTGTGACAAAGAGTCACCCATAAATCAACTTGGGAAGCCAATACAGCAACTGGCGACAGGAGTAGAAATTACCATTTGCCACCAGTGGGGCAATCACTGCCCATCTTTAGATCTCATACCTGTGGTAGGAGCTTGTTACTTAACTGGCTGAGAGTCCTGCAGCCTCTGGCTGGGACAGGCTGGAGGGTGCTGGGAGGCACCAGGGCATTGAGGAGCCCTGCCTGGGCCACAGGGAAAACCTTCCTCCTCCTCCTCGGCTGGTCCTGCTGAGCCCACTGCATTCACAAGGAGTGGAGAGAGAAAACAGACTTGGGAAAGGCTTTTGGTCTTTGGGAAATAAAGCAAAGACTGACTTCTGAAAGCTGGTGTCTTATTCCAGCTTTGTGTTTGCTACAGCAGGAACCTTGTCCTACCTTCTTCAGCCCTGTTCAGCTGGTTACCTTTTGTTTTCATCATAAATATTCACTACACATTAGACTCAATTTGTGCCTTATATTGTCTTTTCCTCTTGTCATTGGACTTCTGTTTGTGAGTTCTAAAGTGCTTATTTCTTCAGTTTTAAATTAAAAACTATTTTATATTAGGCAATTAGAAATTATTATAAATATTCTTCCCTCATAAAATAGCTTTCCCATTGAATATAGAAACAATTTATCAGCATATGAGTCATGCTGGCATCTGCTCCATTTGCCAAATAAAGGGACAGCCAAACACAGAGTGAAATAACTAGAACATAAAGAAAGAAACTATAAATAATATGTTCTTCAATGCAAAAAAATAATTACATATGGCACCAAAGAGAGAAAAATTCGGGTTAGAGAAAAAAGACACAAATCTTACAAAGAGGACAAACAACTACTGGAGTCCTTTGCCACATTTTCTGCCGGGACCTCCATCATCTTCATTTTTAAAGCAGGATATGACATCTTTCCAGAAGCTCTACTCTGCTTCAATTAAGAAATAATTAATCCAAGTCTCCTCTACTGTGTCATAAAGGAGGTCAGACTAAAAGATCACAATGATAAAAAAAGTCAAATCACTGCACTGTGAATAATTTGTCAGATATCTTCCTTCTTGTTCAACCATTAACATTTGCACATGTTAACTACTTGTCCTGTATAACATAGTAAATAGTGATTATTGAGCAAAAGCCTTACAACAGGATGATCTATTACTTACACAGTAATTTCCTCTTTTCTCAAAGACAACTTTCAGAAATTAATCTCCATTTCTAGTCCTTCAAAATTTTAAATGCAAAATTTGCTTCATGTACTCACTGCAAAATATTTTCAACTTAGATAATGTAACAAACATTCTTTTCCTAGGGATTGTGCACAGAATACATATAAAAACCACAGATGTGAATACACACTGAGTTTGTTTAAAAGTCTGAACTTTTGTCACAGATTTTACAGAAGCAGACTCAGTTCAATTTATTGGTAAATTCAGTACCCCTATAATGTAAAGGAAAGGGATGCAGGAGCTTTCACAGCTAGACCAAGAAAGACCTGAGGAGATGTCTATCTAAACAACTTATTCAATCTTGTGCTGCAACTCAACCCATTAATTTACTTGTTTTCATTTTAGCTGTCCCTATAAACAGATGCAGATTGCAGACAGCGAGCAAGTAGAACGAAATAAAACAAAACCTAAATGGAATAGAAAAAGGCAAAAGAAAACCAACACAAGAAAAAAGCAGCTGGTTCTACATGACAATTCAAGTCACCCTTAGAAACAATTTTCATCTGTCACAGGAAGAATAGATTTTCTCCCTTTTGTATCCATGCAGGATCTGAGTTCATTACTAAAGCACGTCCCTGCTCAGTATGCTGTGTGCTACACAGCACACATATGTTGTTCTTTTACCTACAACAGGTGTGTATTTTACTTCCTTGGGGAAACAACTTTTGTTTGAACACCTACCTGCAAATTACTGAGAACATTGCTAGTGCCTTAAAAACAACAAATTGTTGTAATAACAGTAAATTGTATTTGTGACTACACCGAAGACCGATCAACCCAAAGTTCATGCCACAGCAAAGATTTCATCTCCACTGAAAAAAGTAGTGAGATGCTCCTCTACAATGGACTGCAATGTGCTTTTATAAACTATTTTATATCTTTCAAAATTATGTTCGTCATTCAAGAACTGCATTGACTTCAAATCCTCAGGATGCTCCAAGAGCACATTAGCTTTATTACTTTAGATTAGCTTTTCAGACAGTACTCACAGTGCATTTCAGTTAACAACTTAGCAACCCACATATTGAAACACATCATTTCATGAATCCCCAGACTTACAGAATTGTGTTCTCCTGTACACTGACAAGGCTTCAGTGAAGTTATTGCATCTTTAACAATTTGTGCCAAAATATAAGGATTATTGTGAATTTATGACCCCATCAAAGTCAATGAAAATTTCCACTGGTTTCAACAGAGGCAAGTTTTGCCACTAAATTTTAGAACTTCTCACTTCTTCTCTGCAATATCTTATTTTTGCATAACCAGAGGATGAGCTTCATCCAGCTAATTTCACACATCCAACTGATGTTCAATAAGCTCTATATATGCATTTAAGGGAATGAAAGAGGTTGCCTTAGGACAATGCAGGAACAGCAGCATCCCAGCCATACTCAGGAAATCTTTTTCCCTCTCTCTGTAAATAGAGTGAGCTGAGGAGGCTTGAGAGAGTGAAGGGAGGGGAACAT
>NW_005054314.1:3208468-3212411 GCF_000277835.1 Geospiza fortis
TGATCATCTGATGGGATGATGACTCAAAATAAGTGGTCCAGCTTCTGCTAGCAAAGCTGAAGACAGAAATGCACAAAAATTGAAAGTTCAGAGATGTAGATTAGGCATGCAGGAGTTCCTGTAAGCATCCTGCCAGCCCCTTGCACAGCAGTGCTGGTACAGGTTCCTGGGGCTGGGCTGAAGGAGGGACATCCTTGCATTTCCCAGGAGAAAGAGCAACATTCAGCAACATTTATTTACCCAAAAGCACAATATCACCTCATTCCATTACTTAACTGCACTTAATACTAGAAAAGTTTTCTGAGGTGCAATCTAAATGTCTCTGACTGCAGGCATACATAAAAACTCAGTCTATTATGTCTTTCCACTGTCCAGTGAGCAGAGAGGAGTATTTTTCTCTTTGTAGAATCTTTCTATATATTCAAAGATGTTGAAAACCCTCAGTTTCCTTTTCCCTAAAGTAGACTGCACTAGTTCTTCCAGTATTTACCATCTTGTAAGCAGGAAAACAACGTCAGCAAAGAAAACCTCTTGTCATTCTCCCTGGTTGAGGTGTGTTACTCCTGTTAGAAAACTGACAATGATGCCTGGGGAGGCTGACCTGGAACAGAGACCAGACAGAGCTAAGAGAATAAAGTAGGTGTTTATAAAAGTAGTATAGAAGATGGAATAAAGAAATTCTCCGTGTTAAACACAGTTCTTGGACTGTCCAGAGTTACCTTTGGCATGGTAAGGTAATGTTAACTTGTGTTTAGTTTATGATGGAAAACCTGCAGGCTTAACTAACAATGAGTAGCTAATTATTCCTTATTTAAATACTGCACTTTGGGATTTTATTCCTCCAAAGTGTACATTTGCATGAATATTTGCATAAGTGTAAGACCTGGCCTTATTGAGTGCCAGAGTTCCCAAAATTATCAAGAATTCTGATTTTTTTCTGCAAAGCCACTGCAATCCCTTCTGGATCTCACAACCTACAAAAGCTATAAAACAAACTCAATTCCAGCAGCCAATGATGAAAATATAGAAGTGAACAAGACTAACAATCAGAGCTGACTTAATTTACGCCTCTGACATGACTTGGTTATTGACATCCATGAATTATTTCAGTGCAGTTTTCAACCAAATGAGGACACACACTTGAACAATTTTGTCTGGAAAACACTCCCCTTCTGTTTCAGGAACAGTGTGCTGAGCTGTGCTGCTTACCTCCCATATCCATCTGACAACTGAGGGCACTAATTTACCACAACAAACAGCCTTGTACTTATTAAAGTTTGCCTCTCTCCTGCTCTCTCTTTATGCAAATTCAGCCTGGCTGAGTATCAGATCATCCTGTCCTAAGGTCATCTTTAGATTATTTCTTTCAAAAAGATTTCACACTTATAGCACAAAATACAGTGATTCTGACCCTCTACCCAGCAACAGCATTTTCACATGATCCTTTAATAGGACCTGCAAAAGCAGCCCAGCCTGGCTTGGTTTCAGGGGATCTACTGCCTCTCAGATTGAGATACGAGTAATTGCCCATCCACTTCTATCAAAAGCTCCACCACAGCCACTTGTAATCTCCATCACAGAAACCCCAAGACATTTGACAGGAGCAGCTGGGTTTTGCCTGGCTGTAGAAAGCAGAGCCACGTGCAAAGCACAGCCCCCAGGGTGCTCCCACTGAGCTGGAGATCACAAAGCAAAGTGCTCAGGACAAAGATGAGGGCTTACATTGCTGCAGATTTTTTGGAGTATTTCCTGGCAACAGCCACTGGTGCTCTCCGGAAATATCACACAGTCTTGGAGGGAAAATCACCTCTGTGTCGTGAGGTTTTACAGCAAAATCTGTGGAAAGGGAAGGAGAAATCACTCACCTCACCCCATTCTTCCCTCCACATGGCAAAAACTTAGATGAGGAAGGAGCCTAAAAAGAGCAGCACAGAGCAGGGAGTGGGTTTTTCACTCTCTAAAGTCCTTTTCTCTCTGTACTGTCAGTTCCAGCAGCAGAACCATTGTGCACCATCTCAGCTATTCCCAATTCATTGATTTAGGCTGCAGTCATTGTCTCAGGTATTCTCCATCTTTTCTCATATTCATTGACAGAGAAGGACAAGGAGCTTCCAAACAGCACATTCTGCCCTATTCTCCAGCACAGTTCGGTGTCATATTTGCCCTTTGAGGCCACTCCTTTTGAATTCTCCTGTGATGGTCTGTAACCTCAAAATGCTCTGAACAGACTCTGATGAAGATGAAAACTGCAATCTCAAACCAAATTATTTCCTTTAAAAATATCATTTCTTTAATATTCAGTCTCTCCTGATGAACTTTTGCCATGGAAGAATCTTTGTGCTTAGCAGTGGTACCCCCACTACAGTGTTGGCAGTCTTGGTGGCAGCAGAAGTTTACTGCTAATTTTTTTTCCTCTGCATGTTCTGGAAAGATGCATTTCTGTTTCATAACTCTTCTTTCCTGTTTGTGGGTCACATCCTGATTGTCCAGAGACTTCAAATCATGTTCTTGCCTTGCATCTTTAATTCTCAGTAGATAGAAGTCATTGTTGCTGCATAGATTTTAGTAGTTTTATTTTCTACAGTTTTCTCCATCCAAGACAAGAATACAGAGAGTGTTTTACTGATCCAGAATGGAATCCTGGGTTGCTAAAATCTGTAGTCAAAAACCAGCCAAAAGTACATCTTAAAATAAGCTGAAAAAACTTCATTAAAGAACCAAGATGAGTTCTTCCAAAGCCCTTTCCCTCAGAACACAGGTCTGACCCAGGGCAGTCTGTCCTCTCACTGAACCCTCCCTGTGCATCACACCCACTCCTCCAGAGCTGCTTCTCTCTCTCCCACACGTGGCTCTGATCTGGCTGGTGAGGAAGGAGGCAGCCCCTACCCAGCCCAGCCTGTTCCAGCAGGTGGCTTCTTTACTACAGCCATCTGTGCTCTGTGCTGCAGCCAGCCAGCCCTGTCCTCCACTCCTGTACTTACATGGCTCTTGTTTTGAGCTGAGATCCTCAGAAATCAGCTGTACCTGGGCACATGGAGCACAGCACAGCTTCCAGGGGCTCCTGGTGGTCACTCGTGCACCAGCCTGGCAAGAGACTGCTCTGAAACCTGCACACAAGATCCCTGCAGCCTCCCCACCTGCTGAATGGGAGCTCATTGCAGTTAAGCATGCAGAGAGCCTGAGGCCACCCTTGTATGCAGCAGAGGGAAAACAGGAGCTGGAAGCTGCACACATAAAATAGGGGGAGCTTTATAACAGCGTTGGATTACATACCACAACAAGCAGGGGAGAAAAAGGCACTGAGACAGAAGAGGAGACTAGCAGAGCATATGAAAGGAAGAGAAAAACCATTCTTCATAGGCAGCTTGCCTGAACTAATCAGTATTTTCCTCTTAATTTGTATTAATTTTGCAAAAATCTATTTTTTCCCGCCGATACAAATTACTAAAGAATAAGCAGCTTGGGTTCTACTGCATGGGCTGATAAATAGCTGCTTTTTTCTTCAGCAGTCTGCACTCTGAGAATGATTGAAGTGTCCCAGCCTTGAGACTGCCCCACAGTGATCAGTGCCTCATGTGCAGAGGTGTCACAGGGCTGCTCAGAGCAGGACAGCAAGGGCATCTGCCCAGAGCCCTGGCTGCACCTGAGCTCTGCCTTGCAGTGCTGAGATAGTCAGGAGTGCTGATACAGCATTTCCCAAACTGGAGGGGACCCAGGAGGCTCCTAAGGGCCAGAAGGAGAGCTAGAGAAAGGCTTGAGGAAGTTTTCCCTTTAGAAACCCTCTGTGAGGTCCAGCAGGGACAGAGGCAGCTGCTGAGTATATCTGCAAGGTGGACACTGATCAAATTTTGCCAAAATTTCCATGTTCCTTTTCATGCAAGGAAGAAAAGTTCACACTCTACAAGTAGATGCTCCTGAAGCTCTTTTTTAGAGGTAATTTTAG
>NW_005054314.1:3212463-3238265 GCF_000277835.1 Geospiza fortis
GATGTGTTGCTGTCCCAATCAGGTAGAGCCCAAATAAGTCACTTTGTGCCTTTGGTCCAGGTTTGTAATGAGGTGTGAGGTGAGGCTTGCCCAGCTGGCTCAGTGCTGGCAAACCCTAGAGTAAAACACACTCCTGCCCCATCCTTGAAATTCCCTCCAGGCCCTGGGAATTTCAAACACTGTCAGCCAGGCTGCATGGCAGGATCTCCAGTGGCTGAGCATATGCAGGTCATGACCTGTCTGATTCTCATGATCTGTCAGATGAAAGTGGCTGAAGTCTTGAGGAATTTCAGATTTCGCTCCTGTATCTTCTCATTTGTTTTCTCCAGGTCTTTGTGGCTCCCAGAATATCTAATTGACAGGCAAATATTCAACAGCAAAATCTTTTTATAAAGCTTTTCTACCTAATTCTTCCATAACCTTACAGTAAAGACCAAGGTAATAAAATAAACTTCTTTTTTCTCCCTCCCACTGAGTTGCTAGGTTTCTTCCCTCATTAACACCATATACTATACCCTTGATTTGCAGCCTCACTAAACTTGGAGAATTGTTTTCTGTAATACAATTGTAAAGTTTGTTTTAAAGATGAAACACAGGCATTTAACCTGTCAAAAACAAAGTTCAAGCTGGCAGCTTTCTCTATTTCTGCCATTAAAGATAACAGACCGGGTCCTGTGGGGTTTTTTTCACTCAAGGAAATCTCTCAAGTTTGCATGGGAATTTTGAGTAAGCAAGGATTCCTGGTGAAATATGCCTTCAAAGCCCTGCTATCCTGTCCAAGGGCACAATAAATTGCACTCACACTGGGAGTCTAACAAAGATAAAGGGAAAGGAATCCTCCCCTCAGTCTGGCACCCCAGCGCTGTTAATGAGTTGTAAGGATTGCAGAAGCAGCCAAAGCACCTACATACCCTCTAAAGGAGGTTGTTCCAGTGGGAGCAAAGCTGAAACAGAATTAAACACTGTCAAAACCCCCATTTTTTATGTACACAGCTGAATATTAACCTAGTGTCAGGTCAGCTAGTTACAACCTCACTCTCTCCAGAGAGGAGATCTCAATGACAACTCTGCTGATGACCATGAAGAATTAGAGGGCACATCCAGCATAGCTAGACTTGATTCCAGTCAGCTCTTGCAAAATTCGATTTTTAGACTTTTTCACCTCTGAACACACTTTGGTGTCACCAATCAAGTCAGAACTTCTAATGCAGATGTCATTTTTCAGGGTGCAAGCTATGCCAGCTACACTGTTATTTATCTTCATTTTAAAAGTGAACATGACCCATGTTTATCCAGCTAAGGGATTTCCTTAGCCTATTTCCTCTCCTGAACATCTTTCCTATTCCCATACACCCTGCAGGCATCACCTTTTGCTGGCATGCTCCAGGGTAAACCACCATTCATTTAAAAGTAGTGAACAATCCACACAAACAAACAATCCAAAACTGGTGAAATTAAAACTAGACCTTAAATTTCTAGAGCTGATAATCTCAGTTGTGAACTGATTCAGCACTGAAATTCTGCTGTCCACTTTCAGTTCCCCAAGTGACTTTTTGTCATCAGATGATGAAGTCAACAAATACCCTGTTTGTTATGGAGTCAATTGCTGCAATCACTACATATCCCCCTTCTGTTCTGTCTCTATATGTTATCTTACAGAGTGACATTTTACTATTAACAACAGGCCATGGAATGAAAAAGAAACTAAGAGGAAGCATCAATATAAATAATCTGTAGGGCAAACGGAGACAGAGAAAGAAAGAAGCTATGAAAACGTGCTAAAAGTCTGTTTTATAAAGAGAGCATACAAATATTATACTGTAATACACCTGAAGATAACCAAATTTAAAATCTTCCCCCCCTGTTGTGTTACTGAGGAGACAAACACCTTTGAGCTTCAGAGTTCATGTAAGCTTAGTCACAGACACCAACCCAAGTATTAATTTAAAAAATAATAAAAAATGAAAGAGGAAGCACAGGAGAAGCATCAGAAAGAGAGGCAATACTTGGCACTTATACTAAGTGGAAGTCAAAGTTATAGTCATGGCCAATCTGCCTTCAGGTTCTGTGGGAACACAATAAAAGGGCTGTCCAGCTAGAGAATTTAAGTCTATCAAATGTGAGAAACAGGTCAGGTAGCAATGATGAAGCATTGGTTTTGTTCCACATTAAATTTGACAATGGATAGTATTCAGAATGAGGGAATAGCTCAATTTAACCAGGAGCAAAGGGAATCACTCCAGAAAAGTCAAGACAAATGTCAATCTATAATAGGTCATGAACCAGATACCAACAGAGAAATACTCCAATTTCTACATGGTCTGGATGCATTTCTGCACACAAATAAGGACATCAGGACAAATAAGGACACACAAATGTGGACATCAGCGATGTCCACATTGCTGATGCCAAGACCTATGCTAAAGCTCTTATTACTGTTTCCATCAACTAATGATCTATATTTTACAATAGTCTATTGAAAATGTTATGGATTAAAGCATCTCCTGCTGCTTTGACAATGCTTGGCAGACTTTAACTCCTTGTTCCTGCTGTCTCCTGAATCTTACCCAGCCGATTTCCCACCCACCAAGTGTTTCTGCATCTTTCTGTTCACTCCCAATCTCTTGTCTCTAATCTGTTGTTTCCTTATCTCCCTGCTGCCTTCTCTCCTCACCTTCCCCTCTGTCTCCACAATATCAATCATCTCCCATCCCCACTCGTTTTTCAGCCTCCCTTCCACAACACCCTCTTACAACAGATACAGCAAGTGTAATTTTGTTTTCAGAAAAGAATTGGAATAATAGGCAAAGCCCTCTAATCCTTGGTGGATCTAGCTAAACTAGAAAAGCATCCCAAAATTTCCAACTTCTCTTCTTAAAAGTCTTGAAAACAAAACTTTACCACTAGAGAGGGAAATGGGCAAGAAATCTAGTGTCCTTCACTGTGTTTGCTGGTTTTCCAACACCTTTGGATTGCACAGACTGGATACATTTCAAGAAAAGGACACAATCTTATTAATGCAAGTAGTGTATGGTCAGTGCAAAACATGTAAAAGTGAATTAGTATTTAAAATATAGTAGCAGTTATACACATTTAGAGAATTGGTTCTTGCAATCATGAATGAAATACAGCAGCCATGTGCTTTACTCCAGCAAGGGCACTCAAGCAAAAGCTATTGTATGATACCACCAGAAGAGGCCTCTAATGATTATTAAAACACTGAGGAAACCCAGAGCTTAAAGCAGAGGTGATCCATCAGAGTCCTGCTGCCTCTGAAACTACAGCAACATCTACTGACCCCCTTCCCATTTCCAGTTTCCAAATCCACACAAAACTCAATCCAAAAAATATCCCTGGACCAAGGGAGTATAACAAGCACATTTCCACCTGTGTGGATGCAGTGGCAAAATACCAGGATAAAAAAAAAATATCAGTCTTACAAACTTTCCCTTTGCATTACCTGCATGGAAGGCTAGTCTTGGTATCTGGATGAGAACTTTACACACACAGCAGTACAGAAAATCTAAAAGTCTGTGCCACCAACCCTTATAACATTAGGGACATAATTAGGATTGAGATGCACATGTAGGCACCTTCAGGACAAAAGGAATTACTTTTCCATTAAGAACATGTACTCCAAGATAAGAGTAAGCAATTCAAATTAAAGTATCTGCCATACCATCATGAGAGCAGCCTTGACTTTGCAAACACCTCCTTTCCATTTTGGTTGACTGGGCAAGAGGAGCCTAAGCTGTCCCAGGTCCCTTGGCAGGAACATCTCATACATTTTGAGACAGCGCAGGTGATCAGGAAATGAAGCAAAAGCAATGTCCTGCCATCTTCATTACACTGAAGCCCAAATTAATCCAGACAATCGGATCTCATTTGCTTTGGTCCTGAGAACACTCACTCCCACATACAACAAATTGTACAACTTCCCAAACACATCTCAAAATTTATCCTCATTCTAATCTGGATAATCAGTAAAATATCACCTTGGTGCACCACAAAGGTAGCCAAGGAAGAAATCAAAGTTGTCTTTTTTTTTTCCAATTAAAGTCTACATAAGAAAAAGAAAACAGCGTTGAAGAATAATCTTTGAGTTTCCCCCTCCTTCCAAATATTGTTTTCCACTTTTAAATCACTGTGTGCCATCTGGATGAGCACCTTATCACTAGCCAACAGGGGGAATTCAGTGTTTGTATTTATATTTGCATTTATATGGCATTCTCCCACACTGTATCTCAAAGCACTGACAGAGCAATGAATCACAGCCCTGGTGAGCGGTGACGCATCGCGGCACAAACGGCACAGCTGGAAATGCTCTGGCTGCTAATTAATCTTGGCTGCTAGGAACTCAGAGAGAGGAGAGCCTGGCCTGACAGGCTTGGCTCTGCCTTACAGTTTGGAGGAGAGCTCAGAGAGACAGCACTTTAAAAAAAAAATTGCTTTGGGAATGCCTGACATAGCGTTTCATTGAGGGGATGGGACCAGCACAGCGCTCTCAAAGACAGCATGTGTTGTAGCTGCTTGACTAAAATACTAAAATAATTTCTTCTCTTACTTGAAAACATAAACAGACTACATCTGAGGTATTTGGGAACCTAGAAGAACAATTCATTTATTATGAGGGAATTCAGAAAAAATCACTGAGAATATTCAGGAGAAAAAAGCCCAAAAAACCCCAACACCAGAACTACTCAGCTTTCAAAGGACATCCAAAAAAAAAACCTAAATTTCAGTCTGCTCAAAGTCTGGCTCAGGCTATTTGCAAAACCTGGATACAGTTTGGAAAAACCATCCCTTTTTAATTTGCAATTGAAAGCTACAGACAGTGCAGATTTGAGACTGCTGTTAGGAGCAGTAAGACCTGTCCTGCTATAGGGATCAACCCAGTGATTCTGTAGCTAATAATGCAGCCACTTCAGATACACATCTGCACTTCAGATGCACATCTGCCTGCACCCACAGAAACTGAGACACTTCCAGGGTCACTTAAAGCCACCCTGTGGTGCCAGCAGGAAGAGATTGCTGTATTGATGAGAAAGTCAGGATTCCTGCAGGACAGCCCCTTTGATGTGATGGAAAGGAATGGGAATGTCTCCAAACAGCCTCTCTCTGTACCTCATGCAAAAGATTACCACATCAGAGCCCCAAATAATTCGTGTTTCTCATTTCTCATCAGCCCTCTCATTCGGTCCCCCTCACAACAGCAAACTCAGTAGTACTGCTGATGCTGCAGACTGCTCTGATTAATTGCTCTCATTACAAGCTCATTTTTTAAATTTCCCTTCATTTTAATGCAGAACTTTTCTCTGGAACCTGACTTGTAATAAGCAAAAAGCAGTAATAAGTATGAAACCAGGTCCCAGTGGCTGGCAAGGAGTGACGGCTTCACCAAAGGGAGAAAAATGAGAAGGCAGCCCCTGAGAAGAGTGGAGCTAATGATGAGCAATCACAAGGCAGGTGACCTGCAGACACACAGAACGGAGGCTGGCACTCAGGAGAGGAGCAGCAAGAAGCAGGATTGCAGAAAGGCCATGGGAAGTGCCCTACAACACCTGGATAAAAGCTGCAGCCCCTGCCCTGCCCTGTGTGCTGCTGGAGAGGCCAGAGCAATGAGAGGGGCTTCACTCCAAAAGACAGGAGAGGCAAGTTTCTTTATTAAAATGGCACATTTCCAGCAGGGATTTTCTTTGAGATAAGTGAAAAGTAGATAAAATTCCAAGCAGTTCTCAGAGGTGAATCAGAGGACTTGCTGTGGACTTAATATAAGCATGGAAAAATTGCAAATATCACTCTCTCTTCACTTTAACACTAACAAACATTCCCTTTGAAACAGAATGAATGTGAACGTAAACTCGAGAAATGAGGGGGGCAGAAATATTTTTTTTCTAAATGGATGAAATGTTGAAGTTACTGAATACAGCACTCCCAGGTTGTTATTCAAATGCACTGCCAGTAAAAGGGTGCATGATGATTGTTGTTTATGGACTAGTTGCTATAAGTTCAATACTCAAAAAAAGAAGTATTCTTCTACATCAGGCTTGAATGCTGAGACTTCTATCAGAACAATTCAGCTGTTCTGTGGTGGAAATGATAATTTAACTTACCTTGCCCTAGCTGACTCTGGAGTCACCCTGATTCTGTGTGTTCAAAGTTTCAGTGTCACAAAGCAAAGGTTCTTAACAACCACTCTTTACCATGGAAAAGAGAGAATAAAGTCTGTCTATTTTATTGAATAATATACTGTTTGTTACTGAATACTACTTGATGTTTGAATAATACTAACAGGATGAGAACTGTAAATGCAAGATACTGCTGTAAATCTCCAAATACAAGGAGGCTGATCAGGAAGAAGTTTCCATTTTCTCCAAACAACATTTCCATTTCATCACTGGCAGACACAATTCAAGGCAGCCATCATGGGCTATAGGCATAATACACCTCCACCAGCTATGAAAGTGGAATTGGAAAAAAAAAGATGCAAGACCTGTGGTTTTTTTATATCTGTTCTCTTTATATCTGTTCTCCTTATATCTGGTGTTCTTCCTGTTGTAACAACAACAACAACAAAAAAAGATAGTTTGCAACACAAGCCGCATGTAAAGTTATGCTAATTTAAAACACAGAAGCACCTAATACGAGGTAATTTTGCAGTTATTAAGTACCTACTGAACTCTAACTTCAAAACCAAATTTTTTGCAATGCATAAAGGATAGAGTATTCCTGTATTTACTGAAATGGATAATTAGCTGAATGCTCAGTAAATAGCAAGCTTGCCCTTGACTTTCCTTGCCACTATTTGCCTGCTTAGCAGCCATTTGTGGATGCTTGACTAATAACCAGTTCAGCTCTGTGTGCACTCCTTGACAGCTCAGGTTGCCTCACGTTTCTCAGTCGCTCTGCACTGATGTATGCTGCTGAAAAACAAATAGATGTACCAATTCTAGTTCTTTGGGATCATTTCCCAGCCTTTTGTTTTTACCAATTAAAATTACTTCTTTAAGATTTACAGCCCAGAAATCCCATGTTCCCTGACATCTCAAGCTGTGGTTTGGTTCAGAGAGAAAGGCAATTCCTCCAGAAAGCCCAGTCTGACACAATCAAACACATCTTGTCAAAGTCCAGCTAATCACAACCCTGCACTTAATCACTTCAGCTTTTTCAGATAACTCCAGACAGCATTACTTTTGAGGATACTTGAAAAGCTCAATAGAACCCAGTATTCAAATAACCCAGATCACAGCTTGCTCATCAGCTTGATGCTGCTTTCTACAAATACGTCACTATTCATTAAGAATGGTGTCATAATTTGATGTACAAAGTTTCTGAGAACTTGCTAACAGTCTGCAACTTGCCTAGAGAGAGATCAATGTCCTGGGGACATTAGAAATGCCTCTGGGTTTCTGAAGTTAATTTCTGCACATGTAATTTTAAAATAGCATTCCTCAGCTCTTTAACCATTATACATCTGTGCATAAGATCAATAAATGCATCTCTACTTTTGAGAAGGTTCTCAATTTGTGAAACTTCTTGATGAACCAGCTAAAATTATGGACCTAATTATCTCTTTTGTTTGGACAGGATCTAAGAGTTAAGTATTGTCCATTGTTGTAGCTGTTTTCAGAACAAGAGACAGACTGAACACTGAGCTAAACACAGCTTAGACTACTATCACACTTTCTTCTACAAATATCACTCCATCCAAGCTTCCATTGTGCCACTTTGTTCAAAGTCACCTTGGCCCTGATGTTATATTATAGCTGCAGTGCAAATTAATGCTCCTTTTCCCTGCTTTTCAGAGTTATGAATGAGTGGGAGACATTTCCCATTAAAAATTTAAACCAGGCAGAATGTCACGACTGTGAGATGAAAGCAAGGTTGCTCAGACAGTACTGGAGCAGATGAGAGAGATCTCCTGGCAGGAAGGCCATGCCCCATGGAGAGGGGTAAGCAGTGCCATCCACAGCGCTCTCTTATTTACCAGGCACGGGGACATTTCTGAAGGGGAGCAAATGGGGACCCGGCAGCCCCAGCAGGAGTTCCCCTGAGCACTGGGGTGCTCTGCAGCTCCAGGGGCTGCGTTGTCTCAAACGTCTTTTATGAAAAATCGTTTCCTTAGGATTTTTTCCTCCTGAGAAGCTGAGAGGCCTCAGAAACAAACTGTAAACATTGATTATCTGCTGCTGTGAAATGCAACAGGAGCATCTGTGATTGGTCTCATTGAGTTGTTTCTAATTAATGGCCAATCACAGTCAGCTGGCTCGGACTCTCTGTCCAAGACACAAGCCTTTGTTATTCATTCTTGTTTTTTCTATTCTTAGCTAGCCTTCTAATGAAATCCTTTCTTCTATTCTTTTAGTATGGTATTAATATAATATATATCATAAAATAATAAATCAAGCCTTCTGAAACATGGAGTCAGATCCTCGTCTCTTCCCTCATCCTAAGACCCCAGTGAACACGGTCACACTGTGCCAATGCCATCCCGACCAGCTCAGCACACCCAGGGTGTGCTCAGGGCCAGCAGCTGCTTCCAGCCCCAGCTGCCCCTCTTTTCCCTTTGTATTTGGGAATAGTGAAATCCCCACAGGACACATGAAATGAGAGTGGGCTTTGCTGGCTTTAGTGATTAGTAGCACTTTTACTCCAGCCTTCCAGGAGTCCTGCTAACCAGACAGCAAAATACATGATAGGAAAGCCCCCAGATGCTCTCATTAAAACCTTCCTATGATTTTAACATTATTTAATAGAGAAAATATTTTTTTTAATCCAGGTATTTTCAGTTTATTCTAACCTTCAAAGCTTGCTTACCTTCAAAGAGAATTTCCACTTCTCCTGAGGATTATTTTTTAAATCAAGCATTATTTAATAATATTAAATCAGTTCATTTGCAAAGAAAATAATTAAAGTCACACTAGGTGTAAGAAGAGGAGGATGACTGATCTGACCTTTTAATTAAATGATTAACACTAGTCAGCAACAACACAGTGAAATGACAAAGGAATACTGACCTTTTTATGTCTTCACTAAGAACAGAAACAGGGCACCATCAGCATTTAAATCTTTTCAAATTGTAAGGTACAGAACCACTCCCCTCAGAAATAATTCATAATTACAGCCTTCCTAGTTCAGTATATATATATATATGAAACACATATTCTGCTCAGTGCATGGAAAAACAGCTATTCTCAAAAGTGACCAAGAGGAAAAAGGTCAGCCTGTCATATTTTACTAGTATTTGTCTTAAAGTCTACAAAATGTGTTCCTCTGAAATGGATGGACTCTGCTTCAGTGACTTTGTCACAGCCATTATAAAAGTTACCAAAGTGTTCAGATATAAACTGGACTTCAGTGAAGCCACGAATACTTAACACTGAAAGTGAAAGACAGTGCAGGGCTTTCCTGCCTAGCTGTAACTCCACTCCTACAAAAACAAAGTTAGAAATAAAAAAAGGGGAGGGGGCATGTCTGCACATAAAATGAGAGCTGGTTAAAACAATGAAAGTAATTTTTCTTTTTTAAAGA
Source organism: Geospiza fortis (assembly GCF_000277835.1). Lineage (NCBI taxonomy): Eukaryota > Metazoa > Chordata > Aves > Passeriformes > Thraupidae > Geospiza > Geospiza fortis. The sequence continues at coordinate 3,221,995 of NW_005054314.1, forward strand.
CTTCTCTAACTGTCTATATTTTGAATTATAGATTTCAAATTGAATTAATACCAGCTTGAACGATAGGTTAAGGTCTTCATGTTATCTGAACAAAAAGAATTTACAAGTTGTGAGTATTTACAGCCTGAAGGAAGCAGAGATAAAAGAAAATTGAAACAGAGGTGGGTTTTTTCCCCTGGCTTTGTGGGTTATTCCTTAAATAAACTATATAGGCTTCAGGCACACAATGACACTCTGTGTCTGTGGTAGCTGTATAGCAAATAGCTCTGAAATGTATATTACCAAATATACAGTCTGCTTCTGCAATTTGCTTGTAAACCAAGTAGGAGGCAAGAGTATATCACAGGGTGAGCTGCATTTTTATTCAGATCCTCTGATCCAGTCGTATTCTTCCCAAGTAGCACATCTAACCTACTAACCAGAATTTTGTTTTCTGCTACTATGACTGAATAAGGCTGAGACTATAAGTCCTGGCAGTATTTCTGGACACACACTGCTCTTACAGAAGCCTAAACTGCACTTGTATTGTCTTTGCTAACACCTGGCCCTCCAGCTAAGATCAAGGGCAGTTCAGTACCTGAGACAAGAGGCTTTGCTCTGCATTAACAGAGAAGGGAACTCAATGATGTTGAAACTTTTCCATCACCTCTCATTAATACCAAGTCATTAAAATGCATGGCCTTGCTATGCATCACCTGGAGCCCCTTCAGCCCATTATCTTGTCCCAGCTTTTAGCTGTACATTGTTCAGACTCCTGTGATTATTTTGATCACCTATTTTCCATTCTTTATCACATGGCAGTGATACATATCTGCCTTCCCAAGGTTGAATACAAGTAACACAACTACAGCAAGTATGCACATCTGTATTTTTATAACACTTCAGAGGCTACATTTCATGGTTTGCTTCCTTATCTGCTCTTCTGTCAACACAGAATTAACTTCTGCTTCATCAGAATAATTTTAAATACAGGAAAAAAGATTTCATTTTTATTTAATTCAAACCATATCCTTTGAAGGTAGCAGCACATACTTTGTTGTGTGTCTTCACAAAATCCATCTGAACACAAGAGAGAAATGAGCTGTACAGATGTTCCATGTAAAGAGAAATCAGCAAAAGTTGTACTCAAAGAACTCTGCCACATCTGACTTTCACTCTTATTTCCACTGCCACCTTACATTGATAAAGCATTTTCAACTAGCACAACAACCAATTCATTTATATTTTGTATTTTTATAGTTATTTCCTGCTAGGACAAAACAAGGTCAAAAATATAAAGGGTGTAGCAAAAAATTCAAAAACGCTGAGGGATTCTCTGAAGTCAGACACTGCAGCATCAGACACATAATGCCTCTCTGTTTAAGCGAGCTCACATGCAGACATTTTGTTTGTCAACTGTTTAACTGTCAGGACAGTTAAAAAGAAAACAGGCTACAGTCCTTTGCTATCTTAAGATTATTTCCAGTATGCTGCTTTGTGAATTTGACCAGGATGATTATCAAACTTCTTGCCAGTGCTGATAAATTATTGCCTTTTGTGGATTTTTTTTGACCTCTGCAACAATTATGCATGAAGGGGAAAAAAAAACCTAAAACCAAAACCAAAATCTTACCTCTTTATTTCTAACTTATCAGGGTTTTTATCTAACCCTGAAGTGAAAGAAATTCTATGCACTTTCCCACATTTGTTTCTCATCCTTGCAAATCCCAGTGGCTCCAGAGTCTCAAATGTGAGATAATCTGTAGATCAATGAAGGCGGATGTAAAACTCTTGCTAAGCCGTGTTTTCCCAGCTGGGGGTAAATTCACTTGCCTGTATGTAAAATTTCCTAATTAGAAATGTCAAGTCTCTGTTAAAAGCTTCCAGAAATTGATGCTGAGCTCTACAGAAAGTTAACTATTCCATAGCTGTGTTTTATCTGACTCATCAGGAGAAGCTTTTCCATATTGTTCATAGTTAGGGCTATGGTAGCAGAAGAATGTCAGGATTTTACCAGGTGGGGGTTTCTGCCTATCAGCTACAACAGCCCTGGGACTGTGCCCCAGGAGGAGCAGAGCACTGGCCCTGGGCACTGCTCAGGCTCCGGGCATCCAGGGAGGGCAGTTGCTTCATTCCCAGAGACTCTCCACAGCCCAAATCCAGTCTGAACTCAGTAATTAGGAGAACCTTTGATTACCAGCCCACTGATAATCAAATGGGAGCAGGGTATTGAAAGGGAGATACCTGGCCAGGTCATGATGAGAGGAGTGTGGTCATGGGAGTTGGTATGTAAATGGAATGTTAATGGAATTATTCTGTATTAGGTCATGTTTCTGGTTCTTGTTCTCAGGTGGTTCAGGACCTGTCTCATACAAGGTCATGTTCTGAGTTTGTGATTGGAGCCCAGCCCTCAGAACACCCCCTATATATTGTTACATTCACCATACCCCTTCATCTTTAGAACTTGTCCCTCAGATTGTGTGGTTTCTGTGTTTGTTATTTTGCTATTAAAGTTCTGTATTTTTCAGGCAACTCCATCATTCCCATCCCTCTGTTTTCCCACTCTCCCCCACCTGGTCTGGACTCAGAGTCACAGTGAGCCAGATTGCAACAACGAGTGGATCTTGGATATTTGGCCTAAATGTAACAAAATAGTCTGAAACAGGGACAAATTCAGCTCTTTCCAATAAGGATTCAGGGCAAAAGAAAGCTCAGAACCCAACCACAGATGGCCCCTGCCCCATAATGCTGCCAGCCTCACTTCTCACACCCAAGAAACCCAGTAAGAAGCCTGATTTCTACCTGTTTATAACTCATGATATAAGAGATAACTCATGATATTCAAGACATCTACCCTAACAAATATTGCCCGAAGCCACCTGCACCTTTTTTTGTACATCTGAGCTTGCTCAAATTATGTCAGCAATTGTCCTCCCTACTTAGGCTGATAGCTATGAAATAACCTGTGTTTCACTCCTACTTGCAGAGTTCCAGTTATTGCCATGATTAGGTGCTGAATAAGTACAGGGCTTCAGTGCCATTCTCTCCTTATGAGCAATCAAGCAGCTCTACTGCATTCTTCATACAATGACTGGAAAGCTTAAACTTGTGATCATACTTTCTCTCCCCCATAAGAAATAAAAATTATGGAGGAGAAGAAAAAAAGTTAAATCAGCATGGGTTTTTTCACACTTTAAATGAAATAACTGGCTAAAATACAATATCTCTACCATATTGTGAAATAACTTTCAAATAATGAGAAGACATGAAAGTGGATGCCACAAATAAGTGAAGTGTTTCCCAGGAAAACAGCGATTTCATTGCAGGGAGAAAAAATAAACACATCTTGGAAAGGCAAATACATTTGGACTGTAAACAGGGGTCTGAAGGATTGTTTGAAGGCTCACCATTTGATTCCAGTGCTCACACATAACAAATACCCTTTTTTTCCTGTTTTGTTCAACTTGTACAAAATGACTACTTAGGGGGTTTCAAGCAACAGAATAATTGAAGAAGAAACTAAATCATCTGTGTTATGAGTTATATCATCTGTGAAGTTTCCATTTAAGAAAGAGACACTAAAACCTGGGTGACCTGCCCTTAAAAGAACAAAAGTTAGGTGGCCCTCAGTGGCAATAATTAAGATTAAGGAAGACCCTTCTTCTCTCATCATTCTAAAAGAAGAGTGTGGTTACAGCAGAAAGATTACAAAGTGTAAGAATTCCTTCCCAGAGTGAGCATGTGGCACTCACAGAGCAGGGGACAGGCACTCCTGGGAAAGGCAGCAGGGGCATCAATGTTCCCCACAGCAGCACTGGTGCAGGAGGAGCAGGTATTTGTATTTTTATAGTTGTAGCTCTAGAGATACAGTTATTTCACTGGCGGCTCTGGGTGGCAGGGGGTCACCGCCGGAGCTGGAAGAGGGAATCTCCAAAGAATGCTCTATAACAACCTCTGAAGCACCAGTGTCAGTTGTCTGCCAAAGCTGCATATTGATGGTGTTATTGTTTGTGCCATTTCTGGTGATTAGATTATTGCATATCTGAGGGGTTTTTTTCCTTTAAATAGGAGCTTCCCTCAGTCCCCAACCCCAAATAAATGAGAATAGAAAATGCTCCGTGCTGAGAAGCAAAGAGCTGATGAGTTCAGGAAATGATCCATTAGTTTGGTAGGAATAAAATACTGCAGAACAAGACAGAACAACATTCTCATCCTTTTCTTTGCAGGGGCTGGAGTGCCAGCACCACTTGTGTGCTGCCCAACTCATGGCCCCGGCACAGCCCCCTGCCTGGAGCAGCAGTGGGCAGGGAGCTCAGCAGATGTTCACCCTTCTTGGGCACTTGGAGTTCAAAGCACTCCTCATCTGCAGCAGAATGAAATCAGCAGGATGCGCAGCAGAGCTGCAAACAATACCCTGTGCTGGCCAGGGCTGAAAGAGCTACCAGGGCTCCCCTGCTGCAGAGGGGATGGTGGATTTGAGCACTGCCAACAAAAACTAATAAAAAAGTAACCCTTTGCTCTCCATCTCAAACAAAAGTTCTCTCACTTTCTTTCAGATCCCTGTTAAACTAAAGCACGACCTATTGAGGTGAGTCATTGTGACAAACAAGAGAAAATGCTGCATTGCCAAAAAGTAGTTCTGAAACTCCAGACAGATTTGCAATTTGGGAAACTTATTCTCATTTCTCACAAGCTGCACTTTTCATAGATTTTAATTATATATCTATCATTCTCATAATCACTAGTGCAATTACATGGAGTTATGAGATGCTGAAAGTGTTTGTTATTTGAAGTTAAAAGCAGAAAAAGATAAAAAGTTTTTTAAAAAAGTCAAGTTCTTGTACTGACAGCAACCACTTGCTCCTTTAGACCATGGGAAGCTCTGACCAACTCAGCTGTGCCCAAGTTGCATCTGTACAAATCAAGATTTGGGCTGGCATTTTGCTATTGCAGAATTGATCCTACACAGGGAACTCTTCCCCCAAAACAGACACCCCCACAATTTACACAACTGCAGGTACACACTGCAGTTACTTTCCATCACTAAAATACTGATGGTTATGTGAACAAAATATGGAAAAAAAAATAGAAGATAACTCTGACCACAATCATATTTGTTAAACACTGCTAAATTGAGAAGAGAAGGCACACATGTGATTTTGTGCTTTCTGCTAAAATGACTCATTTAGATTGGATTTAATAATAAACAGAAAACAAACTTTTTGGTAGGGATATGCCTACTCATCTCATCTTGCACATGACAGACTGGATGAAAAATAAGCCTCAGTTTGCAGTGGACAGCCACATTTGCTGTACATTTCCAGCATTTTTGTACACACATCCTTTGCTTGTCCTAAATCCATCCTCTGGAAGCAAACCACACCAGCAACTTTACACAGAAGTATAATAGGAGTATTTTAATTAAGGGCTTTAAATAATGGGCATTAATGAATACAGCCTGCCCTCCTGCTATCACACAGAGAGAGAATACTTTGCAAAGGGGCACCACAGGCCCTTTAAACTGCACAGGGAATTTTACACTATAATGCAAAAAAAAATAGCTAGTCAATCTGGCAGTATGAAAATGGCACAGTTCTTTTGATTTTAACATAATTGTTGTGCTATTTAATAGAGTAACAGCCCTAAGTTAAATAATGGAGGTCATTTGAAGGATCCTCATATTTTGCTTTTCTTCTGGGAAAAAAATTAAAAATTTTGAAGCCTTGTAACTGACTATTCATAGAAACTGAAAATCACCCTTATAGCCACAAGGGAGTCAAAACATCCAGGGTCATTACTTCATTAACTTTGATTTGTTTCCAGCTAATGGAACTTAAAAGTTTTTGACTACTTACCATGATATCCTATACCAGCCATTGACTCTCAAAATCAGTCTGACACCAGGCAGAGCTATGCCATTTCCCTTCTTCCCTTCCTACCCACAGAACTCGGAGACTGTTTTTCCTCTTTCAACAGAACTGCAGAGATTCAGCCTGGTGACCTAAAAACCTAAGTAAGCCTAATAAGAAAATTAAAGTTTTCCAGAACAATGTCACTCTAAAACATTAATTCCTCCAACAGAAAGCTTATTCCAACACAAGACATTGAGTTTGATTCAGCACTGAGGAAACACAGAGCAATATCTCTCTCCAGCCTGAAATCCCACCTGCTTCAGGGAATTACCATCACCACACATTATTTGTTGCATTGAGAAGCCTTAGTTAATAAATGGCTCTGAGCTGCTGCTGTGGCAGCTCTCAGAGCAGGGACCACTCACACAGACAGACCTACAGACATTCTGACTGGCAGGTAAAATTATCTTCCTATTCTGAAAATGCCAAAAAAAAAAACCTCAATATAATTATCCTAATAAACAGAGACTAACAAATAGGAAAATACTCTAGATTATCAGGTGTGAGGCACTAGTGTGAAGGTTACTATAGCTTCAACCCAGTATGAATATTACTTCTGGAAATAACACACTTACTGCATTCTAGTCCATGCTGGGAAAAATGAGCAGCTCTCATGGTCCAGAGACATTTCTTTGTGTCCTTAAACCATCTGAGCTTTGGGGATACAGAGAAGACTTGATCTCAATCCTAACTATTGTCTAGGTCAACTGTACAAGTCCAATATTGTTCCTGAGAAGAGAAAATCACAAATGCTTTTCTTAACGCAGTCTCTGGGTTTTTATTTTTATTCCCTTTCCTAAGAGAGCATGATTAAGAAGATATTAATCCAATAAATTTTCAAAACAAAAATGGAGCTAATTATTTAACATGGATTTCATAATATTTCTTTTGATACAATGTATTAGAAAAGAAATATTGCCCACATTTATGCTTTAACAAGAGTTCAGTCACTCATGATTCCCCTAAACAAATTCATATTCTGGCTGTTGCTTTCTATATTCTTACCTTTGTCTGGCACTGTGCTGTGGAGCAAATAGATTGAAAGATGCAGTAATACACATAACCTTTAGCTTAGCTTTTATCACAAGGAAAATAGTTACTGTTGCTATGGTTGTTTGGTCAATCTGTCACCCCATATCAGCATTGTTAGTATTCACACCTGATAAGAAGATATCTTCAAAAAAGAAGAGGAGGGGGGAGGTAAAGCAAAATGCTCTGTGGAAGGCAACCCAATTCCCATCTAATCTCTTTAAAAAAATCTGCTGTGCTAACGCTATCCTGTGTGCCTATCACTGAAATCATATGAGACTTCAAATAAGAGTAAAGATAAGTAGAAAATAATGAAAAATAGAAATCTGTGCAGTTTTTCTGATTACAGTGATGTTTAGATTTTTATTTGTAAACCACCCATAAGGTATTTTCAAGGTCAGGAAATTTTTTTACAAGTTTAAAAAAACAGGGATGATTTTCAAGTACATCTAAGCTGCATTAAATCTCTGAACTATTGCTCTACAACCTGAAACCAATCCCATATGAGACTATTATTTCTCAGCATCTTGTTAGTCCTACCTTGCACATGACCTTGTGAACTACTAATCTTCCTAAATAACTACACTCAGCCCTAAAGGCACACCAACAACTTTTACAATTAGTCTTGAAAATTTAATTTAAAATTTTGTTTCAGACACAGCTGTACAAGGCAGGTGTTTCAAAGTATTCCTGCAACATAGACTTTTAAAAAGTTCAGCAGTCTAAAGAGTGAAATATGTGAGCCTGAACAAAATTAAACAGCCACTAAAAGAACCCTGAGCTCAGACACAAGCATGAGGTAGTTTTTATTCCCAGATTTCCTAGTAGTGGAGGGCAGAGGGGATTATGTAAGGCTCCCATTAAGCACAAACACATTTCAGACCACTAATACATACTGACAAGATGCTTTCTGCTGCTCTTTCCTCCCTTATCCATTTTTCACACAACTCCTCAGAGCCAAACATTGGTTATTCCTCTCTGCTCTGAGGAAGGTGAAGGTGCAGCACAGCCCTGGGACCTGTCCCTGCCACAAAACCCTTCTGGTGCTCACCAGCTCCCCATGATCTCACCAAATCTGGTCTTTGCTCTTATGGTCCAAGATCTTGAAAAAACATCAGCAGACCTGGTCCTGTTTTCTGGGAAGCTGCAGAACCTGCCAGGTGTCCTTCCCATGGAGCTGCTTGCAGGGATTCACTGGGGGCATCCACCCTGCAGCTGCTGCCATCACTGCTTGCTGAAGCCCACACACGTGCTCTGGGGGGAAATAAGATTTATTGCTTATTGTGAAAGCCCAGAGGAGAAACTGGCACACTCTTGTCACCATCATATTCTCTGGAAAAAGCTCTTCACCAGGATTTCTTCTCCTGGGAAGCTGAGAAGCCCCAGAGAAAAAGGAAAACAACATTATCTCATTTGCTTCTCCTGTGTTTTGCTGCTCTGGAATCTGGTTGGAGATTGTATATCCGACACGTGAATTGTTTTTAATCAATGGCCAATCACAGTCAGGCTGTGTCGGACTCTGCAGAGAGAGACACGGGTTTTTAATTAGTGTCTTGTTAAGCCTTCTGTAAGTATCCTCTATTCTTTAGTATCATTTTAGTAGAGCATTCTTTAATACAGTATAGATACTAAAATAATAAATTAACCTTCTAAGAACATAGAGTCAGATTCAGCATTTCCTTCCTGCCACGGGGGACCCTAAAAATACCACACACTCTTCCCTTTGGCACCAGTCTTGCTTGACACCCCACAAACCCTGCTCATTGAGAGCCAGGGATGGAATGACATTGCTCTGGGCACACCCCACAAACCCTGCTCACAGAGACCAGGGGAGCAGTGACATTGTTTTGGGAACACCCCACAAACCCTGCTCACAGGGACCAGCGCTGCAGTGACACTGCTCTGGGCACACCCCACAAACCCTGCTCTGTGACAGGGTTTTGGGAACCCTGCTCTGCTCAGCAGTTTCTCAGTGTCCATCCTGGCCCAGGTCTCCAGAGCCCCTCTCTGCACCCTCAGGTCAGGTACTGATGCACTCTGTTCATCCAGCTACACCCACAGCAAGGCACAGGAGGGTGCTAAAGGAGTCTATTATCCAAAATATTAATTTGTTCTGCTGTCTTCAGGAAATAGGATGCCTGTTCCTGCCCTTGCAGGTGTAATGGAACCAGTATTTTATCTGTTGGCTTCAATGTGAAAGGCTGAGAAAGGTTGTTTTATTCCATCCTAAGGATAAGGCACAAAAACTGTGCATACAAACCACTGATTTGTGCCTATTGTTGCAGATAAATAAGCACACATGTAAATAAAAGTAGGCTTCTTTAAAACTGGTGACAAAGTGTGTTCTTTCTGGCGTTTAAAGACAGATCTCTTTTGTTTTACATAAATTAAACTAGTAGTGCCTTTAAACACTTCCCTAAAAGTTTAGCCTGAAATGGTGGCATAGGCTCAGGTGTTTCCCCCATCAGCAGTGACAGCCCACTGCTGTGCCCCTACAGACCCTTGCCATGCAGCCATCCAGCTCACAGGTGGGTTAATAAATATCCCAGCAGCAGGGAAACTCAAAAATAAGGTTGCAATTAAAAACATGGATGTTGAAACCTACAGGGTGCCATCTTGTCCTGGTGATGCACACATGCTGCTCAAGTCTTCAAACACTTTGGTAGCCTGTTGTGGTTCCATCCTAAGGCCCAGATTTTATCTTGGACAAGGCTCTTGGTTACTACAGCACATAAGCTGTCACTTGCATGTTTTGGAAAGCTGAAAGAAAGAGTATACTGGCAGTTAAAGATGTTTACAGTATTTGCAGAAGTGAGGGCTAGGCCATAATGGGTTCTCTGGAAGTAATCACAAGACAGTATATTTAAGCATCAAGAGAATAATCACTTATATCAGCAGGGTAGGCAAGACTGCCATTTGCTGACATCAATGCATTTATTGAGTTAGTGTTCCTGAACTCAGGATACTAATTTATTTTTTACAGCAATTAGACCCCGCTGGGAGAGAAGAAGAGAGAGGTGTGAGACTGACCACCTCTTTGATGAGCTGTGCTTAAGACAGTTTGCAAAAATATTCTTCTCTATGTCACACAGTCGGTGCTGCTTAACAGTGCAGGAAAATCAAATCCAGAAGAAGAAATGCATGTGAGACATGACAGGAAGAAAGTCAAAGCAAACACCTATTTATGATGCAGTTGCAGATGTCACACGGGCACATCCACCAAGCAGAAAGTTACATTTAGGATTTTTTTTCTCTCTCTATTCTTTTCTCTCTCTTTAATAAAAACTTGAGGCTTTTGAAAGCTCTAATCAAACCCCAAAACAATTTCCAGCTACAAAACAACTGTGTATTTTGAAATACAACAGAATCAAACCCAAGTATATGTTTCTCAGTTTAAACTACCCCTCTACCTGATCTTCCTGTTAGCCCTGCCAAACTGAGGTCTGCAAGTCTCCCTCCAAGCTTTTGCAACCTCCTAGAAAAGTAAATAGGTTTATATGTCTGGAGTGAGCTGGGTGGGGAGGAGGGGAGGTGTCTGAGCACACTGGTGCCCTTTATGTGCTCTGAAATCAAAGCAATTATAGCCAATTTTCTAAACTAAGAGCCAGTGAGGAATACTGTGCAGCAATAGTAGAGACACAAATTAGGAAAAGACAACACTGTAAGAAATCAAAATACAAGAACAATTATCCTTGTGGGACGTTACATATTCAAATGAGGATGAGAAATGGAAAAAGCTAAGTCAGCATTAGCATGTCAAGCTATTAAAGTTGCTTTATGTGTGGAATGAAGAACAGAGCCTGGCATGAGGTTAGAGGGAAAAGAGGCTGAAACACAAGGGTAATTGTAGGGTCAGGAAAGATGGGGGTGAGCTCTGAACTATCTGGACCTTGCTGTACCATCTGTGGGTACTGCTACTGAAGAATGAAATGCTTTAATAAAAAGTAATTGGAACAGGACAAATAGTCACCCTTGAACTTACTCATGATCTTCTTCCAGCTCTGCCTGAACATGCCAATTTTTAGAGGGGTTGTTTACTGTCAATAAACAGGGGAAAGGCTACATGACTACAAGCTCCAGGTTTTGTCAAGCCACAAGACGAGTGCCATGGCTGTTTCAGGACTCTGCAAATGACTCTGCTGTCCCCAGCTTGCTTTGCTCTGGTTTTCAGTGCAGGACAGGGACAGTGGGTGCACTGACCTGCAGGACAAGGGGCTCTGTGGCACCTTGTGGCACCGTGCACAGCAGCCAGGTGAGGCACTCTCTGGGCAGTGACACCACAGAGATCCTTGAGAGACTTTTGGCAAGATTTTCCTTTACCATACAACAGCTTATTCAATTCAACAACAGATGCTTTCCATGTTATCCCCTACAGCAAAGAAGTTATTAAGCAGCCAGCCAAAGCTTCAGTCCTAAGGCTGCCAGCTGGTGGTTGAAGCATTGAGTTTTGTATTTCCCTCCCACACCAGCACTTATCATTACTACCCATAGACTTCCTGCATGCCAGTTTTTACCAGGCAATAGCAGGCTTGTTCCACACAGGGTTAAAACACCATCATTTTCATGCAGGTTGAAAAATTCAGCCAAGCGCCTGAGCTGCCTGTGATTAACCCAGGCAGAGCCCTGCAGGGCACAGGAGGGAAGGGCTGAAGGCTCCAGCAAAACACAACGGATTGCAAGGAATTCAGCTTGGGAAAGCTTCCCCCGGATCATGAAAAACATCACACAGCAAAGCCCTGCTCAGCTTGGCCTGGCCCAAAAGGAGAGGAATCCACCTGCCAATTACAGCGGCTTCAGGATTTAGCAAACAGACCATAAAAGGTGTCACAGACATGTGCATTTCCAAATTTTGAAGATGTGCATCTTTTGCCTCTTGTTTTACTCTTGAGGCAGGAGACAGATTAATAGCAATGTAAGCAGCCCATGGTTTTCAGTATTTGGTTCATAATGTTTAAAAAGGCAATTTTTTGCTAGGTGATTGCTACAGGCACCAGGTCCAAAGGGTGAAAATTGAAATACTTAAGGCCATAGCAGAATTAAAGAGCTGTTAACTGAGAGGGAATTAATCCATGGGTCAATTTATAAAAAGACAGTGACATTGGAAACACATGAAATATTTAAAGGAATAGCTATGTTTTTGTAAAGAATGTTTCTTCCATTGAACCACTCTTACTTTACTGTGGCTTCAAGAACCCCAAGACAGGGGGTAAGACAACCCTAGATGAAACCCTCAGTGGAATCTCTAACTCTTCTACTGAGCAGCAAAATCAAACCAGGTCATAAAGAAGAGCTATTACTTCACTCCTCAGTTTTTAAAGCACAAGCCCCAAAAATCTGAAGTGACAGAATTTTGGATGACATGCAAACCCTTTTATCCAGAGCAACATTTCTGTATAAACTTCTCATCTGGCAGGACTAGTAGGTCCTCTATGATTTTATTAAATCAGGATAGTAAGGGCCAAGAGAGACTTCGAATAAATTTTTGAGACTGCTTCTGGTCAACATGCAAAGCTGATTTCAAGGAGTTCTTCCATCCAACCTGCACAGTAGGAAGCTGATGTATGAGGCAGATATGTGTACAGATGGGGGGAAAAATGTAGCAAGATTCCTCTCACTCAGCCTTCCCCTGTGACCTTTCTCATACTTGCAAAAAAAAACCCAAAAAATAATTTAAAAAGATAAATCTGCCAGCCAGGCTTAAAACCTTGTGAGTACAACTCGTGCACAGGAGATATCAAGATATCAAACCTTCCCTAGACCTGGGCCTCTGCTTCCCTCCCGGTTTCTCAGCCTCGGTGATGTGCAGCTGCATCTGTCAGGAGGCATCACATTATGTCAGAGATTTAATGCAATAAGAGATACAACTGGTTCTGGCACGTAAGGAAACGACAAATCAGTCCAGAGAATTTGAAGAGACAGCTTTCTGGAGGAACACAGGTGCACAAGCTGGGATTTAACAAAAGTTATTTGAAATGCAGGAAGTAAACAATAAAAAAGGCCATTTTACCCTAAGTAAATTTTAGAAAATAGGTTTTCTATCCAAATGTTTTGCTACAGCTGCAAGTCTCAGATTCAAAAACTGACAAATAGGATTTCTTTCAAACTCCAACATGAAGTGAATGGTAGAGAGTGAAAGAGACAGAATTTCATATCCATTAGGATCCCAGTACTCCATTTTAATCAGGAGTCACTTGCAGACTGAAATTGCCTGGTCTGTACATCTCATTGAGCCTTTTGTGAAAAATTCAACTACTTCATGTGTTTGGAGCTGCATCCTCAAACAGGAACAAGCAGTTAGCAAAGACCTCAGTGAGACTGCAAACCTTCCATCACAGAGATTGTGCCCCCACTTTACAATCACCATATTAAAGGGTCAGTCTCTTGTATTCTGTCTTCACTGTTCTCTCCTGTGGGTACAAAAGGTTCTGGGGGCAGCAGTACAGGAGTTAAATGACTCCATATACCCTGTTACGAAGGTTAAGAGAGGCTTTCACCACAAGATCACAAACCTGTTTTACTTTCTGCCTAATCCCATCTATTTCATTGCCTCTTTCAATAAAATAATGGTTAAAAACAAGCAGATTACAGAATCACAGAATGGTTGGGGTTGGAAGGGAGCTCAGGAGTTCTCCTGATCCAAGCCCCTGCTGCAGCAGGTTCACCCAGAGCTGGCTGCACACAACCACCTTGTCCAGGAGGGTTGGGACATCTCCAGGGAAGGACACTCCACAGCCTCTCTGGGCAGCCTGTCCAGTGCTCAGTCACCCTCACAAATGAAGTTTTTCCTCCTATTCAGGGGGTGGAACTTTGTATTTCAGTTTGTGCCCAGTGTCCCTTGTCCTGTGCACCACTGAAGAGTCTGGTCCCATCCTCCTGACAGCCACCCTAAACACATTTGTTATCTTGTCTCCAGCCTGAACAGGCCCAGCTCCCTCAGCCTGTCCTCACACAAGAGATGCTCCAGTCCCTCATCATCTTCACAGCCTCCACCTGGCCCTGTCCAGCAGATCCTTGATCTTCTCTCATCCCACAGGACGCAGACTGAGAGCTCCTCCCAGCCTTCCTCACTGAAGCTCCATCCCATCTAACCCCACCTTTTATTCCTCACCAGTCTGGTCAGAGCTTCCCAGACTGAATCTCAGGCTGTAGGATCCTTCCAAAGGAGGGGAACAGTGAAGGAGCAGCCCCAGAGCTGCAGGTAAGGAGAAGAGGGAGCAGATTCTCTTTCATGCTGGGGGTGGCTCCCTTCCACCTGCACACCTCCCACTGACACCAGCGAGAGCCAAGCACCAGGAGGAGGCAAATACAGAACAGTCAATGCTAAAGAAAGTTCAAAATACTGAGGTTTTACATTAAAAAAGGCAAAAAACAAAATAATAATAAAAAAGAGAGAAACAAATAAGACCAGGCATTAAAGACTTCACCCAAACACCCCAGATGATTTTAGTGTGTGATTTTTGTATCTCAGTGCAGCCTGGCTTGCTGATGTTTTGCCAGTACTAGAGATAATCTTTTGAAATCAAATTATATGTGTGCAACATGAATTATGCTTTTGGCTTACACTGCAGTAAAAATGCACATTTTGCATATTTTTAAAGGAGAAGAAGAGAGAAAGAAAAAAATAGAGAATTATGTGTCAAAACCAACTTATCAGAGATGCAGATAATTCCAGACACAAGCAACATCTTAACTCACAGGAAGGATATCAGAGATCAGATACAAAAATAACATGGGTTTTTTTTTTTTCACTGAGAAGTTACCACTGGCATGAAAGTATTGTAATATTTTCCACAGGAATGTAATGCTGTTCGGGAATAGCCAACCACCACAGCACACCTACAGCTCCACCATCTTCTCCCAGGGACACATGGCTCAAATGTGCTCCCTGTGTTTCTCCTACATCTAAAATAGCCCAGGGAACACAAGGATTTTGAAGGGGCAAGTTGTCAAGGATGACTGAAATATTATTTATTAAGATTGGGAAGGAGGGATCATCCAAATTTGAAATGAAACACCAGGTTTGTTTCTTTGCTTCCCTCTGGAAAGCATCTGAGACAGTCTCTGAGAAAGCAGTATTAGAGCCCTAGTCACTGTTTCTGAAGTTTTCTGGACATAAAAAATTACTAGCAGGTATAACAAGGAATCCACTGGCCTAACAAGGATTTATTTTTCCACTCACTGGCACACCAATTTAATTAAGACACCAAACCAATTAATAAGCCCTACTAATAAGACCCACTATCTATTAGCATATGCAGTGAAAGCAATTTCTGCCTGTGACTATTTATTAGAGTAGTTATTCACTTGGTAACCATTTACATAGTAACAGCACTAAAAAATGCTACTGAGGACAAAGAGGATGGGAAATTAAATGCTGTGTCTTTTACATTGCATAACTTTAAAAATATATTTCCAGTGAGAATAAAAAGAAAGGGGGAAATTCCTGCAAATAGGAGCAAAAAATAAATCTGTCCCCATGCTTGCCAGTGCCCCTGGAGTCAGCCATTCTCAGCACCTTGGTGGCCCCAGCAGCCCATAAGAGATCAACAGGACATCAGGCTTGCAGCAGTAACTGGCACTGCTAAAACCAAGGTCACATTTCAGCCAGCTCAGTGCTCTCCCTGTACTCAACACATCCACCCAAATTAAAAAGAGTTAATTAGCAGGTGCCCCTTTAAGCAGGAGAGCCAGGAGCACCAATGGCAGCTTCACCCACCTGGGACATTCCCTGTGGCCATGAGCCAAGGGAAGATCATCACCAGGCTTATTGCAAATCCACCATGAGATAGCATTTTGCAAACCTCCCTGGAGGAAGGGATCATTATTCAGGAAATCTTCTCTCCCAGCGGTACACACCATTTCATTTATCAATTTCTGTTAATTGCTGTCTCCAACCACCTCAGTTCCACTAAGGCAAGCAAAAGGAACTTTTCTGGGAAGAGACCCACCAGCATGAGGAAACAGATTCAATTAGGCCATTTATTTTCTGCTCTTATTTACAGTAATTTCAGGTTTCATATTCTCACTGAATCTCATCTCAGGGCAGTATCAATCACTATATCAAGAGGCAACTGCTGCAAGATGCTCCCAAATTTGCTGCAGTTTGTTTCAATGAGAGAGAAATGAGTGTGAATAGAGATGCAAAGAGGAAGTATCAGAAACAAAACCTTGTGACTGAGATAAGATTTCCCCAGCATTGTAACTGTAGCATACCTGATGCATGCATTGTTTGTGCTAGGCTAGAAAAAGTAATGGAAAGCCTTCCAAATAATGAAAAAACAATCTTTCCAGAAGTTTCTGGGCTCCTCAATGAATTTCATCCAAATGTCATGCAAAATGAAAACACTTCCA
>NW_005054314.1:3238316-3269469 GCF_000277835.1 Geospiza fortis
TGACTGACTCTGCCTGTGGTGCATTATCAAAGAAACAACTCAGTTGTGAAATTTGGATTCAGCTGCTTTTCCAGATCCATACCTGGCACTGCTTCAATCCAGACAATTAGAAACTCAGTTCAGATGGCTGCAAACACAGTTCTCCCTGTCAGTTCTGGCCATCTCTCTGCTGCTTTGCTGAAGAATGCAGGTGAAATTTCAGCAAATTTTATCTGCAATAAAATATCAAAGCTGAACACGAAGTTTGGTGAGTTTATTATTACTGCTGGCTTTCCCAAGGAAGAGAGAAATGAAAGACAAGCCAGAAAAACATTTAGAGGCTAACCATGTATTTGGTCAAGTGTCTATTAATGACAAGTATAAATAAAAGTTAGCATCTCAAAGTAGTATGAGAATCACACACCAGCAAATAGCATAAGAACAACACAAAATTAAAATTCTTGGAATTTTCTATGGGTTAGGTTTTAATTTCTCTTTTCTTTTTAGCCCAGATCATTTCAGCAGTCTTGCAAAATCTTGCAATGAAAAAACAGGTGAGCTTGCAATCTGCAGCAATGGGCTGGAGTGAAAGGAAAAACTCAAACTGTGCATATGATAGAGTAAAACATTTCTAACAAAAAGAAAAATGAAATAATCCAATTCTGAAAAACATTTATTATCATTCTTCTTTCTGCTCATAAAAAAATTAATTGTTACAGAAATGCACACAACCAGGCAGAAAGTTCCTGGATGATATTAACTTCTTTCTGGTCCAAGAAGGAAAAAGACAAATTGTTGGCAATTGCCAGGTAACTTACTGAATCACCTGTAGTGTCAATCCCAATTTTTTGCTAAGGATGAAATATTCAGGCAATGTAATTTTCAAAGTGGAAGGAAAAAGAAGCCAAACAAACTAACAGCCAGCTGCAAAAAAAAACCAAACAAAAAAACCCTTAGACAATATCCTTGAAGAGACTCACTAATGGGTCTCAAACTAATTTGTGTCATTATTCACTATTTTAATCATCAAGGACAGCTTGTTCTCTGAATTCCATCTTAAAAAAAGGCAAGTTTTAATTAGTATGGTTTCCCAGCAATCCCTTGTACCTGTTGCTGTGACTTCAACTAAAAAAAAAGTCAGAATAAAACCAAATATATAGCTCAAAGAAAAATAAGTTTTGTGAAAAACCTAATTTTCCTCAGTTCTGTTGTTATAATTTCTGTTATTTTTTTCATTAGATGCTCCACCACCACTGATCCCCCTCAGGCAAAGCTCCCATGACTGATTCTGAGCTTGCAGCACCTGCTGCAATCAGCAAAGTGCCCTCCCTGAAAGGGCTCCAGCAGAATGCAAGGAGCAGCAGCAGCCAGGAGGAGGCTGAGAGAATTCCTTACCCCTGTCTGCAGCTCAGGCTTGTGCTCCTTGAGCCTCATGTGCTCCTTGTCAGTCCCCTTCCCCACCTGCCCAGGTCCTCCTGCAGGTGACTCTCGCTTCTCAGCTCCCCCACTCACTTTGGCATCATCAGCAAATTCAGAATAAACTCTATCCCATATTCCAGATTATTTATGATGACAACAAATAGTATCAGGCCCAATGTCAATCCCCACTGGATTACACTTCCTGTAAAATCTTCAGTCTGCAAGGAATACATGCAACAGGAATTCACCCAGAGCCACAGAGCCCAAAACTGATGAGAAGTAAAAATCTCAGGTCAGCACCTTAAGGGGCTGTTGAAAACAGGAATGCTTCATCCATTTATTCCAGCAGAAGATTTGTGGCAGAAATAATTCTGTATTTACAAAAAAAAAAAAAAAGGTATTTCTGTTGAGTTTCTAATCTGCATTCCCATCACCCCATGGCATACAAATGTGTCATTTTAAAATATAACATCATAAAACTCAATGACTGCACTATTTCTCCTCATGTCAACATACTAATTTTCCAGCATAATACTATTTGCTTGAAGAAAACTATTCCAAATATATACCAGTGCAAGAAAGAGGGGAAAATACTCAAAATTATTTAGTTAGAAATGAAAAATTTGGGATGTGGAGCTTCTAAATAAGGGATTTACACCTAAAGCACAGAAAAATGTACATGTGGATGCATTTCATTAAGAACATTATTAGAAATCTGATGTGATCTGGGTTCCTATCAGTTTATCTCAGCACATCCTGCAGGCAGAGGAAAAGCTGGGAATGTTAGACAAAGTATTATGAAATTAGTGCAGTTGGGTTTTTCCTACCCTAACATTCAGAAGATTTTTTTTTTCCTGAAAGGGATCAATTCTTTAATAAGACTGAATTATGCACATCTCATTTACTGGAAGAAAGCAAGAGAAGAGTGGTTTACAGGAAGGGAAACGTGTAAGAAACAATAAATGGGAGCTTGAATAGCTGTTGTAACTAAGGAGTCTTCATTTGGTTTTGACAGTTTTTCACTTGTCTCTTGGAAAGCATGCTACACAGAAGGGACTGCTGATGAATTTTTGACAGTGCAGCTGGTTTCTGGTTTGGTTTTTTTAAGGCATCCTGTAATTCAGTCTCCAAATTTTATATCATAATGGCATGATAGCTCAAATATTCCTCATGTGAGGACTCATGTGAGAAATTAGGCTTCCTTCATGTAAAATCTGAAACATTCTCTGGCTGTCAATACATAACTGCTCAGCAAAGGTGTTTTTGTCAGCAGAGCTGCTGAGAATAAAACGGTGGGATGTCTCACCAAAATGTATAAACTCTGAAATTCTCATTATGAAGGGTGAAGTCAGTCTGTTATGGGCCCACTTAAAGCATTTTTGTGGGATTTTTTAAACAAGCCTCAGCATCCATTTACAAGGCTGTTAAGACCCTGTTGGAGCTGACCAAACTGTGGCGCAAATTTTTCACCTAGTGCAAAAAACCTCCATCTTTTGGAAAATTAAAAAAAAAAAAACCAAACTAAGATCATTCAGTTCTCTTCCACAGGTGATGCCTTGTGAGGCTACCTGGAACAGAGGCTAGACAGCGTTAAAGGAATAAAGCAGGGATTTATTAAAAAGACCCTCAAAGGATACACCTTGGGCAGTACAAGAGCTCAGCTGAGGCTACACCCAAGATGGACAATGGGTCATGAGTTTTCACACTTTTATAAGTTTTGGTCCATTTCCATATCGGGGTTAATTGTCCAATTACAGCTTCAGGTTATGAAGTCCCATCCCCCCAGTTTGCTCTCCTCAATTTGCTGTTTGTACTTTTTGGGCCTGAAGCTGCAGTGCTGTCCTTGGTTCTCAGGCTGGAAAAGGATTGTTGTGCCTGACTAAACTGTGAGGAGAACTTGCTAACACTCCATATGAAGTTCAGAGTTATGTCCTAATACACTACAGAATCTGAAAACATGAAAGCTGAAACTTAAGGCATCACAGGCACTGAGATGTAAATGAGTTATTGACACTGGCCAGGGAGCAGCCAAATCCTCTTAGCTGGGACCAGCAGCCACAGCTCCTACTGCCCATGATGTGCAACAAAGGAAGCTCTGGCCTCAGGTTCAAGTTCCCAGTGATGTCTTTCCTGAGAGGGCCTGTTTGTTTTACCCAAGGCAGAATGGGGAATTATCAATTATGAATGTGCTGATAAGCTCTGGAAGGGATGAAACCAACTGAGATACAGGCAATCATTTGGAGACAACAATGAACTCAAAAAAAGCCTGCAGCACTTTGTTTCATATCATACATTGACAGAATTTTGATTTTAATAATTCTCACAGAATTATGGCTCACAGAGATGCTCAGTTATGACATGAACAGATGAGAGCACCTCCACAGCATCTCCAGGTGCAAGCTGTTACCCCAGCCCACCCTGGGGGGATGTCAGTGATGGATCTTTCCTGGAGCAATGCTTTTAGAGCTCTCCTTTTGCTTTGCACTCACAACAAGGTAGAAACCTGCACACAAACAGCTGCTCTGAGTTCTCACAAATTCACACCCTGCCTCCCCCTGCTCTAATGTAATTGTTTGCCCACGCACCTGAAAGTAACACAGACATATGTCAGGTCCTACTAACAGGATCCTGGCAGGTATCTCTTTAATTTGGAATTATGGTAGTGAATTCTTCATCAGCATTTTGATAATCATATTTGCAAAGTGGTAACACTTGCAAGGCTTAAAGACAACTACAGGCACAGCTTCCTCAGGGGCTGGCTGTGTGCTGGGCAGCTGCTGCACTGTGTGCCTCCCCTGAGCCTTTTTCTATACATGCACTTTGACATACACCTTACAGAGGTTAAAGAATTTTAAAGTGTAAAGTTAAAGTGGTTTTCACCATACAGACATGGCATTAGTGCTGAGCAGAGGACAGGACCTGGCACAGACAATATTTTGAAACATCTGAGATTTGTTTTGTTTTTATCTCTTTCCCAAACCTGAGAAAGCTTTTGTTGTTGGTATGTTTCTGAAAGGTTTTTTCCCTGCAAGAACAAGGCTCTCTAAAGTGTCTGGTAAAATGCTTCAATGCAGAATGCATGAAGGGCATACATTAACATACATTGATTACTTGTATTTTTAAATGTAAATGTTGTCTGCTCAGCATCTGATGGAATTATACCAGCACAGTCAGTAAGTGTCATTGACATTCAGCTCCCTGTTCTGAAGCTTGACAATACCTCTGATTCTGCACTTTTTATTTGGATAATATTCATCATGGTAACAGAAAACTACTCCAAAACACAAAAGCTTCTGTTTCTCAGACCTGGGGATTTCAGATGTGATTTCCCAAGGTGTTACTCTTTGACAGAGGGGTCTGGGGCTCCCTGGCAGTGCTGGCACAGCTCTGATAGCCTGGGACTTACTTTGTGTGTGTCTCCAGCTCCATTTCCTCCTGAAAGTGGCAATTCAGATTCAGATTCAGCTCAGCAGCACTCCCAGCATCAGTGAGCCCTCCTCTTCTCTGAGGGTAGTAGTTCACAATATGCCTAAAAAAATAACCTTTAGTGAAGTCTTGGTCTTGGATATACCACAGGCAGGGAATCCCACTCTTTGCAAACATATATCCAGTGCCCAAAGCCTCACCAGTTTTCTCTCCAGACAGGACAGGGA
The DNA here is from genome assembly GCF_000277835.1 of Geospiza fortis. Lineage (NCBI taxonomy): Eukaryota > Metazoa > Chordata > Aves > Passeriformes > Thraupidae > Geospiza > Geospiza fortis. Next base: position 3,243,368 of record NW_005054314.1, read on the forward strand.
TGGTTTCATGGTACCTGGCTGCTGGAGCCCTCCTGTGCTCACCCTGTGCTGTGACAAGCTCACAGAGCTGGCAGCCACACACCTTGTCCTCACCCCTGAGCCCTGTCACAGACCCTGGAACAGGGATCCAGAGCAGAAGGACTTTATGCTTTAGCTCTGACTTAATTAGTGCAATAGTACCTAACTCTACAAATACCAAAAATCCAGAAGGGAACAGGAACAAGTCCTGCCTGACTTTAAATTCCCCAATTTTAGGAACAGGTGGCTACTGGCAGAAATTTGAACCACATTAACAGAGCCACCTTGCCTCCCCCTGTTCATTTCTAGCCTGTTCTCTTGATGACACCAACACATCAAGACATTATTCCCCACAGCTCCAGAGTGTCCCAAGACCCCTCAGTCAGGGCCAGGCAGACAGCAGCTGCACTGCCCACTCAGCAACACCCACATATTCAGGCACTGCTGCCAAATCTGCCCATTTTCCCTCAGTCTGATCAGAGAATGCCCTTTCCATGCCCCCAGGTAATGCACAAACACCACTCTTTGACAGTCAATAACCCACTGCACTTTTGACATTCTTTTGAATCCATATAGTTAATTAAGGTATGAATGTCTATCCAAAAATCTATACTGATTAAGCCTGGATTACAGAGTCCTTTCCTTGCTCATTCTGAGTAACCATGCAAATTATGAATTTCCAGACAAAGAAAGCAGCCCCAGTTCCCATGTATTTATTTGACTTGAGATCTGCCATCAAAGAAAAGAGTGTCATTACTTGAGCATCAGGCCTTAAGTGATAGATTCCAAGTGCATCATTTTTAGAGCCATTAGAGGTTATCAGGCCTATATGGTTGCTAAGATACCATGAATCTTGAAGGAAAATATAAGATAATGGTAGGCAGTCACTGTGCTGTTTATCAGAGTATGTTCTCTGCATCTTACTTAATAGCATCGTGATTAGGATCATTTTCAAGAGTTCCTGCCTATTTTCTAGCTAGGTGCAAGAATGCAACTGCACCAAGTCAGCAAATATTGTTTATAATTCATGTTTTGCCATGAGTAAATGAATTCGTGGACATCAAAATCTGTAATTGCCACAGCAGAATTTATTAACAAGAATGTGTGTCTGTGCGCAGGTTTCTTTCCTGGCTATTAAATAGTATCTTCAGACTTGGAATGAAATCATCCTTCATTGATTTCAAGTATATTTTGTGATAAGAGAGACTGTGCTTTCAAAGAGTTTTTAAATTAAATTTGTAGCTGAGGTAATTGCTGTTGCAAAATTATGCAACTATAGTAAAGCGTCATGCAGGAGTTTTCTTGATATTATAATTGAACTGCCTCTTTTCTAAATCATGAAAGTGTGAGATGCCACATTAGGGCAAAGCAATAGGTTATTAGTGAATCATTTTATGTTCTATCTCTGGAGGTATCTGGTGAGAAATAAAGGGAAGAATCTGCAGTGCTATGAGAGTGCTCACACCATAACCCCCAAAGTTCTCTCTGGGCTCACTCTTGCGCTGCTCCAAAATGGTGAAGTCCAAGATAGGACAACTACACATTCTCCCTGCCTTGGTACCCCAACAAAGAATGTCATTCCTACACCAATGGACAGAGACAGCCAAATAAGCTGTCATTAATTTAAATTAATGCAGTTCTCATTAGAGAGCTGCATGGGTTTGATGCCTGGAACCGTTCAAGGCCAGGCTGGCTGGCCCTGAGCAGCCTGACCCAGTGGGTGGCACCCTGCCCATGGAGGAGGAGTCCCATGGATGGTCCCTAAGGTGCCTTTCAACCCAGCCCACTCCAGGATTCTGTGATTCTCATCCGTCATGCACTGAACCCACAAACCTGTGGACAGATGCCTGCACGGCATTTGGAGGAAAGGGCACAGAATGAGTAAAACAAAAGCTCAACAGCTGGGCTTCCTATTTCCAAGATTTCAAATAAAGCACGTTCCCATGCCACACTACAGAGGCACTAAAATGCTGGTGTGGTTTGCCAGCTACCTTCCCCAAAACAAAACCCAGTTCAGGTGAGAAAAGCTGCTGGAACACAGAGCAGAAGACACCAACCAGCCCAGGGGATCAGAGTGACATTATGCTCCAAGAACTAACCTGCATCTTCTACAAGATTTCAACTGGGTCTCACACAAAACAAGGCTGGTGACACCTTCCTGGAACCATCCCATCCACATTGGTGACATTTTGTCCTATGAGCCTGCAGTTCTGACTCAAAGCAAGGTTTCCCTGTCCTTGACAAGAACCACAAACTGCTTTTTAATTCTTTCAAGAGCACTGGAGAATTAGACATTCATTTAAAACTCAGAGTTTGTTCAGAGAGCCTAAGACCCACTCACAAAAACAAAAAGAGGCAGTAATATTTCTAATTTTCCTGCCACCCACAAAGATGAATACACATTGACCTCTGAGTACTGTAACTTTTTTAAAGTAAATGAGCCTTGAAGATTATCTGTCAGCTAAAATGCACCCAAGGGCTTGCTTTGCAATGTTTCTTTTTTTAAAGAACGTTTGTTTTAACATTACTGTTGCAACCAGCCAAAGAAAAATGTAGAGGCATCATAAAAAATACGAGTAGATACCCAGTTGTTAGAGTTGGTTTAGGAACAATCATAGGAGTGATGGACTGTGCGACCCAGGAGAGGTTCCTTCCAACCCTAATGATTCTCAGAATTGATTTTCCTTTGCAACTCACTTTCAGTTAGTCCTTTAGAAAAAAAATAAAAGGGGTTAGATCAATGCTGGCTTCAATGACACAGCCATTCCAGCTCCTGCAGCATTTTCTTGCCATGGCAATCTCTTTATCTTCTAGTTTGTATGAAGACCATTCTCTACCCCTCTGTTCCTGGCTGTACATAAAAATAAGGGGATGGGCTCATAGATTGCTGGCTACAGGGTTGAATGTGACATTAATACAAATCAGTTAGCAGATAAAACTCTGACTACACTTCTCAGAAGGTGGGTATACATTTGTTCTGCTCACAGTTTTGGAGAACTAAGCTTTTCATTCATTATCACAATTGCTAAATAGAGCTTCTTCTAGCTAGAAACCAGAACAGAAACACAAATGTAAGAAATGTGTATTTCCAGAAGGATCCAGTCTGTAAGTTTAATATTACAGAACACCAACACAATTTCACATGAACTGGTATTTCCACCAGACACTTAGGGACAAATTTCCAGCACTTCCTCACTTTCAATTAGCAGTCTAAAGGGAGGACAGCATTTTATCCCTGATTCTTTTCCTTCTGAGTCCACTGACAAGGACTCAAAGGACCAACTCTTGTTAGTCTGGGCCTAAACAAGAAGGAAAACTCTCTGTAGATTGGGGGAAAAAAAATTAATCAGGTCAACTCTGGGGCTATCTCAGTGTCCTGAGTCCCATTTTGCAATGACACAAGGAGATCAGCTCTAGCTCATCAGCACTGGCTGACCACGGTGAACAGAGAATATTTTATGGGCATTCCAAGATCTCTCTTTTGATGGAGCTGCCTATAAATTATTGCAGAGCGAGAGGCCCAGATATTTCTCAAAGAGCCGAGCTGGTTGGAGGCTTAAAGAAATTTGCTTAAAACAATAATTAAAAAATCAGAGCACCCATAGTTTTAGTGACATTCTCCAAAGCACTTCTCTTAATCAAGCACAATCAAGGTTCCCTTTTGTCTCTTTCCTTGAAAAGGATTTGCACCATGGAAAAGGGTAAGTGGCTCAATAAAACTCCAATACTGAAACACATGATTTCCAAGGTTTGTGACTTTCTACTCTTCTATGTATTTCTCATTAGCTAGGAGGGCTCAGGGACACAGGATGCCTGGGTTCAGTGGTAATGGGAGAGACAGAGGGACAGGAGTTACCCCAAGCATTCTGATGTCCTTCCACGGTGTCACTGACCTGGCCACAGTCTGCTCTGGAGGGCAGGCAGTTTGCTGCTGAGGCTGCATGCAAGGCACAAAAGCAGCACCTCAAAGGTGCACACAAAAAAGACCTAATGTTGAAGCAGAGCCCATCACAGAATGCCAGCCCAGATGCACCCACGATGATATATCCATCCCTGGGAGTGCTGTCCCACTGCTACATTTACCTCAGATGCTTGGTAGCTCAGTGCAGGCAAGACTTAAATTTTGAAAATCTGAGCAGCTGGAGGCAGAGTTCTCCTGGCAAGCCCTGTGGAAATCTCCCTCAGGCAAGGTTTATAGCAGTCAGTAGCCTCTAGTATTTGTCATGTATCTTATTTTTGCATTTCTCATTTTAAAAGATCTCCATGCCCATGGGAAGGCAGAAGCATGCCGTGCAGACAAAAGCTGCTGTGTCTGTGCAGGAACAAAGCTGGCTGAGGTTTTTAACTGGTTTATAGAACTTTGACTTTTCATTTGCCACAATGCGTCCCTAGCTCAGGACAGAACTCCCCAGGTGTGACCTGACTCTGGCAGGTGAGGGCAGTGCTGACCCCCCCTCCTGTGCTGCTCAAACAGCCCTTGGGCAGGGGCAGCCAGGACACCTCCCCTGCATCACTCTCTGCTGTGCTGTCCCTTTTGGGGGCTGATGCCAAGAATGACACAGGAAAGGCTCCCAGACCTGCCAGGTCCAACCCCTGTGTCTGTGGGGTGGCTCAGGAATCCCCAGGGTCAGCACAGGCTGTCTCTGACCCAACCTCCTTCCCCCATGCCAGTGCAATCCAGCCAGTTGACAGTGCAGAACTAAGCCTTGCACTATCTTGCTTTGGCATGTGTTCTTTCCATTCTGCCTTCCAGGCTGGTCATCACCAAATATTTTAGCAGCGCAAAGATACTTCCCCCTTGTAGGAGATTTGCATGATCCATGGAACCATAGAGAGGGGTTGGGATGGACCTTACAGATCTCCAGTCCCAACCCCCTGCCATGGGCAGGGACACCTCTCCCTCCCCAGGCTCCTCAAGGCCTTTTCCAACCTGACTTTGAGCTCTGCCAGGGTTGGGACATCCACAACACCCATGGCTTTAAGGACTGTCCAAAATTCCAGAAAAGTCCCTGCCTTGTGCAATTTTTTACACTGCCCTGCCTTTCTTATCCCACAGATGATCTGTACCTTTTTGTCTTTGTTTTTTTCTTTGCTTCTACTTTTCTCTATTAAAGCCCAGGAAGTTTCCTGCTCTCCCCCTCTTCCCACACTTCTTCCACCCTCCCATAGAAGCTGCCACTTCTTGGATTTCCATAAACTCATCATGTGCAAATGTATGCAACACAATTCAGAGAGGTCACCTACTCTGCTCTTGATTTACTTTATCCAAGTCATCCTGCTCCTTTTTGCATCTGGTGTTTTCCAGACAGGCAATTTCTAGATGACACATGCATGGAAGCAGCACACATTCAAAAAGTGTTGCTGCTTCACAAAACACAGAATTTGGCATGGTCTCATATTGCCCTGAAAAGCAGCTTTTATTGTGGGCATAAGATCAAAGCCAAAAAAAAAATGCAAATTCAATCTGGTCAAATCTTAGACTTTCAATTGGCCTGAAATATTGACATTGTAGAATTTGTTTAGCTCATACTCAGGGTAAATTGGCATCTTTTCTTCTACAAGGAACCTTTAATAGAAATTCTCTTGCTTCAGAAACACTATATTTCCAAAACTCATCCTGAAACCAGGGGCAGCTGACTGAAATTTGTGCTGTTTTTCAGTCTCAGAGTTGTTACAACCACTTTTCATGCGTACCAGACACAGAAACAAGGAGTCCCAACTTTTTCAGTTCGGTGGTTCTAGCTTTCTGAACCTCAGTTTTTCAGAAGTGATGAAATTATCTTGGCTCCAAGATGGTTTGGGACTCCTGGATGCCCTGAAATGTGCTCGCTTGGAATAATGGACATTCCAAGCCACTGAACCATAAAATCCCAGCCAAGAGCAGCTCAGAGCCCCAGGAACTCACAGCTGATCACAGGGAGCCTGACCCCCCTTTGGGCTTTCACTGTTTCACTTCTGAATCCTCCCACCCGTACCCCACAGGTTCCCATCCTCCTCACCCCTGCCCAAGTAAATCTGCCTTCCTTCAAATACTCTGTTCAAAGGAAATTTCAACAGCAGGACACTATGTGGAGATTATAGCATTTTGAAAAGATATAATTTCATAGGTATGCATGTAATAGTCTTTTTCACTATGATGACATCAGGTCCCATCTCCAGGAGGTAAAGTTAGGAAAGGGCCATAGAAATCAACATAGCTGACTGTACACAGTGCCCTAAAAAATTAATCTATTCAAAACTTCAATGAAAGTGAAGGGAAAGTTCCTTGGAACTTTTTGAAATGATGAGGTACTCAATGCACACACTGGTCTCATCTCATTTACAAAATGTACTGTCAATAGAAGTTTTCATATTCTGTTCCATTTGGGTTTTTTTGATTTTTTTAACTGTAGTCTTTGAATACTAAAAAACCCCACTAAGTAGGTCTTTTCTTATCTGATAGAAGATTAGAAAGAGCACAACCCAGCCAACTACAGTCCACATTTGGAATACCACATACATTGTCAGCTTAATAACACTCTTCACTCAGATAAAATTTCATTAGCAAAAACTTACAGCAAAAGTCAATGATGCTAAATTCTTTGTACTCATTTCTCTGCATCAAAACACACAATTAAAAAATCTGATCTGCTTTAGTTACTTTCTCTACACACCTGAAAGTTCCAATAAAACTGCACAAACCTGAGTTTCAAATAAGCATCTTAACACAGGCTGGGGCAGAGCAGAGATAGAAGGACTGAGAACATTGGAAAAATATTTCAATTTCGTGATTTTCATATCATCAGAGACCAAGAAGCTGGTAATTAAGAATTGGTAACCTGCTGAGAAGACATCTTCTCTAGATTCCCACTAAACTGAAAACAGAAGTACAAACTTATCTTTGACCTAATAAATCAATCAATCATCTAACTGCACAATACTGTTTTTATAATTTATAATTTTATCATTCATAGCAACTGCAATCTAGTAAAATGGCTTAAATAATAAGATATTGTTCTTCTTAAAAGGAAATCCCATCACAGACACACAAACAAACAGCAAATTAAAAAGCCCTAATAGCAGTCCCTCTATTGGCTTTTATTCACTATCATTACACATCGATTACCATCATGCATGTTTAATTATGAGGACAAAGATCTGACCAAAGCCTTTTAGCATCTCTAATTGTGTAGGCTTTTAACAATGCACTGTGCAGTGCTTGTCATATGGCCTGAAAAATTATCAAACAAGTGAGAGCTGCCTTCAGCAAACACCATCTTTCCCATTGACAGGAACACTCAGCACCTGTTGCAGGTCTCTCACAAGGAGCCTCCCCAGCTCAGTTACACGCTCCTCCAAAATATCTGCTTGCTATAAGAGTGAGAAATGTGGCTTTTGTTCCCACTGTTTCTTTGTGCTTGTAATTTTCACTGGTTGAAATTCAGATAAATATTGCTAATATTGGACTCTATCTGCAAGGTCTTTTTTTGGTTGGTTTGTTTAAAAAGAATCTTAATTGGTTCAATTATGAATTATGGTTTCAACACAAACTCATTTAAGTGAATCAGCTTACCTTGCCTCGCATAGATTAAGTTTTCTGCCAGCAAGGGAGTAAAATCAGGCCTTTTCTCATCAAATTCAATTTAAACTTCTACACAGGTGTATATCACACAGCAGTCTTACCTAGAAACTCAGCAAGATTTACAGTCCTTGCTAAGGAACAATAAAAACTGCCTTCACTTTGATTTTTTTCCTTTTACCTTCATATGTTTCAGGAGAGGTCTGGAAGTAGATTAAGTGAAGGAACAAAACAAATGATCCACATCCTTGTCACCGGTCACATAACTGGTCCATTAGCACTGCAAAACTTGTGAGGTCTTGTGCTCTCTACTATTGCATTTGTCTACTTAAAAGTAATGTAAAAACTTTACACCTGGCACTTGATGAAGGTCCATATTTCTGAGACTGCACTAAGTATGGCAAAGAATCAATTTGATTTCACAGAAAATGGAGGGAAACAAATAAATTAAATAGAAAACTAGAAGCCATCTGTGTCCCTGCAGACGCTTTTACATGTGGAACCACATCAAAAGGGAGTTATTAGTGCCCTACACATCACAGGACTGTTTGGCACAAGAGTCCCACCTCATCTTTGTCGCCCTGGGAGCAGTAGAAGAAATGAAATGTCAACATGCAGAAAGCTGAGAGCTGCAGTATGGAAATGGGGAAAGAAGAGCAAAAGGAGGCTGTGGTCCCCTGCTCCCATGGCAGAAGACATGATGGGAAATCTCAAAATGTCCCAAAAAAAAAAAGAAGGGAGAAAGAGGATGCAAGGCCCATGTGTGCTTCTTGCACTCAGTTCAACCAGCAGAATAAAAAGTCAGGTAAGCTACTAGTTTCATATTTTTTTAGAATTAAACAATTCAGAGCAGGGATCCTTCTTTATTCTTTGTTCAGCACAATGAGGGCAAATGCCTCAATGCCTCTGGGTGATGTAAAGAACAGAGGCAGTACCTAAAGAACTGCAGGTAAGGCAAACAAAGTGGCTGAATGCATTGGGAGAAAAATCCTGTTGTCAATATATTTTTTTTCCTTCTCAGTGTTTAATGTTTACTGTCCAGAGTGTTTAAGGCTTGAGTTTTGCATTGACTTTTTTAGGACTGATGACAGGCTCGAAGCTAAACACACGTTTAGATGCTTTGGCACAGCAGAGACAATAAGCCCAGCACAGCAGAGGATTAAATCTACACTATAGCCACTGCAGCCTTCACATTGCTTTATTGCTAATTTTTGCACATATGTCTGTGATCAGTTACAGGGCTCTGACATATGGTGAGTGCACCTGCTAAGTTAGCCAGGGCTATTGCCTCAAACAACAGGGACACTTATGGCAGGATCTGCACGGGTATAAATAAGGGATTATAATGTCCCTCATGCTGTAGGGCCTTGCATTCCCCAAACAGCACCATGGCAATGCAATAACCTCAGATAAACAGTCTAAAAGGTTTTGTGAACATGCTGTAAAATAGATTCATCACTCTCCCACAGTTAAGCAAACTTATTAATAATTATGCAGGATTCAAATTGATAAAGTGTGTTTTCAGGGTTTGACACTCATTTGCATGATTTGGGGTGGAATATAAAAAGACCACTTATCTACCCACAGTCACATTTTCATTTGTAAAATTACATAAATTGCTCAAGAAATTGGCAACCACATTTGTGTGAGGGAGCCATAAAGTTCAACCAATCTTTGCACCAGAGCTGAGCAATGGCACCCACAGGTTCCTCCAGCACCAGCCTCCCTGACCTGCTCCTCTGCATCTCCCAGGGATGCTCCCCACTGCCCAATTAATGCCCTGTTAAACTGCTCACCTGCAGAGCCTTCTATCCCCAAACCTCTGAGCACAGCTCGAATCCCTGTGCTCACAATCCCTGTGTGCACATCCCTTCCTGCAGGGCTGCTCCTGGTGCGTTTTTCAATTCAGCCCGAGCACCAAAGAGCCTCTCCTGCTGTTTTTCCAGCACCTACAGAGGTTGTTCCTCACCAGGTCCTTTACCTGGACACCTCACAGAGGCTGATCCTCACCAGATCCTTTACCTGGACACCAGACTGTCCAGCGCACAGCTGCAGCCAGGCTTTCAGAGCAGCTCTTTGCACACATCAGAGGGAGCTGCTCCCTGTGTTTGTCCTGCTCTCTTTCACCACGTTTGTTTTGGCATCAGCCTCTTCTGCCAGATTGGAAATAGCTCGACAGCAGCTCTGCAACTGCCCAGAGGATGGCTCATTGTGTAAAAGGGCTTTTTAGGACAGAGAACATCAAGGTCAAATCTCAGAGCTTTCATGGTATTTAGTGCCACATTTCTAGATCTGGTCCCCAAAAGTAGGTGCTAGACTGTATCTGCAACATGGATTTTTGTAGGAATTCACCTTCTTCTACTTCACTTATCAGCACAAAAAATTGCAAATAATATATTTTGCTCAAAAATATCAGGAAAACATCATTAAAGATTTCAATACAATTAAATACAAACCTCAAAATCTCGTTTTCAGTTTGAACTTGAATACCATTATCATTTTTCTGTGTATCCGTGTAATTTTATATTCTAGGATGCAATACCATGTCCTCAGGCACAAGAGTAAGAATTGAATTTTTTCATTTTCTCCAGTTCTGATTATTTTTGTAAGGGTATTGAATGTGTGGCTAACACCACTGTAGCAGAGGTAATTAGCAAAGTACCATTTTTTTCCTCAGTGTTATTTCCATAGCCCTCTATACACTCTGGCAGTTTTTTTTACAATATTTTTTTCCTATTCCTCAATTAAATTATTCTCCATGCTTACACCTGAGTACACAGAATACATAGTTCGAGTGACATATTTCAAATTCAGGCTTTTGAAGCTCTCCTGCCCTAGTCCTGCTAGCAATTTCTGCCTATGGAAGACTCTCCAGAGCACATTACCACCAAAATCTGCCAGAGACACTATGCAATATTAGTCAAGGCATCTTTAATAATGCAGGAAAGGTCAGCAGCTCACAGAATATCAAGCTGCATATCGAAGAATTATGAATCTTTTTCTCTGTGCAGATTTTGTAGGTATTCTTTGGGGTTTTTTCCTGATTCATTTTAGGCCAACAGCAGAGGATATGTTTCATTTTCAGCATTCACCAGAAATAAAAAGAAAAGGATGAAAACTTTCTTACCAAATAAGAGTGTCAGGATATAAATCATTTCTTATATGTCAGTAAATAAAAACCATGTAGGGATCAGATATGTAACACACTCTACATGAAAAGTAGCTGATTCTTAATAATTCAATAAGTAATTGCATTGTAATTCCATGTGGGAAAGTATGTGCACAGGCCATGCCCTCTGCAGGCCATCAAACACAAGGAGCTAAATTCCATATTTTGTTCTTTCAGTGCCACCAGAGTTAATGTTGCTTTGCAACTAACAGGCTTTTCCTGGAACAGCTCAGGATGTGATCACATCGTAGGGCCCTGACCTCTTGACTACATAATGCTTTTGTGATCAATAGCACAGAAATTAATGTGTTTATCATATCAGAGCATTTTAAAAATTTCATACATACAGTCACTAATTACCTCCAATGTCCATGAGACAGCATTTTGAAGTGCTGGTCCAGTGCTTTCAAAATTCTGCACAGGAATAAGTTGAATTAGGCAGTCTGAAAAATCAAACCCACCTAATTTCTTCTGTTCTCCCCAGGTCATTAATCTTCATGGGACAAATTACCACCAGCAGCTCAACAGAGTGGCACTGATGGACTGGGGAGACAACAAAGCTGCTCTGGCATAACTGAGAGGAGCATTTGCCTCGTATCCTCTGCAACTTCTGCCTTGAATTTCCCCGTATTTCACTTTTTTTTAAAATGCAAATTATTAGAATTTATTCTTTTTAATTCATGTATTTTTAGGATCATTCAAGCTTACACTGAGCCATCCTCTGCGGAACAACATGACCACTTTGACAACAACATGACCACTTTGACTGCAATTTGACAAAGCAATTTTGCAAGGTTTTTTTTTTTTTGCAAGTAGTTCGCAAGAATAGCAGAACTATTCTGATGAAAGAGCAGCAGAACAAGTAACATTTAGAAATTTAGAAATTACACAGGATTGTGGTATAGCGTTAGAGGCAAAATATTAATATTAAACTAAAAAGCTGTTAGCTGAATTCGGGGGGGGGTGTCATGATGAAAATGTGAGCTCTCAGCACAAATGTAACAGCAATGCAGGAAGATGAGTTCCAACTTAAAAAAAAATAAGATTTTAAAATCTAATTATAAACACAATACTAAAAAGTCTATTTCATTTTCCCAGACAGAAATTGCGCTCTTTTCAGTGCAGTGTGATGCATGCACAAATTACCTCCAGGTCACATTTGCTTTTGTCTGAAAGCTTAACAGGAAAAATATTCCAGTCTTTTTCTTTAACCTATAGCAGTACAGCCAAAGGCACTGATGAGGTCACAACAGTACATAATAAGTGATCAGTAAAGAAAATGGTGCCATATGTTGCTTTTCCCTTGCTGTACTCAGTTCTCTGGAAAATGATCAACAGTAGTTGCAGCTAAATCCTACCCTATTTTTCTGTTACCAAATGGGGTTAAAAAGTCATGTAAATAAATATACATGAACTAAACAGAAACAGCTGGAAAGTTCCCAGAAGGGACCTCTAACAACCTCCAAGTTGGACGGACCATGGTAGATCAAGGGATCGTTATTAAGATTAAAGGCTTACACCAAACCTGCTGTGAAAGTCAATCTGCTGAATTCTAAATGTTGATGGCACAAAATAGAATGTACTAAATGGTGGTATTTATTAATTCTTAAAAAGCAAGATGATGGCAGAGTTGTTACATTTTCTGCATTTCAAATGTGTGTCGTGCAATTTGCTGAGATTAAAAAAAAATCTGTAGGTAGCTCCTCTGAAAGTCAAACATTTCAGACAAATTCCTCCTTGTATTGGTTTTCTGGAGAAAAAAAGATATCAGCATCATTAGTGCTTTTGGGCTTTCTTTTAAAGGCTTCAGACCAACTTCATTTTAGAGAAATGTGAACTCTTGAAGGAAGGAGCTTTTTTACCTTGGTAGACCTGTGCAATTCCAAATGTATTTGAAGGGATTATGCTCCTGTGCCTAACAAATAACTGAGATGACAGCTGCCTGAGACTGCAAGCATTCCTCAGTGTCTCAGCATCCTCGTGGGATACCTGAATTGTGTTTCTAAACTAAGAGGAGTGTTGTGCAAGCCCCCTGCACAGGAGGGGCTCGGAGATGCTCACTCTGTGTTTGTGTCACCCTGCACTCTGAGTCTCCACGCAGATGCCACCCTCACACTCAGCACCTCTCAGCTGAGATCTGTTACCAGCCACAAGGTCCAAATGTTTCAAATCTCAACATTCTCTCTTGAATGACTGAGCAAAGAAAGCTCCCTTCTTTTTAGAGTCAGTTTGGTATCCCCAAAGAAGGCAGTGTGACAGTAATTAGTTACACTTGAGAGATTTACACGGGAAATGCTCCCTCCACAGACAAGCCGTGTGGAATTTATGTATGTTTGGAAAAATATTTAGACTTCTGTCATGGCTTTGCCATCTGTATTCCTTGGCAATCATAATCCTTGGGCAAAGAGCTGTGTTGACAATGTAAATTAGGTCAGAGTGACATTGGTCCTCTGGGCATGCTGGAAAATCTTCAAAACTGCTGAAGAATAAGTGCATCCTGCAACCTGGGAGGAATGCCTCCTTACTTGGGGCTGTATTTTCAAATGATAACTTGTCCTGATCCTTTTGGTCTGCACAGAGCCACATTCCACAGGTAGCAACCTAGTACCTAACACTTGGGCTGGCTTAGTCAGACCTTTGCCCACTGGAAAAGTGCAGGATTTCACTTTAAGCATTAAAAAATATTTCACATGGCAAAACTCAGCTGTTGAAACACTACAAACAGTTTTCTCTCCAGAAAGATGATTACAAAGAGTGACAAGACCCATTGTGTGACAAGACACTTGCTTTGTGCTTCAGCCAATTCCCACATTGAAACCCACTGACAATATTTTGGGAGCCAATCAAAGTTTTATTTCTAAAAGCTTGACCCAAAGAGTTTACATTCTCTTCTGGCATAGGGTGGCATGTTTCAATTGGCTTTAATGCTGCCATATCAACAGGTCTCTCTGAATATCCTAATACCTGTGTGCCAAAAACCTGGGAGCTGTAGGAAAATCTGGCTTGAAAGTACTGGCTGGGGGAGGGATCTATTTATAAATCAGGTCATGGGGGGTTCAAGCTTTTAGTAAAAGACAGCATGGGGAAAGTAGAACTTCAATCAGTTATGAAGATGTTTTTCTTTAGTTATTCAGTTTTTAAAAGTGCATCTGCTTCTGCTCCATCGTACCTTAATCTCTCAACATTTATAAGCATGGCACATTTCGTAGGAGCTTGGAAGAAGCTTCCCTGCACAGATCCCTCCATTCTGCCTATTTGGGATACAATCTTGGAAAATAAACTGATATAAAGGGACAGCAAAGGACCTTTGTGAGTTGATTTGTGAAAATTGTTTCAGTGAGTAAACAAATGTACTTCCTTACTCTTGACAGGCAGCCTCATTAAGTTTTCATAAAACACCTGCATTATTAAAATCCCTGTTCTCTCCTGAGGACTGGAGGTATAGGAATCTCAGGTGATGCTATGGTACCCATTCAATGAAATTTTCTATATAGATGCTATTTTTAAAAAGAACACTCAGCAATGGAGCAGGTGACCTCTTTTTTCAGGATGAAGCCCACTCTTACAAACAGGAGAGATAAAAACAACCACTTACCTATAAGTGGAAGAGAGCCTTAGTTATGCTAGGAGCCCACCCTGCCTTTGTGGCATATCTTGCTTACAAAGGTATTTTCAGAAAACAAGAATAAAGTGCTTCAAGGAGCATCTTTACAAGTGTCGACTTCTTTTATAACCATCAAAGTGTAGCAGGTGGAAATAAAAAGATAAGAAATGAAATGTGCAAAAATATTCATGACCAGGTGTTTGGACTGCTCTTTTCACCCTGACTCCTACCTATAGAACATCAATCTGCTATTATCCTCCTGCCAGATAAATAGGCAAGGTAGTTAAAAGTGACCTGCAAGAAACTTTTAACTTCTGAGCCCATCATCACAGCAGACACAAGATTTTTCCCTGATGAGTGCAAATTACTGTAGGACTGGTGGGTCTCTGTGGCACACAAAGAGCAACACACTCTACCCTGCATAAAAGAGTGATTTTCACTTTGCAAGATAATGAGCCTTCTGTATTTTGAAAGTCACTAAAGAAGTACCTCTGCAGGAGGCCTGCTGTGTTAGTCTTCATTAAAGGATCCAGATCGATAGATTAAGCAAAACAAAATGGTAGCAATTCTGCCTTAGCCTGAAGCTCTTTCTTTGCACTCCTGAGCTTTATGGGAAGCACTGGAACCAAAAGAAAAGTTGCCATTGCATCAAGCAATGAGACTTAGGGAAAAAAAAAACCAAAAAAACTTAATTTCAGAAGTCAACACTGAAGTAGAAATTAGGCAGAGAGATAAGTCTAGAGATGGGTTTGCTGCTAAGTAAAATAGAAGAAAATTTGGAAACCTTTGGGAGCCATTTAAGAGATGTGACACTGCAGATGCAGCAGGCATCCAGGTGAGCCTCTCCTTGGCAGGCTCTGCTCCCTTAGCAGCTCCCTAGCAGATCAGGGCAAGCACCTTCCTCCCTAATCTGTAGAAAAATGCCGCATTTTATTCAACCATCTCCAACAGACACAAACTTATCACACTTCTGGCTCACCTTTGCTTAGCTCAAAGGAAATGCCTGGTGAAACTTGGAACTGGGGGTAACTCACCAGCCCTGCACTCTTAAAATTGGCTGGTTGTGGGTAAGAGACTATGCTAAATATTAAGGAAACTTTGGGAATCCCAATTCAGATAAGCTTTTGTTTCCCTTTCTCTTCTGGAAGCAGCTTTAGTAGCAACTTAAAGTAATCTAATAAAACTTCATCTCTATTTCAGGATGTGAGAAAGAGCCCCACTACCAGAGAGAGCACTGGGAAAGGAGACCTGAGGGAAGAGGAAAATACTTCTATCAATGAAGAACTGGAACTGTCTGAAGGAACTGTAGAGCACAGAAGCTTGGCACAGTAAAATCAGAGAATGTTTCTGCTTTCAAAATGGGAAGTTATTACAGTCTGCAATCAGAAAGGAGATGAAAGCTGCACCAATGAACTGAAGCACCAAACTCACACTTGAGAAACTGTAGAACTAAGTGCCTATTAAAAAGCCAGAAATCAGACAGAGAAACATGCAAGGGACAAGGTTAACTATCATCAAAGAGAAGAATTGAAAGAAGGTCGATAACAGCTTGGACAGGAAAAGAAGATGAATAGAAAATTGTTCTGGACCACCTCAAACCCCTGCTCGGCAGAAGGGTATTGATGGGATTTGAAGTGACCAAGAAAAATGTGAAAGATGTGTCCTCCTTTCTCTCACAAAGTGAACTGAAGAAAAAAAAACCCAAGACAGAAAAGCCAAAGTCAGAGAAACCTCCTCGCAACTTCCTTGGATTTGCTTAGGACAAAGGACAGACTTTCAATCAGACACGAAGATCACCTTTTTATACCACCATTTCAGAAAAGTGCTCTGCATATTTACATAATACAAGTCACTGTATAATCACAGGGCTTTCTGTGTGTTTCACCCTTCTATGTATTTTAATCATATAGAATCACTTTCTACTATTGACAGAGACATAACTCATTTGAAACTCTTTGACAAATCCCCAGCTGGTTATCCTGCTTGCCCAGACAAGAGCCAGAACAGCAGGTATCTCAAACACTGCAATAATTTCATCAAAAAAACCAAAGCGAAACCTGTACTGTAAAAACTGTTTATGAAAAACAAATGGGAGGAAACTGCTCTGGTGAGATAGGAAATAAATCTGGACAATCTCAGAGAAGAATTTCTTCTGGCACAGGATACCCAGAAATTTTGCTAAGTCCATTTGGCCCCTTATGCTTTGAGTTCCTTACCCATCTAAGAGAAATAACAAGGTTCTCAAGGCTTTTTTGTTTAGGTGCAAACAGTTTGGAGCTGTGATTTTCTGGTGACCATGGCCTTTACTGCCATGACTCTTTGCTTCTCAGCATCACTTTAATGCAAAAAAAAATTTAACTCTTGGTGCTCTCAGTGGGAGTAAAAGACTTTCCCACCAGTGATGGGAATTTGTTGAGGTAGGGATTGCCCACAGTTGTATTACAGTCATCCCAGACGTTGAAAATGAACAAGGAGAAATATTTGGGAGGGGAATTAAAACTTTTTCTGGCCTCCAGAAGCCTGAGTGGGATTGGGCGTGTGGGTCAGGGTCCAGAACCACTGGTGGTAGAAGCTACAACCAGAGCCACAGCCAGGCAGAGGGAACAGGTAAAGAGCACTCACAGCCAAGGAGGAGTGAGGCAACCACACTGAGCTCAGCAGCTCTTTCAGATCTGCCAGGGTAGGACAAACAGAGGGGACAGATCTACAAACCCTTCCATAGCCTTTCTTTCAGATCTCATAACTCTTTGCTTCTACAGCACAACACTGATTTGCTTGCTGAGAAATGTCTTCAGCAAAATTCCGCAGTGACCAGCATAGCGATGTCCAAACTGTGACAGCCACCAAAAGGCTCAGTCCTGCTCTAAAAACCCTTGGGAGAGCCACATGAATAATGAAGCACACAAAAACCCAGACAGACAAATTTCTTGCAGATCTGTGTGCTAAACAAGACAGGGCTGGTGGGCACAATGGGCTGCTCACTCAGCCCCTGTCCCATCTGTTGTCTGCAGACAACACAGAGTTGTTACATTCTGTAATTTTTCCATATAACATCTCAAATTCTATGTATTGAAAGAAGAGGTTTAGTCAAGATCAAGGACAGTGGTATTCAGCTGTCATGGTGATAAAAGCTTGAGAGATTGTCTAGATGAGCTCTTGATTTGTGCAAGTATAAGTAAAGCAGAAGCCAGCATGTGAGAAAATGGCCCCAGCTGAGCAAACTGAGCTCCTTCCAGGGATACAAGTATTAAATGGTGTTTTGTTAAAGATTTTGGGGAGGACTGAAATATAGGACCTGTGACAAAGTCCCATTTTCTCTAGGTTTCCTTTCCAACAGGGATGATAAGTTCCATATAAGCTACAGCACATGAAAGGGACTTACTTTCTTTAAAACTTATTCTCCATTGCAGGAGTAATTGTGATGAATTGTCAATCAGGATAAATACAACCCACTGATGAATTTAAGGATGTGAAATTAGAGGCTGGTAGCAAGACAACAACTGTTGGAAAGCACTGTGAGCAAATGATGGATGAGACCAGGAAAACAAATGGATGGATTGTCAAACACACAAACCAACAGCACACAGGAAATTGATGGCAACTGTTCCAGCCAAAGCACACACCTAACACGCTGCCTTAAAGCATCATTAACTTTAGTATAAAAGCTATGTGCTACACAGACTTTATTAGGCAGAATCACAGGTGTTTAAGAACCTGATGAAGTATTTTCTCAACACAAGTGTTCTTGTTGCACACACAGGTGCTGGGGGGGTTCACGTGTACACCAGAGTGACCCAATGTGTTTGACATGCAGGAAGCAGCTGGGGAACTCTGGTAAATGGCCTGCCTTGCCAAAAACAAAAATTGTGTCTAATCAGGCAACAATAAATTATATTTACACAAGTGGAAAGGCCAATGAAGTGCCCATATTGGAAACAGTGCCTCCTGGAGGAGTAGTAAGGAGAGAGGAGTAAGGAGAGAGGCAGGAGAAGCAGCAGTGTGACTCATGTTTGTAGCAGAACATTGTCAGTGACCCAGTTTGCCACTGGCATTTGTCACACACAGCCCTCTCTGGGTGCACCTGGCCGGCCCCTGTCTGCAGCACCAGGTGGGCAGGTACATCACCATCCCACAGTGGCTCCCACTCAGCTGCACTGGTGCACAGGCACCCCAGCGTGCAAGAGAGAAGAAACCCGCTTCACTGCACAGCCAGGAATTTCTCCTTTAGCTCAGCATTCATTCTACTCGAGTTCAGTTTAAAATAAACAGTTGATTAATCCAGAGAAAGCAAAACCAGTCAGTGAAGAAGACAAAACTTTCCACAGCAAAGATGTGAGCTGTACAGCAAAGCTGGAGGAGAAATGGAGTCCTGCTTGCTCTGTCAGTAATTTCTTTGGCTATTTTTGATAATATCTTAGAAGCTTTTAAAGGACATTCAACAAAAAGGTCAGTTGAAGTGTTTGCAAAGATTACAGGGGATCAGGATGCGTTCACCATGCACAGTCTGCTACATGCTCAATTCACTGCCATGGAGGAAGAAAACAGCAGAATTAATCCTCACAGAGGAAATTAGGATGATATTGTGCTGGGTCACGTTCCTGGATTATAAGATTTCCACCAGTCAATCCTGAGTTATTGCTCTGCAAATACTCAACATAGTTTGACAGATACTCTGGAAAAAAAATACAATAAGAAATTACTTTCCCTGTGTTTCAGAATAAATATTCCATAAAAAAGAAAAGCATTTAGCATGACACCACTGAATGCCCACACCTTTATTAATGGAGGCTGTATTTCAAAGTAGGCCTCTATCATTCTGTTGCTATTAGCCCACCTAACAAGCGTATTTTTTGTGCAGTTAGCATGAATTATTCTAGCCAGGAGGGAACACTGGCTTGGTTAGATAAAGGGCTGCTCACACATCTATCTGTATCTTCAAGGTAGAGAAAGATATGAATTAAGGTGTCCACAGACACAAAAAAACTTCTCCTTGGATACGTTCCCCTAGACCCCCTGTTATGCCATAGAACAGTCTGCCTCAGTCAGGTGCTTTTCTACAATTTTCACCCTGAAATACACATTTTCCTTAACCACTTCTCACAAATTCTTGAGAACACATGCAGAAGTGACATAGGTGTAATAGTTACACAGCTCAAACAGAATGTCAAAACACACAGAGATTAAAGATAGAATTTGATTCTCAGCTTTCAAGGTGACTTTGGCTCCTAATACAGGATTTTCTAAGTCACCCACACAGATCAGGGCATCTGCACTTCATGCTGTTCGTGGGAATCTAACCCCACCAGGCACTTTCAAATTCCCTCACATGGCTCTAAAAGCCTGACTTCTGAAGGTCAACAGAAAAGAAACATTTCCAAAAGGACTTGTTTGGAGTGTGGGAAACAGGCAAATCCTCTGAGTCCTTTCACCACATCAGATACTGGAGATTAGTGGAAATCTCTCCTCTGGCAGAAGCACAGGGAGCCTGGCACATTGATGGGATGCTTCAAACCAAAATACAGGCATCAAACCCATGGGGATCACTCAGGTGGAAGGGGGGCAGTGGAGCAGGGAGATATTGTCCTCTTCATGGAGACAAACCAGTTACTCCTGTGCAACTTTTTCATATCCTTTCTAGCCTGGTCATTTGTAGTGAGTAATTCAGCCCTTCCATGCATTTCTTAATTACAATTAAGACCATTTTGTCATGTCCAAAAGCTCAGGATACTCACGTCATGCAGGGAGGAGGATGACCCCAAGGAGCCTGAGAGAGGCTGAGAAGAGCTAACAGTGTCAGGGCCAGCTGTAACACTTCTCATCCCAATTATTCTGAAATCCTTGGACATAGCTTGTTAATAAATACAAATTATGGACTCTTTTGCTCACGTACCAGGTGAGGTGGCTCTTCAAGCAACACAGAACTGGGAAAGACCATTTAGCCTGCTAAAAAAAAAATAGGAACAAGCAAATAAAGGCAGGAAAACAAAATCCTCACAAGGTGAGTGTGGATACACCACTCTCAGTCAAGTCTGTGAACTACCCCAGCCTGAAGGAAAGAAGTAGTGTGAAGCATAAAACACTCCAGAGTCTCAAATAAATTCTGCACAGTCACTCACAAACCTATTATAATGTGGCCAGGAATGGTGTCTCTTTGTGCAAGGCACTGCAAACAGAAGCAAAAAATGGTATTTGTCCCAGGGAGGTTAGGCTCTATTTGGAGAAGGCAGATGGCAAATGCAGAAACAGAGGCACAAAGGCAGCCATGGCTCAGGGAGCAGCTCTGCAGCTCACAAGTCAAACCTCTCAAATATTTGCCTGATGACCAGTGCTTCAGAATTCATTGCTTCCTCAAGCCCTTGTCCTGCCTGCAAAGTGACATGCAAATGCCTCTAGGACAGCACAGGGTATATTTTCCCTTGTGTAAATCTGTAGAATTTAATGTGTTCCAAAAATTCATCTAATTCAACCAAACATTCCTTCTCTAAGTAGAACACACAGATGTAGAATGCTTGTGTGCCTAAATTCTTTCACTTAAACCCAACATCAAACTCAAGCAAAAAGCCCAGAGAAAACATATCCTACTTCAAAACATTTTAATTAGTCACACTCATTTAACTCTACATTTTCCTGCGGTACAAAGCAGCACTTATCTTTACGGTTCAGACTGCAAACTTCTCAAGATGCTCACAAAAGAAATCTGACTGCCTTGGGTGGGGCTGTGGGCATCAGAGGAGCTCAGCAGCAGAAATGGCCCAGTTCCCTTTGGGAAGGACTCTGTGCTGTCACCCAGGTTTCTCCTGGTCACTTGCACAGTCACACTGCAGGTGCCACGACCAGGCACAAAACCATCAGTTCCAAAGCAAATATTCACTGCAGAAAATTGTCCAGCTGGGTTCACAGCTCCAGCCCAGCAGAGACAAGCACTGCTCTCAGTGGGGGCCCTCTCTGCTCAAGTGTCCAGCTTTTGTTTGAGGTTTGTGAAAGAGTTAAATGTTGATTTCAGAATCCCAGTGGCCTTCCCACCAAAGAATGATATTTCAGCATCCCATTATGGCAAATTTTCCTAATGTCTGCCTATGGGGATATCTGTGTAATGGCACCATCTGACTCTTATCATAATTTGATTCAAACTCATATTGCTTTTACATTTTATTTCTCTTTGCCATTCTGGCTTGTAACAGCCAACAGCAGGCTGAAATTTTACCTAAATGAGAGCATTTTTGCTCAGTGAAAGAACATTACTCTGTGCCATTTGCTTAATAGTTCACATTACTGTGTAGGGAGTGTTGCACTCTTAGGCCAACTTTCTGGCACCCAGTTTGTTAAAAGTTTCAAGGGCAACACAGCAATAGCTTCTGCGTGGAGAAAACTTTACTGAATGGTCAAAATTACAGTTTCTCAGATAGACTGGAAGTCAAGAAAAATGTCAGCTGTATTTATGCACGGACAGAAACAAATTAATAAATACAAGCTATACTCTTGCCACAAAGTGTCCATGTTTTCTCAATGAAAAAACCCTTTATTTAACACTGTGTTCATTCTGCAAGTAATACAGAAATTTAAGAGATGGACTTTGCCATTCTTGTGTTGTTTTCTGCAACAGCTTTCAACGATACTCGTTACCCAAAACTAAAAAAAAGGGGGGAAAAAGGAACAGAAGAAAACTAGGAGCTGAACCTAAAGTGGATCAATGTTGTGGTGACAAGTGAGAGAAACCATCAGCTTACTGGAGTGAGATCCAAACCAAAGGGAGCTGAATGCAGAGGGGAACCTGGCCCTCCCTGCTCCCTCTCTGATGGAGAAAATTTAGTCACAATGTTTATAAAACCTTGTGGGACACCAGAAGACACCTTAAACAGCAGGAAAGCTATTGTGACAGTCCAAATGTGTTAAATTGTCATTTTAACCTAGAAGGCAATGAACATCCTGCCTGCCTTATCTCAGGCTCCTAACTCCATCCTCACAGCCCAAGAGTTATACACAACTGTAAAAAAAAGAAAAAAAAAGTATTCTCATGGCAGGGAAAGTGGATCAAGCTGGAAAAAAATTTCAGATTCAGATGAAAAGACACAATATAAAAGCAACACCCATAAAAAGGAGCTGCACCACCAAGAACAGAAAGCTATTTCAGACAGATTAGATTTTATGTCCCATGTTCCACATACTACATCTCCTTCCAGAAATAAGACAATAAATCTGCAATAACTATGGAGCAATTTGCCCCAGACCAAGAAAACCAAGCTTAAGCCAACCACTAATATGCCTCAATAGTGATCCTGAAACAATGTTAGCACTATTATTTACCTCTAGGTATGACTATTGCTCACACACAATGTCCAGGCCCTTTGATTCCTGCTAAATACCAGTCAAGGGTCCAGGGAAACTGTGAGTAACAGAATGTATCTTAAGTAACTATTTTTTCAGCACACAAATACATTTCAAAACCACTTAATCATGCCCAAAAAAAAATTTACCGAATTTAGTTTGTCCTTGATCTGTAAATGTGACAGGTTCCAGTCATTGTCCCTTCCCTGTGAGGGTGGTGAGGCCCTGGCACAGGTGCCCAGAGCAGCTGTGGCTGCCCCATGCCTGAAGTGTCCCAGGCCAGCTTGAATGGGGCTTGGAGCAGCCTGGGAGAGTGGAAGGTGTCCCTGCCCATGGCAGGGGCTTGTAACAAGGTGATCTTTGAGGTCCCTTCCCACCCCAACCACTCTGTGATTCTATTCCAGTTTTATTTCACTGTCATTTCCTGCATTTTTTTCAGCCCATTATTTGCTACTTCCCATTTGAGAACAAGGCAATTTGCATTTCAGACTGCTAGAATAAGGCACTAAGCAGAAGCATCCACCCTTATTCAACCCAGAATTCAACTCACAAATGTTACCCACCATTAAGTTTATATTTACAATCTTGGCATCAAGAGTTTGCTCTGAACTGGGTGTGAATAAGGGAATGCTGTGCAGAGCATTCCTTTCCTTCATGCAGCAGGGAAACCTCAGGGCTCCGTGCCCAGGGCACAGCAGGAGCAGCTGGCAGGAGCTGCACCGTGCCCAGCTCCTGTGAGGGCACCTGAACATGAGTGCCCAGCTCTTCAGACTGGGCACTGACAGGACCTGTGCCCAGAGGCCTCCTTTCCATCCTGGAGAACGTTCTGCATTTCAGCAGTCAAACACACTGATCAGGAAGCTGCTACACAGAAGTTGTATGTGCCAATGCTGCAAATCATTTTAGCTAAAAAAGCCAAACTAGAGTCTGAATTTCAAAGCATGAAAAAGTGCTAGCATGAGAAAGGACTAAAAACAAAGTGAACTTGAAAATATACAACTAGATTAATTAAATGGAAAAAGAAAGAAATTATTTTTTCGGGAGTTCCATCTTCCTTTCTCCCAACAGCTGGTCTTATTTTTCCCCCATGAGGCTCAAATAGACATATTTAATAGAATTTTATAAATATCATGAGAAAGATGTTCATTATTGCCAGGCTGTGATTAAGGTTGGTATTGATCTAGAAGGCCAGAACTTATTTTTAGATTAATACAAAATACTTTAGTGGCTCCTGTTGAAATTATTTCAGAAATTGTTTTTTATTAATACATGTCCATCTGTACTTCTAAGCAGGTGATAGAAGTTTGATCTGCAGCTTTAAAATTCTGAGACCCTTAGTTGCTAGGAAACCAACAAATCTAATTCCTGTGTCTCTTATAACACCAAAATATAACTCTATACTGATTCTCTCAGAAAAACTCATGCTATGTATTTTTCAACTTCACCTTTTGTCAGTGATGTGAAGCTTTATTTTCTTTCATTTGGGCCTAAGAGAAGGCACATCACTTATAAAGAGATTGGTAAATAAGTTAACAGAAAAAGAGATTAAATACTCTTTTATCAGGATTTTTCATGTATCTCATTTCTGGAATAAGGGATGTCTGAGCAGCAAGTCATAAGGGCTTGAAATTGACTTCTAATACGGATTCACAAATTTATCTTTAATATTTCATTACCATGAGTGTTGATCATTTCTGGCTCAGAAGATGGTTTTGTAGACAATCAGTCTAGTGTCTTTATGAGAAACATTATTCATAAACATATGTAAAAAGCCTGTGCTTTCATTACAGCACAAGCAGTTAACATCTATCTATGTACACCCATCTGACCTTGCAATTACTGCCATATCTGTGTGATGCATTGCAACAGAATTATTAATTCTACATCCTTACACTTTTATTCTTTGGCTTGGCAGGTCTACTAGGAAGAATAACACATATTCCATTAATAACAATTATCAGTGACATGATAGGAACCCGAATAATATGTTATTCAAAAAGTGCTATTTTGTTTGTGGACAGAGGTAAATATAAATACCTTGAATTCTGGGGAAGTATTTTCTCAATTTCATCAAAGAAATGTTACTATACGTAAGAAACAGAGACAATGTGCCTTTTTTACAGGAGGAAGAAAAACTCAACAACATCTAAAATAAAATCTATATCCTCTCCACAAGTTATCTCATATTTTCTCTACATATGTGAATAAAAAGCAAATGCAGTGATGAAAAAAGAGGACAGTCCATTTGTTCCCTTCTTCAAGAGATGTCAGAATTCCAGAGGTCACCATTTTGCATTTGCTTTTCTTGGGACAAGGCAGGAGCCAGCTGAACATCCTTGCCAGCCTTGGTGACAGCAGCCAAGGGCCAACACCCTGCATGTCCCCACCTCTGCCTGCCCCGTTCCCAGCGCCCCACAGGGAGGAAACATCCCTTCCTACAAATAAAGAGAAATCTCAACGTGCACAAGGTGCTGTTCTTGCCCAGTTTTGGGGCCTGGCAGCTATATATGGTTTCTGTTCTGCTCCTGCAGCCAGAGGTGATGTGGCAGAGCTGGAGGGAAGGCTCCCAGACCCTGATGATGTGCCATGAACAGCTTCTGCAATTACTCTAAACAGACTTGTTTTCCTCTTTGCCTTTAACAAAATAAATAGGAAATGACATCCAATAAACCACATTAAAATGTTTAGATTGCAAATCACACACTTCAGCTTAAGAAATGGCAGATTTATGCTGCCACACAGTCTTTATTCTGCCCTTCCAGGATTATGACATGTTTTTTCAAATTCCATGATCCGACCTCCTCTTCCAAACACTTCAGGCTTTGAGTAAGATGAGAGCTCAGTGCTAGAAGATAAGTGTGGGAAGAAATCCAGCATGCATAGAATTAAGTCTGCACAAAGAATTACAAATTTAGATTTTCTCAGTTCTCCAATTCTTGACCTTGCAATAGAGAGCCAGATTTTTTAGTGTATAACTGCATTGAATACATCTGCGTACGCACTAATGCTATTATATACATATCTCAAATATACAGACTAATCCATTTTCTCTGTTGAAAATGTTTCTATTAGGGAATAATTCTGAAAATCCTTTGCCCATATAAGTAATAGTAACAGAAGGATCCTCTGTGAAGACACAAGTCTGCCCTGCGCACTTTGAACAGAAAATCTCTGTCCCTAACGAAGCATCAGTTACACCCCAGAACAACATCTTTGCTTCACACCCTGCAGTTTGCCCCTCATGGTTCTCATGTACACCCCTAAAGAAGACTCTGGAGAGAGGAGCAGAGCTTCTCATAATTTGGGGATGGAAAAGATTGATTGTTTACATTAAGGAAAAATTACTAGGGTAGGACCTGATGAAAGGAATGTAAAAAAATATTGAACTGGGGGCTTGCAATCCACCAATCTACCTAAGAAGGTGGGGG
>NW_005054314.1:3269510-3304501 GCF_000277835.1 Geospiza fortis
AAAAAATATTGAACGGGGGGCCTGCAATCTACCAATCTACCTAAGAAGGTGGGAGGGTGGGGGGGGGAAGGTTTTCTTCTCCCTTAAAAATAAATTCTAATTCTTGGAGACACGCTCAGCATCACAAGCAGCACATTCTCCAGTACATGCCTTGCTACCCTGTCAGGTGCACAGGGAACTGTATCAGTACTGGGATTTTCTATTCCAGCAGTAATATATGAAAGAATAATAAGATAAACAGCTTCCTCCCCAGAACACAACAGACTATTACAGCATGTAATCACCTTCTTTTCCCTTATTCCACAAGCTCTAGTTCTCCATCACCCTCATCTGGGTGTGC
This sequence comes from Geospiza fortis, assembly GCF_000277835.1. Classification (NCBI taxonomy): domain Eukaryota; kingdom Metazoa; phylum Chordata; class Aves; order Passeriformes; family Thraupidae; genus Geospiza; species Geospiza fortis. The sequence continues at coordinate 3,269,851 of NW_005054314.1, forward strand.
AATATAAAGAAAGCCACATCTGAACCAGAAACAGGATGAAGGAAAATGTCCAGAGGACAGAAGGCTCAGCCTGGCTCCCTGCACTGAGAATAACCCACCCAAAGTGCCAGGGCTCAGCAGAGTGACCCAAACCCCAGCCACTGCTCTCTGCTGCATCCCTGCCAGGCACCATCAAGCCACAGTTTGTGAGGGTTTGGTTACCTAAGCTTATCAATTGAGTTCACTTTTAAAAACCATTTAATGCACAATTGAAACAAGAAGGTTGCAATAAATACATAAAAGAAGTACTGCTCAATCAGAAGTGAAAAGGAGGGATAAGATTATACAATCATTTATTTGGAAAATTACTGCTTTGACTGAAATACAGTGAATGAATAAAACAGAATTAAATTTGAAGCACCTACCATTCAGCCACCTCCAATCATCTGATGTTGCTATTTATCAATGAATTTGATAAAAATTATATTGAAGAATAGAAATGTGTATCTTTCCAAACCAAAGTAGATGGAATGATCCAAATCAAAAATGCAACAAAGCGCCTGTGGAGGGTGGGAAGAAGCACAGCAAGATGTGCAGATCACACCAATGCAACAGATAGATTTTTTTGGTCCAAGCTAAAATAACTATACCCTCATCGCAAATCAATTTTGCAGGTTTATTCTAGCTAAACGCCTTCCCAAAAGCAAAAGAAAATTAATAATCTTAAAGAATATGTATCAATATCAGTGGTTTTGCACCATGTCCTTATTAAGGAAGAAGCCTTTGCAGCTTCTCCCTTGCTTGATAACTCTCACACATCTTAATACATTTTGTTCATTTGAAATAATGAGTACTTCCAGCATTACCACTTTTGAGAGGGGAAGAGAAAAACAAGCAGAAGATTAAAGTAAGAAGATCTTAAATCTAGAGCTCCAAGTCTAAAAGATAGCTTAATCTCCTTCTAAAAGAACAGATCCTTTGGCATGTCTGTGGGGACACACAGGACAGGAGAATTAATTTGGAAGCTCTCTTGTATATGTGATAAATGAACAAAAATGCCTTATACCTACCTTATACAGGAGTACTAGAGTTTATCCACTTTGAAATAATCCTTTCACTCCTGCAATATTTAACTTTTACTGATAGTTGTTTTATTCACAATACAGTGTTTAGTGAAATTAAGCAATATAGAGGAAATTCAGCTGAAGCTCAAAGGTTTATTATAACAGAAACCATACACAGTTCACCACACAGAGAATAATTGCTACAAGGTCAAGATTAAAGACACATTACCCTTTTCATATTGTATAAAATGGAGCATTTTTATATATGTTTTGCATTTTATATCTGTAGCCATAAAGAAACAGGTAGCTCAAAGCAATGGCTCTAAAGAACATGTTTCATATCCCTAGTGCTGTCAATAGCAACAAACAACTAATCTTCACTCAATAAATGTATCTTTTATAAGAGTGCTTCCTTTTACAATTCTAGCATAGAAACTGCAAGAAAGGAACACACGAGATTAGATGAGCGCAACTTGACCTAATATTGAAAAACAGATTACTGCTCTCCTATATTACAGAGGTTATAAAACTATTTATTTCTGCGTGGAACAGCTCACAAATACCAATTTCTTGCAGTAGAAACTGGGAAGAAGACAATAAGGCATCATTCCCTTTAGTCTGAAATAATGCAGGAATGTTAGGTTCTTTTTTCTCTCTCTCAAAATGCAAAGGTGACTTACAATCTCCTGTGCCTCAGCAATAAATTGAGAAAAAAAATAAAAGAGGTGGCTTGCTACCTGTACACACATATACTGTTCTATCATAATTAATAATGATAGTTTTATTATGGCCCATGTAGCAGCTAATCAATAGGCTTTGATACCTGCACAGTCAACAACAGCTCCTGTGTGCTTGCATAATGCTCTCTATAAAACTTGCTGCTCCAGATAATGCATTTACTACCAATGGCCCAAAGTCAGCAGAGAAATCTGTATTTACAGTCCATACATCACTCTTCACATTTGTTCAGATTCAGGCTGAATGCTCCAGAGCACAGGGGAGAATGGCAGAAGACAAGCATGAAAAACAAAAGGCAGAGTGAGTGAGAGGTAGGATAGAGGTAGGATTACTGGATATTTGGAGATGAGAATCACAATTCTACTACTTCTGAATGATTTTTTTAGTTAGCTTCAAAGAGCTATTCCATATTGCCTCAGAAGAAACAAACCAGAAAATAATCCTACTTCTCTCATAAGGAGAAGGTCACACATAAGACTTGGAGATGCCACCCAAAGGCATCAGGAGAGAGAAGCAAGTTTCCCAAGAGCCTTGGACTCACCTCTGTTTTAGCTACTGCAGGTCCATAAGAGCTATTTTTTCTTATTTTAGTTTTCAGGACATATTTCATTCATTCTCCAATCCTCATTCATCTCATTAACAAGTCACTGGGTGAGTGGGTTTCTTCAGAACACATTATGGCTGAAGTTCCTCTAATTACACACAAATGCTTGACTTGAATTTTTGTCTTCTTCAAATCTGGGATATGTCAAATATATTGAGAAGTGACCATGACCTTTCATTTGGAAGAGTCAATTTGGTTTTGAAATCACAAAGACTGAATTCTATAGACCTTACAGGGCATTCTAAAACCCAAGTTTTCCATCTAAGTGTCTACACTGAAGCCAACAGCTTCAGTATCTTGAGTCTTCCTGTTCCTCTGCTTTCAGCTCCTTTCTCCAGAAAACAGTGTTACTGAACTAATTATTATCAGAAAGGTAATTAGCTACAAGACAAAATGCAGTGTACAATGCAATATATGTGTTTAAATGCAGAGTCCCATTGTTTTGCACCTGCTGTCTTGAGACTTCCATTTTTCTAGTATGATGGAGGCCACAAAAATGACAGTGGCAGTGATTTATGCTCAAGGCTGGAAAACAGATGCATAAGAAATTAAGTTCTGGTTGGTTATGAGGAACATCTTAGGAGCAATGACTTTCACAGACCTTTTCAAACTGTTCAAGGACTATGAAAGGAAATTTTCTATCCTTCCTGCTTGCTGGACTCTTCAACCCCTGTAAAACACATGATCATTTTCTTTCATTTCTACAGGAGAATACAGATTTTTCCCCTCTTATTTTCTCTTGCTTTTTCACTCATTCACAAGTATCTTCCACTTTGACTTTTTTCCCCTATAGTTCCTTAAATATTACACTAGATACAAATTTTCTACTTCAGATGGTGTTTTCAATTTCTTACCTTTCATCTTTCTTGCCAATTCCATCTTACCTTTTAACTCTTTTATTCTATATACCATTTTATATACTTCTATATTCTTTCTTGGATGTTTTTCACTGTACCTACAATTTAAACACTACTCCGTATTTTTGTGATATTTGTACCTAAAGAAACACCCACAATCTTTTTTCCACTCTCTCATTTCTTTCATTGCTTGTTTTACCTGGTTATCTTACTCCAGACATCTCCATTTTCCATTCTCATCCCTTGTAATTTATGGGCTTGCCTCATCCACTACTTTGCAATTAGCCTTTGACTATTTTTTACACAGCCCCTGAAAGCACTTAGCTCTAGTCTTGTTTACTCTTCCAGCCTGTTAATTCATAACCCCTTTTGCATTATCCAAAACATTTATTCAAGTGAGCACTTCTTGCAGTTCCAGCACACTTGGCATCTCTGGGTAGATATTTCCACAATATTTGTGATGTTGAAGGAAATTTATTACATCAGACAACTACAAGCAACTCATGAAGTCCACAAAAACTTGAGATGTGGCCACTGGAAGTAAAACAGTGCAGCACAAATATTAGTTAGACTAGGTCACCAATTCCACCAGCCAGGGCAAAACCAAACTCTCCTTTATCCACCTGCCAAGACACTGTGCTGACCATTTGTCCATAGTCACTTTTGCTTTAATGTTTTCTCCCCTACACTACAGACATCAAGTTTTCTAGACTAGAAATACCCAATGTCTGTTTCTTAGCAAGACATTTCTGGTCTTCATTAGAATAGATTTGGGAATTAAATAAATTGATATATATTTTGCCTTCGTTTCACTACTCCTTCAAGCACAAACTGGCCTTCATTTGAGTAATGAATGATGCAGCATGCCTTTTACACACCAGGGAAATTTCCTGAGCTCTAAAGACATTTTCTCCCCTGCAGAGAATCTGAACAAGATTAACAATCTTTCTGACTGACAAGAAGGATTTGACAAGAGCTCTCACCTTCTCCTCCACTGCCAGCAGTGGGCAGGGCTATGCCAGTGCTGGGGGTCATTTCACATGGGGTGCACCAGGATGGGCACAGAAATGTGGAATATTTGCATTTCTGATTGTGGCCTCCAATGACTGTGCTACTGGGAATAGCTGGAAAAATGTTTCTAGGCTTGGTTTGAATTCACAGAACACCAGCAGTCACATTTCCCCAAGTTCATGTCAGAGGAATACACAAACCCCAGTATTGTCAGGGCTTTCTTGAAGAAGCTCCTTGCTGAATTACAGTGGATGATCACACACAGCTCACACTATTGACTATAAATCACCCATGCTAAGGCAGGAGGAAATGCATAATCAATGGCAGGAAAAGCAAATACTACACTTTAAGTTGCCTTGGTATTGACTCCAGCTTTACTGGAACCCAGACTGTGTCAGTCTGGGAGTTACTTTTACCTCGTTAGTGTGACTATTGCCATACAGGGTTGGTGCTATTTTCTTTAAAACAACCACCTTAACAGCAGGTGCTAGGCAAACCCCACTGCACTGCTAGAAAACGAAGATAATGGGGCAAGCAGCCATGCCTGATCCTTTCCAGAGCAAGCAGAAAGTCAAGAGCTCAAGGGTCTGTCCTGTGGCATGTGACGAGGTGCCTGCAGGGCTGCTCTCATTTTGGGTAACACACACAATGCCCAAGTCCCCAGTGGGGGATTCTGGTGGGTGTTCAGATCCACACAAGCTGGCAGATGATGTGTAGGTACCAGATCTACCCCTGGATCCTGAGCATGTCAAACACATCCTCTCCATCATCCTTGCTAAGGGATGTGTCACATGTACACGAGGCCTCAGGCTGCAGGCATGACAGGGATGATGCACCAGAGTTGTTACAGATGCATGGATAGCCTAACAGCCAACAAGATTACATTTCCTTAAGATTCTCAGGGGAGGGAAAAGGCAACACTTGCTAAAGTGAGAGAAAAAGCTTTTTTTCCTGCAGCACAGGAACATGGAAATCAGGTACATTTGCACTGCAATACCTCACTACCTTAAGTCCTGGATCGGCGTCAAGAAGAAATATTAAATTTTATTATCTTTTTAATTTTACACTTACTATTTAATCCATTTAATGGGATTTCACCCTGTGATTCCTACGTCTCTGAAGGAGGTCAGAGTAGATGATCACAGTAATGTCTTCTGGCCTGCAAATCTAGGAAATCACTGGGCCATTATAACCTCTCAAAAATATGCAATTAAGAAGTACTTTTAACACCAGCAGCTGCCTGAGATTCAAAAAGCCTCTCTGGCTTATCTGGCTTAGGAAACTAGAGGAGTGGGGGAAAAAAAATCAAACTTAAAACTTCCACAGTTTCCCAAGACTTCTAACAACGGAGGCAAAAAAGCTTCATATTTGAGATGACAAAATGGTACCCACCAGTGTCTCCTATATACCTACCATCATCAATCTTAAAAAAAACCAAACCCCACACGCTGAATTCAGTTTGAGATAAGGGCTTGTCTAAAAACTGTTTTTGAAGAAAAATTCTTATGAATGTTAGAAGTAGAAATTGGGGATGGATTCATTTGTAGTGGTGGGAGGTATAAAATGGGATTTATCAGGGCCTGCTGCAGTTGCCACATGCCGGAGAGGCTCAGATGTGCCTTTTCACATTTTGGTAAAACACAGGCTGGAGCAGGGGTAGCAGTGAACTCTCCAGCCCTGGACTCAGAAGAGAGGAGGGCCACGTGCCCTGAGGAAAGAAAACGATGAACAAGAACAGGAATGAGTTAATTCTTGTTAAAGAAGTTAAAGAAAAGGCACAGCTGGTCTATTTTGGCCCATTACCTGGCTGAAGCAGGATTTTACCAGTTGCAGCAAAGAGAAATGCAGGCAGATGCTGAATTAGAGACAGAGGCTGGGTGACATTTCTAGTTCAGACCCATAAGAAAGCTCAGCAGACACTTGGATCTGAAAGTTATCACTGCCTTATCCAAAACACAAAACTGGACTGATCCTAGAGCTACTCTCTGACTGCCACTCTTCTCCTGCAGAAAACATCCTGTTTCACCACCACAAGTATTTTCTGATGAAGCGAGGAAACAGCTTTCTAAAAGACCAGTAAGTCCAAAGAGCAAGGTGGGTACAAAACTTCAATCACCTAAATTGGCAAAGAACCTTGTGGGATTTAATGTCATTGAGGAACACTCAGCTACTCAAGTCCAAGCCGACAGAACAGTTTTCCATCCCAGAAGCCCCACAGAGCAATTCAGCTCCTCCCAGCACTTGGTGACCACATCAGAACAAGTTGTTTGTAAAAGCTGGATACCACTGTCATTATGGTGCTGCACTTTTCTCCAGTACACAAATATTGCTCTGTGCTACAAGGGAAACACTGCTGCTGCCTTGAAGGGTTTATTTTCCACTGGTTTCTAGAGGTTACAGAGCACTCCAGTATCATCCCCACACTGACAGTAACAGCTCCTCTTGCTGACCCTGCAGAGCACCAGGGTTAGATAATAATGACTTGGCTTACTTTGCAGGTGAGATTTTACTATACACAACCTTTAACATGTTGTACAAGGTCAAAGAAGAGACTGCCCAGAGCAGGGAAGCCTGCAAGTAGCTCACAGCCTTCAAAAGTAGTACACAACCTTTAACATGTTGTACAAGGTCAAAGAAGAGACTGCCCAGAGCAGGGAAGCCTGCAAGTAGCTCACAGCCCTTAAAAGTAGGGAGAGAGGCTGTGTCCCAGGGAGCAGGGCAGGGTCAGCATGGCTCTAAGAGGAATTACTGGCAGTTTTGTTACTGAATTCAGGGAGAGGGGGAAGGCAAAAGCATAACAAACACAGGAAAGGAGCTGCAGAAATGCAGGACAAATAAAAAGGACTAGTAGAAAACTCTGGAGGTGCAAAGTATGTAGGAGAAAGGCTGTAAATGCAGGTTTTCAGGAGAAATGAAAGGGTCAGAAGGAAATGGAAGAAATGTCAGGAAAAAACAGAATTAATTTCTCAGCAATTACTTCCCATCCCTAATAGAAAAAAAAACATGGAGAAAAACCACATGTACACAAGCAAATACCAACTGAGAAAGGAGTTATGTTTTAACAAAAATGTACTGGTCAGTTTCCAGTTCTGTAAAAAGAAGCTGGAAGTGAACACACACAGCTCCTTTTCTTTGGGTTCCTACATTTCAGAGGTGAGCAGGCAAAAGGCCACCTCACTTACCAGCACCAATATTTACCACCAATGTATTCCTGAAGTTGTGGCACCAGCACCCCCCCATTACAGTTTGTTTTTACAAACAACAGTTTCACAAATCTCTTTGCTCTCTAGAGGAGCTGAATGAAGCTCAGAAAGCACCACACATTAAATGGCTTTATCTAAATCCACCACAAACTCACAGAATGGTTTGTGTTGGAAGGAGCCTGAAAAACCATCTTGTTACAAACCCTTGCCATGGGCAGGGACACCTTCCACCAGGTCAGGCTGCTCAGAGCCCCTTCCAGGCTGGTCTGTGAGAGATGCTCAGTTTTGGTGTGTGCTTTAAAGCACACACTCTTTAAAGGCAAGGAAAAAGACCTCCGCAGAGGCAGCACCACCAAAATTAAAGAACCCGCGCTATTTACTATATATTCAGATCAGTAATACCTTAAAAGCCATCAATAAGAAATCACATGCAGCTCACATTGTTTTCAATGTGTTTTTTCTCTCTTCTCTTTTTATACTGTCTTGGTTTCTATAAATGGTGGACCAACTACAGAGTGAAAATTATTTTTTGGGAGACATGGGTATGACAACCATTATATGCTGTGGATTCCAAGCATGTAAGGGATGGTGTTATGTAGGAAATTGCTGCAATGTTAAATTTCATTGCAATCCATTTGCTGTGAATTGATGTAGCCAAATAAAATAGAAGAGTCTATTACAAGTCCTTTCATAAGAGCTACTAATTAGAACTACCATTCCCTCAATTACACATAGTGGAGTTTAGGTTTAGCCTTAGACACTTGCAGCTGAGGTAATTCACCAGCTGGGGGGCAGAAATTTTCCTTCCCACCTCCCATCTCAGAGCCAGTTTTTACTCCATTTGAATAATGTCTGTAAAAGATAAATGAAACCCATCCCTTAAAAACCAAAGTAGACTCCTCTACAAAACAGGGATTATTACTTGCTTCCCATAGAATGCTGTTCTTGCACTTGATGTGAACTGAAAAGGAAGAAACACCTTCTTTTTGGAACTCTATTTTTCCAGACCTCTCTTCCATTTATGGAGAGGTCACTTAATGCTCTTTGTGGCACTATGTAACAGAGATGAATTACCAGTGACCAACAGCACTGGTCTTCTTATACTCCCAGTATCCCAGAGAGCAACAGACCCAGGTTTTGAGAGACAACTAAAATGGTCAACAAGTGATGGCTCAGGATCACTGGTAACTCCAGCCTCAGGATTGCCAGTGAGGAATCTAAACTGAACTACAGCAACAATGCCAGGCACTTAATCAAATTACTGCTTTGGAAAATTATTTGCTTTACACATTTGCTTCCCTCAATCATGTTGGGATATTACTTGCAAAAATGTAGCTATTATGTATTTCAGGTTTTAAAAATACCTTTAGTCTTCATTTTAACAGGCTGGATCCAATTCTAACTTGCTGTTTGTAAATCTCCTCCTTTAATACACCACTAAAAATGATTGCATAATCAGGCCACTTAGTTATGATATGACCATTTGTTTATATGGCATGTTTTAATGAATCATTAATATATTCTGTGGCCACTTTAAGTAATCTGCCCTTTACTTTGGTATTTCACAATACACCCCAGGCTTAATGGCCCATTAAAAGATGCCCTGTTGAATCTTGTGGCTTAATTGATGCACTTTTGCTGTTTTGATATTATTTTCAGGAAATTTGTTTTTGTTTTCAGCAAGGAAGGACAGCACTAAATTGGAAATGAGCTCAAAAGGCCATCTATTAAATGGAAACGTGGGTGTTTTCTTTATCATTTTTTCTAATCCTCCCGGTGTTCAAGATTATGGCACATTTAGATTTAAATTACCAGATTGGTTGATCACAGCAGGAAACAGAGTAAGCACATTACTTCTGTTTTGACAGAACAATATAAGATTTTTATACATTTCATTAAACAGAACTACTTAAAGAAAAAAAATTCTTACTGTGTAGCACCATCTTTTACTCATGAACATCCTATTGAAAATCCAATTAGTATTTTCAGAAGGAAAAGAAGTCCTGCAGTCAAACTCCATTGTCACAGCAGACATCATATGTATGAAGTTCCAACATTTAATTCTTTTCCACGATCAACCTTTGCAGTGCCAAAAATTTATCATAAATTATACTTTAAATTAGGATTTTTTTAATCTGTTTTCTAATTCATGCAGAGAAAATGGAAGTACATAAATAAGCTTAATAAGAACCCTGAAGGCATTAGCCTATCTGCAAAGAGGAGCTGGTCAGGAAAAATGCTGATGAGTGGACTTTTCCTTCATAGCAATGTTTCATTTTTAGTGATTCAAATAATACATTGTGAGACTGTATTTGTCTTTTTCATAGGGAGCAGATAACTGGGAGCATAGCAATTTCTGTTAATTTCAGCATTTCAACTGATCAGCATGCAAATGTTAATGCCAAATAGATAGGTCTTGACACTAGAAGCTAAAGATAAAAACAATTATTTCTCTGCAAAATTGTGTAAGGAACTCTTTTTATTATTATTATTAATCTGAATGTTATGCACAACAAGACCAAATGCACTGACTGGTTAAATGAGAGATACCTCAGTCCATGAGAGATAAAACATCAAAGAAAGTGGCAAGAAATTTGGAGGTGGTCAGTTTTACACCAATTGTATCCAGAAGTTCCAGTAACTCCAGTGGGGATGGCTCCTTCCCCAAATCCTGCTGCTGTTGTTTTGCCATACATTGAGGTAATGCTGTTTGTTACCCCTCACATTTAAGAAACAGCAGAGAATGTGCTTCAAGAAATGTTTAGTGCAGCACAGAACTTTCTCCCTAGAGAAAAGTGTCTCATAAGGAGGGACAGCAAGCAGACAGTTTGGGTGCCATGGGATATTAATTCTGCCTAATGCAGGGTAAAGACCCTTAAAATTACATAATAAAATACTACGCAAATTGCTAAGGCAGGGGCAAAGATAACATGGACAATAGCAGAGACTTGAAACGCAGTGACATAAGGGCACAAACACTGATTTCTATTTGTTTTCATCCCCATTTTTTTTTCTCATTCATTCCCACTGAGAAACCATTAAAAATGAAACTACAATCTAGTGATTCAGACATTTAGTCTGAGCTGGTCTTAGGCTCAGACTTAATTCCCTGTGTTGATACAGACTGCCTCTTGCCTGAGCAAGTCATACATTCACACTGTCCCTTGCTCCCGTGCCCCAAAATTGGTTATTCCCATTTCTCCCGGAGAGGTGCCAGAAGCTCCAGCCCTACAGGGATATGGAGCAGAGCTGAGGCACCCAGCAGGATTCACCATGGCAGGCAGTCTTTGCTCATTAGCTGCTTTCACCTTCTAATGCCTTCAAAGGTGATACCTTTTCTGCCAGAAATCTAGCACAGTCTAAGCATAAACTAGAAAACTATTAATGAACCTCAGCCAAATTATGTGCAGCTAACTGTGTGAGATGGGACAAAGGACTGCCAGTGACACAACACAAAACTAATAAAGGTAATTTGTCACTAAATAACACCATATAGCTAAGATAATATGCTATGAAATCTGCATTCACAGAGGGAAAAAAACAACTCAAAAAACAACCTACAAGAGTAATTCTTTTGGCAATGAATGCCACCAAAACACACAAGTGTCACAGAATCCTGTCTAATACACACATAGTCCAAGGTAACAAGTAATGCAGCACAGCAGAGGGGATTGCCAAAGCAAACAGCTGGATTTGATGGACAAGATGCTGCTGTGTGCTTTGGGGATGAGGGGAGGCAGCTTGGACTGTCTGCTCTGATCCAGGGTACAGGCAGCACATCTCCCAGCCCACTTGTACCACAGAATAATGCAGCTGCTTTGCCCCCCAAGGCTGTTCTGTGAAGCAAATAAAAGAAACTGGGGATTGTTGGGAGACTCATTTCAGAAGTCGGCTCCCAATCTGAGCTACAACTTTAACGCAAATACATTTTTGTAACACGTGCGCTGTGGCACGAGCCAGCCTGGGAACCTCAGTACCCAGTGGCCCCTTAGAATTATCCCAACATGCTGTAAGACAACACAAACAGCTTCCAAGCAGTGCAATAATATGTTCCAGTTGGAATGCCAGGAGCAGGACTGCAGGTGAGCTCTAACATGAAAAGTTAAAAGCCCCACATTGCAGTGGCCCAGCAGGACCATAACAGAGAAATGAATTAACAGCACCACATCCTCCTGCAGCAGCACCACTCTTATCTTTCCAGCATCCCAGAGAACAAGGAATAAAGGGTTTGTGAGGCTACTAAAATGATAATCAAATGATAGTTCACGATCAATGGTGACTCCAGCCTTAGTAGCAGTCCTAGCTAAAAGGAAAGCAAAGGATAAAGTAGGGCCAGAGTGCAGCAGGCATCAATGACCAGAATTTGGTTTCCTAACACCTGGGGTTCTGAAAGTTCAAAAAGCCCAGGCTCAGTGGCATTTAGGCCATCCATCAAGGCAGAGATTGTCTTACTGAGGTCAGCTGTGATAAAAATATGAACTTCTGTGATGTCAAAGTTCAGTAACATCCCTTCAGCCTCACCCTCATCTCCCCTGCGTTTCCACCACAGCCACAGCTGGGTTGCTGCAGTTCATGCCCTGCTCAGACCCTGCCTGCTGCAATCCATCCTGGCACCTGCTCTGGAATCCAGCTCACCCTCCCTGCTCAATGCACAGCTGGGATCAGCTCCTGCAGCAGCTGGATCCATCCCATACAGCCCAGGAAAGCGCTTCCAGTGGGAGCAATAGGAATTTTTCAGCCCAGAAGCCAGCACCACAGAGGAAAGCAAGCATTTTACCTAGTGGGTGTATAGCATGCACTTTGCAGAATTCACACTGTACTAAAAACAAACAAACAAAAAAAGACCCCCATTTTGTTTACAGCTCCTGCTAATGAAGTGCACACAGAATACTAAACTGAAGGCACTAGACCAAAAATATGCTGGTTTCCTCTGCCCTCCTGTTTCTCATTAATATGCTGTAAAAGAAAGGATAACAGTCTGAGCCTATGACACAAACTAAAATTATATATACAAAGCCAAAGAGGAAATAACATACACACTGGGCTCAGAAATTATATTCAAGAGCCAGATGAAAACTTGATACTGTGAGAAAAATATACTGCCACGTGAACCACCTCCTCTCCCCAAGGATAAAACAGGACTTCAAATTGCTTCTACAGCCAGCATCTATATTCACTAAGGCAGCAACAGACCAGCTAACTACCTTTTGCAACTGAAAGAGCACAAAGGAATCCACGGCTGCTCCACACTCATAATTCTCTAAATCATGTGAGCCACACGAAACCACCACAAGCCTGGTGACCTGCCACAAATGATCTGGACTGTGGCATATTTTCCAGCTCAATTTTTCCACCAGTGAAACCCAAATGCCTTCTCCTCTTTCTCCTATGAGAGAGAAACTGTCAACTTTCTGCCCAGGTCTGATTTAAAAACATAAATTCAATTTATATTTTTCTCCTAGCAACACACAAAAGTATCTCTCTGCTCCAACACATCCTGTCTGAATTAAAATCTTTTCAGAGATATCTACTCATTAGTTTTAGCTTAACATAGCAAGACTGCTCAAATCTTTTTTCTCTTTCCTCAGTCACTGCCAACAGTACAGTGCCACTTGTTGCAATCCATAATCTGGGATAACCTACATCTCCCATCCTTTTCTGTCCCCAAATCCACATAATGTGTAAATCCTGCAGGTGCTCTCTACATGACAAATTCAGATATGGCTTTTCTTATCAGATCACACTGGAAAAGCTCTCTCTGGGCTCCAAACACCTTTTCTCCTTATTAAAACAACACTGAGTATTTTTCCTGGGGTTTGACAAATGCAATTCTGTCCCTGCTCACATCCATTTGCAATATTTTTGAAAAGATGATTTTACTACTCTGTCACTTTGACCACATCAGCTGTCCTCTCTGTCATCTTTGGCATCATTTTGTCCTCCTTTTATGTTCCATCAAACAAAAAGCATCTTCATTTTCTGAGCTTTCCCTTGCCTGTCCCAGCCTTGTCATCTCTCATTCTGCATTGAGAAACAGGCTGTCACTTATCTCAGGCAGTGACTTCCCCCTTCAGCATCCACTCCCTGCAAAAATACAAAAGCAGCTTCATCCTCTCTGCCTCTGTGTCCTTCATTGCAGCAAACAACATACTCCGAACATCTCCAAAGTTACTTACAGTCCCTCAAATCTCTGCACAAAGATTTCCTTTCTGACACAGCCAGGGAGTGGCCAACCTTGGAGAGCTGAATTCCAGGAACTAGAATGCCACCTATTGCCACCACTGCTTTGGAGCCTTTAGCAACCACTTTTGTCTCATCTGTCTGCTCAGCCTCAGTGCAGGGCACACTTCTCTCCTGCATAGCCCAAGGCTGGGCTTCTGGGCACTGTGCAAATGCAAACAGCAATAAACAAAATGCTGCCTTGTCCCTGCACTTGGCTGTGCTGCTGCTGCTGCTGGAACAGCTTCACGTGGAGCTGTGCCCAGCTCTGCTGCTGCTCCGAGCCTGGCATGGACACCTGAGAGTGCCCCCAGTGCTGTCCAGGCTCCCAGTGAGTGCTGGGAGCTCAAAGGATTGTCAGATCAGCAAGTACTGACAGCTTTATAAAAGCTTTTATATTTGAGAAATATCAAACACAGCAGGTCTCGGTCTTCTTTTAAGAAACACGTATGCCACAAGGCTTCATTTTGTGTCATGAGAGTTTTGCTTCTATGTGGCATTCACATTTTCTGAACAGAGAGACATAATTCTCTCTCTCAGGCTTTTCCTGGAGAAGCACAGAGATCAAAACAATTCTTATCTCATTTACTGCTCCTGTGTTTTAGAACATGTGGAATGTTTTGGAAGATTATTTACCTGAAAGAATTTACTTGATTAGATTCTGGTGTGAGTGTTTCATTTTCTTGACCAATCTCTGCAAACTGTGTCCTGAACATTGGTCAGGAGACAGGAGGTTTTGTTCAGTTGAGTGCTTGTGCAGTTTCGGTTTAGATGTAGTGTAATATAGTATAAAATAACACAGTATAATAAATTAATTAGACTTCTGATATCATGGAGTCCTCCTCATCATTCCTCCTGCCAATCAGGTGAAATTTCTGATACTTCTAAAGATCAGAAATCTGCCAAAAGGCACTTCTCTGCATGAGCAATAATTTCCAGGGCAACAGACTTTCTTCTAAAGTTGAAGGTCTTTATGTCTTGCAGAATCAATTCTGCAGAGGTCTCCATTTCCCATCCTTGGCAAGTGATAGATGCTCAGGTAACTTATTATATGTGGGCAATACAAATAAGATGGAATTGGATTTAAAAACTAGATAAAGCTACAGTAATGCTCATCTGGGTTATCAATTCAGACTGAAAATAAAACATCAAGAACCAAAAAGCAGGTCTTGCATCTTGAAATGAAGACTAATACAGATGCCTGAGGACTGGTAAAAACACCATTAAGATATAGACTTCCAGTGTACTGGCACCCCAAGAGAAGAGGCTAAAAGAAAAGAGGAGTTTGGATAACCTAGAAAAAGAGAGAGAATGAAAGGCAAATGCCATTAGAAAAGTGCAAGAAAGTTACAGATATTAAAAAGGAGAATCCTTGGAATACTTCAATTTTTCTTTCCTAAGAGAACACAGAATGAACCAAAATCTTGGTTCATAAATCTATGTTAAAATCGCTCGACCTAATACACTGAGCTTTGATCTACTCACATCAACTTCCATCTTCAACTAATCATTGTGCTCTGGACTGGGTGGCAGCAGGACAGGTATATCTTTCCAAAACCTATTGGACAGTAACTAATTTTAAAGATTGGTTTGCAGTTTGTAATGACACGGTTCTTGTATATGCTCTGTATAAATCAGTACAGTCTCACATGCTACACTGAACAAATCAATAAATCACTTACCAGTAACACTTGCAGACCTTTTATTATCAAGTGCCCTTTGAAACACTTCCTGCCCCTTTCACATAATATTTCCTATCTTCAGCTGTTACTAGAAAGGTATTTTATCATTTATCTGTCTGTCTTATTGGAGACATTTTATGCTTAACTGCTTAGTTGCTCAAAGATTCAGCAGACTCACATGAATGTTTTTTCCTTCTCCTCAATACCCTTGAAAATTCCAGTAAAATCTAAACAAACAATGAGATATGGAAGTGAACTAGATGAAGTCTAAGACCAGCAACAAGATATTATGGGATTTGTCCATTAAATTAAAAAAAAATCTTATGATTTCCAATGGAATTCCCTTATAACTGCTTATGACCAAAGAGCATGCGGAGAATTATCCATCTTACTCATCGGGTGAATCATTTTGAAAAACAAAGGATTTATTTATGGTGAATTGGTGAAAAAGTGGGTTTTGCCAAATAAATGATCAATTACAAACTTTGTTTTAATTAGTAAATCACCTACAGGTGAATTTATATACATTTGAATGCAAAATGATTCAGAGATAATCATGTAATTTTTTGTCTTCATAAACAAAAACAAAGCCTTTCAAGAAAGAGGGTAAACATATTTAGATATCTGAATAGGATAGAAATTAGTTTTGTTACTTAAACAGCCCAGCCATTCTATAAAGCTTTCTTTTCCAAAAACACCTTTATACTGCAACAACCGGGTCCTGATGTCTGCTGGGGAATGAGCAGAGGGAATTGGGGAAATGAGTTTTCTTTGGGTATTCTCCTTTATCACTTTTTCCACACACTCAGTTCCACACTGTGCTTCTGCTCAGCCCACACCTGGGTTCACAAAGGCCCAGAGCAGCTCAGCACAGCTGGGACACAGAACCAGAGCTGCCCAGGGCACTCACCTGGGCCTGCCTGGCACAGCTAATGCCAGATATTTTACCTGAAAACACGAGAAACAGAAATATCAAAACACAATAAGCAATATAATAAAAGCATATTCTTCAGATCTGCAGGTAATTCTAACATTCCAACACCCGTCCCAAAGGACAGTGGGTTTGAAGAGCAGCATTAGTGCATCTGTCCAGTCTGCTCTTTCCATGCAGCCAACACAGAGCATCACATGGAGCTGTGCACTCCAAATTTCACACGTCATTAGCAGAGGGAAAGGATTTCCATCACACTCAGCAGCAAGGACTGCATGATGGATTTTGCTACAAACTTTAAACTTCTAGCAGAAGCTAGAGCAAAAAATCTGAGCTGAACCTTCTCCCAAGAGAAAGCATGCTGTGTACATGTTGCAGGTGTGAGAGACTGACTTTGCACAGACCTTCTTTGATCCTTGCACTAGTTAGGAATTTGTCACAATGACATTTTAAATATCCATATATTTGACCTAATGTTTCAGAAAAAGCAATAGCCATGATCTCCAAACAGAAAATATTAAGAACCTTAAAATCTATATTGCTTTAATGTAATTTTGCTAATACAGTGAGACGTTTCAGCCTTTCTAGATGGCACAACTTAAAACACTGGGAAAAATGCTCAAGGCTTTGTTAGGAATCATCTCTTTCCCAACACTTTTGTAAGCTGACACACCCAACTTCTCTTCTGCAAGGTAGTCAATAACCTTTTGTAATAAGAAAGCTTTACAGAACCTACAGAAATGCCCTTATGTAAAAGTGTACATATTTCTCATGTGGCACTGGAAGAACGACAGTGTGCTGGGGTGTGAAAAAAGCATTCATGACAAAGAAGATGTAAGAAATAATATTAACTAGGCCTTGTCTTTTCATCTGAAGAGAGCTGTGCCTGTGTAATGGGTATAAAATGCATAAAGTTTTATAACATGTTGCCTGCTCAGAATCTCTAACACTTATTTCCATTATTATTTGCTGTAAATTGCCTATGTCTTTTACACTAAACATAAGTGCTTCCAGCCAGACAGCTAAAAGGTTTGATTTCGCTTGTAGTTGAGAGTATCAAAGAGAAAAAGTCTAAAACTTTGAGCTTAAAGCAGAAAAGAAAGATGTAACTTTGACAAGATGATCACTAGTGAATGAACCTTGATCTATTTTCTGTCCCATTAATGCTAATTTTGGGGATTATTCCTCTACATTATTTTTGGAAACTTTGTCGCCCTCACTCACCAAAGAGCTGGAACAGTCAGCAGCAGTTTTTAATTTGATTCAGTTTGTCAATACAACAACTGTAGCCCTCTAGAATCAATACCCACATAGAGCACAAAGAATTTCACTGGTTTTTGTTTTATTGGCAGGCAGGGGACAGGGACCTGGTCCTACTTCCTGCAGCTCTTGATACTGGGTGAGAAAAAGTCTAGAAACCAGCCTAGTCCTGCTTTGCTGAGGAGCCCTTTTCAAAAAAAGCAAAGACAGAAAATGGAGCAACTGGAGACATCAGCTTTTGCCTGGCTCATCTTGTCCATGTCACATCCTCAGGCTACACAACTGGACCTACCAGCTCTGTGGGACAAGCTCTGTGAACAAGGAAAGTGACCCCATGTACATTGATAAAAAATAAAAGGTTTGTGTGAAAGCTGAGCATCCACTGTGCACTGCTGAGCTGAGCTGGGGATGCTGGAGCACACTGTGCCCTCGCTCACCACCCCATTCCATCACCTGAAAGCTGGAGGAATGCTGCCAAAGAAAGATAAATAATTGATGTTTACATAATGAACATATAGCAGCAAGCATGTCAACAGGGAAC
This sequence comes from Geospiza fortis, assembly GCF_000277835.1. Taxonomy (NCBI): domain Eukaryota; kingdom Metazoa; phylum Chordata; class Aves; order Passeriformes; family Thraupidae; genus Geospiza; species Geospiza fortis. The sequence goes on from NW_005054314.1 coordinate 3,287,940, forward strand.
AACTGAAGCAAGAGTTCAACAGCAAATATGCTTTTGTAATCTCCTCTTATCTTTTGTTCTCCCTCATGGACATGACCCAGCTTGTAACAGCTCCATGGACTGGAGGTGAGTTGGGAGATCTGCCACAGAGCTGCCTGGGAAGATGAACAAGTCTGATGAAGATTTAGGTAGTTTTGTGCACTGTAAGATTTATTCAATTTCCGCAATTTCATCATGGGAAATTGAATAAATCTTATCAAAATGCACTAAAGCTGGGTTTATGGGACAGTTATCCCAGCAAATTGGCATGCTAGCCTTACCAGACTCCCTCTGCCATGACCCACCATTGCTGACCCTCAACTCAGCAAATTGAAGATCTCAAGTACTGGAACTAACACAGACTCGTGCAGAGAATGCTGTGCTCCTAAAGCAGCTTGCACATCTCTACAGACTATTAAAATGTCTGGCTTTTGGAGACCAAGGGAAACAATAATTTTCCCTGTAACTCTTGATGTTTGGTCAGTGCCACAACAGAACAGAGCACTGGATTCCCCCACATATGAGCCAAGCCACCTGTTCTGAAAACACTGCTTCTCTTTAAAAGTACAGTTCAGGGGTAATCCCAAACTTTTTTCCTTCCCCTACTGAGTAGGCTAGAAGTTAATGAAATGCTTTCCTTCAGTTGCATGACCCAAGAGCTCCTGCTCCAAGTAGAAGGTTAGAATCTCTGTCCTGCAGAGATTAGTAACCAATTAGTAACGAAATACTGTATAAAATATGTGAAAGAAAAAACCCACTTATCTTTCCAGATTACCCAGAAGTCACATGGGGTTTGTGGGTTTTTTCATTACTTGTCTGTTGGCTGCTTAAATGCTTATCATGTGACCCCAAGGCTGACAGCATCCCCCTGTTAAAGTCCCTGTGGAAATTGAAGTCATCCCATGGCACATCCTGCCTTTTCCTTTCCCTACTGAATAAAGGTGTTCCATGGCTGTTCCTGCCTTCCCTGTTTGACTGACAATTAAAAGAAGTGTCTGTAATTGACTTGTCTTGGATTACACTCTGCAAAGACAAACAAAGCCTTGGTAACAGGTGAAAAGAAGTACTTTATTCAGCTGTCTACAAGCCTCAAGAATAACAGCCCTTCACACCTCGTGCAGGAGAGCAGTGGAACTTTGCTGAGTGTCTGCAGCAATTCATGCTCACTGTCTGGAAAACTTCTAAGATACCTATAAAGGATAAAATGTGAATTACATAAACTCAAAGCCCAAGAGATGAGAGCAATTTACTGCCAAATAATCTATTCTTGCTCAGAAGAGCTGTTAGTTGGAGCAGTGAGGGGAGCCTTTGGTTGGTCCATCCCACAGCAGCTCAGCCCCAGCTGAGCGCTGAGGACGAAGCACAACCAGTGGTGCCATGGGCTGCCAGGGCTCCATGTGCTCACTGCAGGGACAGACTGCAGTGCCAACTCCCACAGCTCCTGGCCCTAATCCCAGCGACCCCAAACCACATGCTGACACCCCTAACTCCCTGCTGAGTGGCACAGGGGCCCATGGGACCCTGCTGTTAGTCTGGGGGGCACTCCTGCATCCTGACCTTTACATTCACAGGTAAATACATTCTTCTAATTAATAAGAACCTGCCATTTGTATGCCTTTGCCCACTGTAGGCACTGTCTAGAAGGTGTCCTGTCATAAAAATGTATTAATTTGGCACTGGCAATTCTATTTCTAGCAGTGTCTGAATTGTTCTCCATGCAACATCCCCAACAGGAAGCATTGAACCAGAGTAAGCAAACACTAATATCCCCACAAACTCCCCTACCCTATCACTGTGTGTGCACATGCTCTTTGACACCAGATTTGAATGTCAGGTGTGTGCTGACAGCAGAGGCAGTCCTGAAACAGCATTAAAAATATGCAAGGTCTTGCAGTGAGGCAGAAAGAGCATGTGCTCGCATGTACAACTGCCACCTTTGTCAATTTTATTCCTAGGTGAGTAATGCAAACAATGCAATCATAAAATATTCTTTTGGTAACTCTTTTAGCATTCACAGTGTGCTGATGTGCTCTAAAAACAATTTAGACCAAGCAAAAACTAGGGCTGCTTTTCTGACTCTGATACTGAATTCTCTTTCCCTCTGCTATCCCCTCCATGAATACACAGTGAGTCAATCTGGTATGTCTTGTTGGTTGAATAAGCTCTTTGATTTTTGAATTATTTTGAGATTAACTGAATTTGAAATGTGTGCTGCATGCAATGTCTTGCTGACACAAAAAGATGAGCTTTGTTATTGACAGAGAACTGTTGCAAAGCCACATTTTTCATTACTTGTCTCTGTTGCTGAACTTGTGTTCCTGTCAGACTGCTGCCTGCCAAGACAGCAGGGGCCACCAGGTTGAAAAGTTCAATTTGCAGTATTCTCTCCAGACCTCCCTGAACTTCAGAGAGTAACAAAGCAGCCTTTTCCAGCATGATTAAAAAAAAAAAAAAAAAAAAAAAATATCTTTTGTAAATAGTAAAATATAGTGGACATTAAATGAGGCTGCATGAAAGCTGTATAATGCCAAGAGTGCATCACACTCAACCTGAGAAACAAGTTTTGGTCACTATGATCTGTTATAGCATCACAAATTTTACTGCAGTTTCTACAAGTAGCCCTTGTTGTTGCTCTGAGGTGCTGTCCATCAGGAGCCCTGAGGAGCTGGCTGCCACCTGAGAACTTCCAAGCTTGGAAAATGAGCTAAGCACAGGACAGCAACACTTCATTTCAATGTTGATTTCCATGCAAATTGCTCCTAGGGTAATAATTGGCTCTGAAAAAACGACCTGCCAAGACGAAGAAGTTGCCAAGCTGAATGCAGGAGAGGACAGAGGGCAGAGTCTCATCAGACACTCCCCCAGCAGCCAGAGGCAGCGTCCAAGAGGCTTTGCCCTTGGGAAGGAGACAGGAGAGCACTGGAGCAGCTGCATTTCTGCCACCCCCTAAAGAAACATTGGGAACAACATTTCTAACAACATTGCTCTTTCCTGTCTCAAAATCACCCCAGTTTTCCCCCACTGATCTTCAAGCAGCTGCTGCCCACAGTCTGCTGCCCAGAGTCAGTGCTGGTGAGCCTCAGCCCCTGAGAGCCACCAAAGCCAGCCAGAGGAAGGGACTTCAGTCTGTGTCCCACAGAATTCAGGCACAGAATCCCCAAAAGTGACCTGACATGCACCAGCAACTGCATTTCCTCCTCAGCCTGAGCTGCAGGAGCTCCAAATCTGCTGGAAGGGAGGGCATGGCTCAGAGACTGGGCTGCAACACCACGGTGTGAGGTAAAGGCGCTGAAAGCTTGGGAGTGTTACATTGCTTGAGAAGTGTAAATTAGGGGACATTTGCTGTTAGCCCACAGATGTAGGAATCAGAGGGAAAACAGCCTTTTATTCTCCTCTGTTTATTACTGCCTTCCTTTCATTTTGTCCGGCCAAAAGTATTTTGTGCATAGAAAATGCATTTGTACTTTTCCTACTGCTTTTGCAGCACTTTACACCATCTCTCTTTCTTAGCCTTTGTTCTCTTTCTGACCTCAGAAACTCCTCTCATGTTCCTTCTCTCCTGCCCACTCTCTCAATTTCTCATTTCCCTCTCCCTTCTTCATCCCCCACTTCTTCCTTTTAGCTCAAATTCCTGGTACTCGGGTTGAAAGTATCTCAAGCCATCAAGATTAATTTTTCTTTCCTATTTAGACCTGATCAGCAGGTATATCAGGTGCTTTTGAGAGGCAGGAAAAGAGCTCTTGTCCCATAGAGACCTGTCCATTTCCAGAAAATCTATGGTGGTACAGTAAAAGCAGCATTACTAATATCACATTTCACTACCTTCTCTGACGGCTGGTTTAATTGAAATAAATTATGAATCCCACATGTGGCACACTAACAGAAAGCAATAAAACACAATATTTATGAATAAAGATAGCAATTATCTTATTAAATCAGACAGTAATGCTATTCTATCAGAGGACTCTTCATCTCACATTATAATCAATATGATTATGAGTGTAAAGAAAGGGCTCTTGCCATTACTATAACTAGGTCCCATAGATCTGAAAAAGTAATGAAGGATTTTCTGCAGAAAGTAAAATTTGGCAGAGTTATAACAGACTTTGAAACAATCTATTTGGCTTTTGAGGTAGAAAGTCTTGGATATCAAGCCAGATTTTGACATCATTGACAAAAGTATCAAGCTGCTGTAATTATTTCAACATCAGTGTTGTTATCCAAGATTGATACCAGCGTGACTGGGAGCAAGATCTCAATCTTTTTAAAGCTTTTGTTTTTAAAGGCTGAAAGAACTTATAAGACAGACATTTCCATAGTTCTGCTTCTGGAGATGATAATTTTCTAGAGGTGTAGCACAAAAGCTTGACTAAAAGAGAGTGATCCAAAATTTATGTCTATTTCTGGGACAGCTATTTTACTTATTAAAGATAAAAATTATCCCCAGGAAACATACACTTTGTGCCTCAGTTTTATTTCTATATTCAGGGACAGGTCTCACCAAGATTTTAAAACCAAGTGATTCTGACAATTCAACTTTGCGCCTATTTCCTGTAGATTTAACCTGTTTTTTCAACAGATGCACCCATTTAAAGGTGCTTTATACAGCTTACTTAAAGCCACAACAGTGTTATTAATGTAAAAAGTAAATATCTTTATTGAGTAATCTATATTAATTACTTCCACCAAGACACACAAACCTGTATGTAACACTACTGCTCTTATTCAAAAGAAGAAAAAACTAACTCTAGGACAAAATAATTGTGTTTGAAGCTATTTTCTCCTTATTTTTTTATGGAGGAGGAAGGAAAATTCAGTCACTGATCAAAGTAAGCATTTCTCCACATGGTCCCAGTACAGCCATTCACCTAATCAGTAAGGAAACATTTCAATTCCAAAATACTCCATGACCATAAATGAGCAAGTGGGTAATAGAGACAACAGAGTCCTGTGGCATGGAACCAGGGAATGACACTGTCCACACTCCCTTGGGCTGATGCTTTCAACATTTCTCAGCAGGAGATTTGGAACAGCAGTTTCCCAAAACAAACAGCACAGTTCAGGGCTTGCTGCTGATGTGAAGACTAACAAGGACTAGGAGGGAGGGAAAGGAGAAGGGGAGCTTTTTAAAGGGAAAGTTATTGAACCCCAGGAGGGATTTAATCATCCAACAGTTTCATTTGTGCTGGAGGAATATGCAGAAGTGTCATGGCTACCATGGAGCAGGAGAAAAAGTTTCACTTAATCATAAAGTGAAACACAAGCATTGCAAGGCAGCCATTTAAAAACATTTCCTGGGCCATTTAGACTGGGAAACAAGCACCTGCCTCTGCATGGGCAGCAGGAGCAGAAGAAGAGCTCAAGGAAAGGTGCCAAGGTAGAGGCACTGCAGCCTCAGCCAGGAGCCAAGGACCCTGACCCTGGGAAACTTCCACTCCACCTGCTGTGCAAACACTCACTCCACCCTCCTTGCTCTGCCTGCCTTTTTTCAGTTTACAAACAGCCTTATAAGCACAACTCTACATTTAACATTTTTGCCTTGTTTTCATTCTGCTCTTTGAAATCAAGGGCATTTTGGATAACGAGATTCATGAACGTTCCCTACTATAAATTCAGCACAAGTGTTTTGACCCCAGATAGCACCTATGATGCAGCTGGACACAGACTTCATAACAGCAGAACTCTGAAAAATTTTCCCAGCAACTTTGCAAATCCTGGAAAAGTCCCCTGACCTCGTGCTCCATTACTTTCAAGTAACAAGCTCAGCCAAAGTTCTCTGACATCTCTTGGAGTTTGCAATTCTTTCAAATAACCTTTTACTAAATTCTGTGTGAACCTACCCAGATTTACAGCTTTAGGATTAAATCACTCAAGCCTCAATAGGCTCAGTGTAAAAATGAGGTGAAACCACAATGGTTTTCGGTTCTACTTGCAATTTCAGGCTTGCTTTGAACTCAAGGCACAAAGCAAAATGCACTTTAAGCCCAAGCAAGCAGTCTTTTGAAATCCTGCTCTCTTGGAGACATGGTAGACAAGCCACCTCTGCATATTACTGGGAGCTTTCTTCTGTGATAAAGGGTCAAAAGGAGGGAAAACACATTCCTGCCCTTCTGACTAATAATTTCCATGTCCCAGTTTCAAATATGTGTCCATATCCTTTTCTTAGTTTTCTCAGCCAAGCTCAAAGTTTTATGTTTCAGAAAATTTCACTTTCTACAGCCTGATGTCAAAAATAACTTATTGTGAAGTCTTGAAAGAAGCACTCATTTCCTCCACTCTTGATATCTGTTTCCTCTCCCTTTTTTAACAGCCTACAATATATCATAAATCCAAGGAACAGACTGGTCATGTTATTCATATTCCCATTAAATACTCCAGCCTTCAAAAATTCAATACACCTCTCAGCAGATGCCTACAAGCAGGGCTTAACCTACAGGTTCCAACACTTGTTTCCTTTTGCAGACACAGACAAAATAGAAATCTTTCTGCTGATTCTTTTCCACTTCCACTAATACTCCAAATTTAGCATGTATTGATCTAATCTGTCATTGATGACTTACTGACCTTGATATTTTAGCCTAACCAAATCCTTTTCTCCCTCCCCCTCTCTCTCAAAAAATATAAAGGAGAACACAGATCAAAATTAAGGGAAATAGCAGGATATTTTCCTCTGTCTTTCTAGCCTGCAATAAGCTTTGCCATTATTTCCAGATTATCAAATCCTAAGGCATTCTCCATATCAGCTCACATTCCAGAATGCACAGACCAAACGCTAAAACAACAGCTATTAATATATGTAACTCATGATTGCAAAGGATACCACAGAGCCATCCAACTGCTCAGCAAGCCAGGTAAGACACCTTTGTTTTTTTACACACACAAAAACCAGCAGGTGCCAATCGTCAGGGATCTCTTTAGAGACTGTGCTGATGTACATGAAAGAATTGGGCATTTGATGATTCATTTAATAACAAGCATGACAACTTTCTTGTACCAAATCTGGGTTCTTCAAACTACCTAAATCCCTTTCTTAAAATACTGGCACATTTCTGTGACTTCTACATAAGGATGTTCTGTTTGTCAGCCTGTGTGGCTGTAGCCATTTTACTCTTGCTTTAACTACAAATTAGAAATGCAACCTGGGAACTGAAAATGAAGTAGTACTCCCACCCTATTTCACAAAGATCACTATCAACAAGTATTTAGTCAATAATAAAGAATTCATACTTAACTCATGGTTCCATTTGCAAACAAAGCAGAATAGAATTCACCTCCCTCTCCCAAGGCTATATTGAGTTTTCTGTGTTAAGATTATCCAAGTGCAAAGTAATTTAATATCAAATTCTATAGATATGACTTGAAAATAAATATATAAAACCTGATCAAATTCCCTCCAATCAGTTACATGATTCCCACTGACATCAATAGCTCAAGATGAGGATCATAGAGCAAATTTATTTTTAAAAAGTCACACTTTAGACATGAAGAACTAAACAGCTTAAAACAAACTTCATGCAAAATTAAACTCTACCCAATCACTTTTTTTAGATTCCATAGATTGCTTTGAAGCAAATTAACGAAGATGATTGAATAATTCAGCATCACACTAGGTCAAGATTCTGGTCACAAATAGAAGTGCACAGAACATGATCATGTGTCTGCCAGGAGTATTTCCCTGTTCCAACATAGCCATCCTTTCTCCAGGCATTCTAATTGTTGCATTTTGACAAAGATATGTTTTTCAAATTAACTTTCACTGGCCCTTGCCTCCTCCAACAGCTTCGTAATTCTCATCATCACCTTCTGAATAAAGCAAATAAAAAAAGCGGGGGAAAATGGAAAAAGCAAACTCATTCCATCCAACATCTGTCCCAAGGTATGTACTGGCTGGAGGGGATAAATTATGTGTGACCCTGTTTGCAGTTTCTCACCAGCAATCTTTTCAGCAGGGGGGCTTTCTTGCAGCCATGCAGGCTGTGTATTCTGGGGGCTCTCTGCAAACACAATTGCACCTTCCAAAATCCCTTTGCTCTTCAAAACAAGTTTTTGTGGCCTCCCCAGGTCAGAGATAAGGCTTGTCAGTCTGAAGGTGTGCTACTGGTCTCAAGCTTGCTCAGCCATCAGTCAATTTCCATCCAAGCAACCGTAATTATTTCCTGAAGCAGGTACATGATCACTAACATTTCTGGTGTGGAAGGCTCTGATCTGTGAAGCATCAAGTTAAAGCCTAAGAGGGAAAAGCGTCTGCAGTTCTGCTGGTGAAGAAGTAAAAATGCTCCCACTAAATAGAGTCTCCACTTCTGATTTTTAGTTTCAGATGAGAAAAGACGTGTTTGCAGCCAAAGGATCCCTTGATATTGATTTCCAGGACACTTTATAGACCGTACAATAGACACTGACACTGGTCACAAGACCTTATCAGAACCCAAAAGTATTTTTCTTACTGAGATGGTCACTTAACCCAGTACTAAAGCTTCATCTGGTGTAAAAAAAAAAAAAATCTTGTTCTGCTTCTCCTGCATTGGAGCTCTGCAGTGCCAGGGGAGACAAGAGCCTGGTACAGCACCTGGTGAGCCTGACAGAGTACCTGGTGAGCCTGCAATTCACCTGATGCAGAGGTCAATGTGAGGGAAAGGCAGATTTAATGTACTTTTGACATCTGAACGTTTTGAATTTGAGCAAGCTTCAGGAGGTTTTGGCTCTCAGGGAAACCTGTCCTAGACAACATATGAAGCTTAGAGATGTTTTACCCCAGTCAGAGAAGCATAAAGTATAGAAAGTTCACCAAGTGCTAATGATGATAAGTAGTCCAACATGTTCTTTTGTAAATTCAAGATTCTAAATGCAAGAAAAGCAAAGTGCTATGCAAAAGGGGTGGAAAGATCAGGCAAAGGGTGCAAAGAAGGTGCTTCCATTACAGTCCCACCACAGGTGTACAACAGCAGCTGCTAATAGGAACTGTCAGGGTGTTGAAACTGTAAGTGAACAGCATCAAAGCTGAGGAGGAAGCAGAAGAACAGAGAATAAGAGAAAGCACAGGTAAATAGTGGTACAAAAGTGCCATCTACACTTATAACCAAGGACAGCACTTGAAGTTAACAAATGCATTAACATTCTCAGGAGATAAGCTGGCACACTCATAGAATTAGAGCATTTTAACATGTCTTGAGTAGCCTGTTAAAGGAGGACAGGTACTGCTCCATAAATTAAATCAGATACATTATGTGATCACATTTATTTTTATCTGAGCCTACACCTCTTGAATATTTTATCGTTTTAAAAAAAAGAATATAGACATGCCCTGCAAACCCATCAATTTGTCAAGTTTAGGTTTTGAAATGCATATAAAATTTACACCTACTGAGGATATTTTTATACCCACATAAAAAGTTATTCTGGCAGTGTTTTGCCAATATGTCATCTATAAAGTTTTGTTTAGAGTACATATATATAAAAAAATATATTCTATATATTTATATACATTTTTATATATAAAATATATTCTATATATTTTTATATATATTATATATATATAAATATTTATTTATGAGGGAGGGGTTTAATATAGGGGCTAATGTTGCCTCTCTGTTGAAGAGGTTTGGATCTTAGTCACATGAGACATGCTTTAAGCATCACTCTGCTCATGTTTGAGGTATAACATCTTCCATCTGAAGACCAAGGGTGACCACAAGATCACTAAACTGGATTTCAATCCTTACAACAAAGTCCACTGCAGCTGAGCTCTGCACTTTCCTCTCTGGGCAGGCAAATCTCAGGGTCTGTGAGGCTCACAGGGGACATGGCCACCTGCCCACCTGTCTGCTCTGTCTCCCAACACAGGCACAGAGGGACTGGAGAAAGCTTTCAATGGCACATCACTTGTTCCTACAAAGCAGATGACAGCTGACGTCTCCAGCAGCCTCAGCAGTACAGCTGTGCCTCCTTGTTGAGGCAGGTTTAAAGCTGGGAACTCCAGACTCGGTGCCTTCACAGCAGAAATCATCACTAGAGAAAGATGCACTGCGCCCTCCTGGCTGCTCAGCACTGCAGATGCACCTTTCCCCATCCCACCACCTGCCTGCCAGCCTCTCAGGAGGATTCTGCACTGCTGTGAGAAAGCAGAAAACTGCCAGGCATATTGACTGAATGCTGTGTCTGCACCCAGAGCAACTGTCACAAAGCCACTGATGCCTTTTCACGTGTCCCTGTACATGCAGCCTCAGAGCTCTCACTGGGCACAAAGCAAAGCACCATCCCTACAAAACAAAAATCCAAACACCAACATGTAATAGCCAGTAGATAAAGATAAAGGAGGCAGATGCTCCTGATGGTAACTTGGGGGGAGGGAAGGGTGTGGAAAGGCCTAATATGATAAACTAAAGATTGCCTACTTGCATGTAAGGGACAGAAAAATACCTTTAATGATTACTCTGATTTTTATAGTCACAGAAAACAATAACACAGGTGTCCACCTTCTTCTTAAGGTAAGTACCTCTCACATGCTGCTTGGTTCTTTTCATTCCCTCACAGGTTCCATCTGATTAGTGGGAGACACCTTATAGAAAACAATTTCAAAAGCTGTACATGCCACACTCAGTTTTCCAAATGCTGCTTTTAATGGGTTCAGCACACTCTGTGGTGTCCAAGGTTTTGTATTAAATAACCACAGAAAGTCACTGTGATGATGAACTGTTAATGATGAACTAACACAGATCTGATTGTATGATCCAGGAGAAAAAAGCTTTATGCTTCCTCTGGGCCCTGGCTCCACGCTCTGCTTGCCTTTGCTGTTGTGTGCTTTGTTCTCCTGTCTGCTTACTACCACCAAGGCAGCAATTTCACAGAATCTACATCTAGGTAACTTGGCAACCCTACCAGCCAGTGAGAACTAACTTCATGTTACAATTTGCCTCAAGCTGGAGAGATGCATACGAATTTAGGGCTAGATTTAGAGCTGTGTCCATGTGTCTCCATGGACTTTACACATGGAGAGACACCTAACTTCCACAGAGGCCACCTAATTCCCATGGCATTGCAGGAACTTATTGCCATCCTTTAGCACTTAAGCCCCTGTTTTATCTCCTCCTCTTGTAGTAAAGATGACATTTGACACGTAAGAAAGGAAAACCTGTCTTTGTCCACAGGATAAGCTAATACATGAGCTAATATATGGAAGAAGTCACAGAGTGAGAACATAAAATCCTTTTCAATTCTCTGAAACTGGTCATGATGTCATATTAATCTTCGGCAGAAGTAAAAGCAGGATTGTTCAGTTTTGGTGTTTAGATTTTGACGGGTGTGGTGAGTAGTGCATGGCACCATCTGAGCCTTCTGTGCTACACCAGGTTCATGAACAGAAACAAGGAGAGCTCAGAGCCCCCCTCCGTTCTCATCCCTCCTGTCAAGAGCCCAGGCACTGATGAGGCAACAGAGCCCACGGCAGGCACTGAGCTGGTGGGCTGCATGCTGCATTTCTGCATTACAGAGAGCTAGGAATGGGAGGCTGGAAATAATGCCTTTCCTTACTGGGGGAGAGCATGTCCTCCTCAGACACTGGGAGCTCAGCAGAGTTTGAGCCAAGCCTGAGCCCAGAGCTGCAAACAATCTACCAGAATCCTTTCAAGCTCTGACTCAGGGAGCAGACTGAAAGTTCTCTCATTAATCTATTCACAATTGCAAATGGCACAACCAACTTAACAGCACGCGCTTTCATTAATGTAAATCACACAGATAACGTTCCTGTCCTCCCCACATCTGTAGATTTTCTGCACTAAACAGTGCCTTTCACTTCCATATCTCGTCCATAAATATTTTCAGATCTGACTTTTAGAACAATTTCACCTGGGCAGTTTTTATGCTCCTTCATATCTGTGGTCTGTCAAAGGGTATATATGTATTAGGCAATTAAATGTTCAATTGCAATCAGATTTGGGTGCATAAAGTGACTAAATAGTTTGAAGCCTGATTTTAACTGGTCTCTAAGGATGTACTATGAATCCAAACCTTAATTCTTGAAAAGGGGACTTCTAGCCTAAAGTTACACATATTTAATAGCCAGCTTCAAGAGGACTTAGTTCTGCCCCCATTCCGTCCCCTCCCCTGTGCACTCTCTGATCCCAGAGGCTGTGTTTGTGAAGCTGAATGAACAGGAGACAATTCACTGGTTTTTCCCCTTCCCCTCCAAGACTCATTATTTTTCCACAACTTAGTTCAGCGTATCAGACTGACTCCTGGAAGAGCAAGGAAATACACAGGGAAGAGCAAGACAATCATTACAGTAATTAAGGTTCATTGCCAAAGTGAATGACAAAGAATCAAGGGCAAAACTACTTTAAATTAGAACAAAATCCAGCCCAGCATAGGGCTTTCAAGCACAGATCCACTGTACTAACAGCAGCCTGAGAGGCAGGAACACCTGCAGCTCATTTCTACCAGCACTGCTTTGACTGCATGTTTCCATGGCCTCTTCCCAGCATGAAGCTCACCTGCTTTCCTGGTATAACTTTTGACGCTGTTACAGAGGCTCCAGTGTATAAATAATAATTAACTTCTGAAAGCAGAGGCTTACAAATGGCATTGTTTGATTTGCAATACATTTCACTCAATTTTTATTCTGCACAGAGAATTCTTAAGGAGAATGCTGACAAACAAGCAGCATAAGGTCTATGTATTATTAAAATTTAAAACACATGCTGCACACACAGAATGTCAAAAGAATATGTTAATCAAGTACAAGTAAGCCAGCTTGATCAGCTTTTCTCTGTGATGGTTCAAAGCTGGGGAAGTTGCCAATAGAAGAGTTACTCTGGCTCCTTGTAACCACAGAGGATTTATCTAAACACATTAAAGAATGCACGCACATCTACTCTTCAAACTCATGCACTTCTTACTCTGGTGTATTCATGCTGCTAATTCAGAAAACAATGTAAACATTTTCCATTTTGTTTCACTGTAGGGCATTTCCAGAACCGGGACATTCAAACTGTAACCCCAAGCTATGAGAGAGCAAGGAGGAAACAAACTGATCATGAGCTATGGCTCCACGCAGAGTTTACCAAAATCATCCAGAGCAGTCTTCAAAATACCCTTCATTAATGACAGTTCATGTCCCTCTCCTCTGTTGCTTTGGCAGGAAACAATAGGAATTAAAACACATACTGGTTTCTAAGGGCTGGATTCTTACTTGAAATAATTTGAAAGAGTTTCTATCACATACAGCAACTGAAAGCGTAGAATTTTGTTTCCAGTTTGAATTCAGTTTCTCTCATTCAAGCCAGAAGCAGGTCCTGGGTTTGTATTTCCTTTGCCACATTTCTGATATTTGGGTCATCGCTTACCTGCAATTAAAGGTGTTTGATCACTGAAGAACAGTTTTGTTTTATAAAGTGAAAACACAAGAAAGCTTTTCCTATGTTTCAAATGCTTTACTCTTATAAAACCCAAGAGCTGACTATAAATAATAATAATAGCTACCTCTAGTTTCAGTTTACAATCATTCATTTGCTGGGTCTAGGGTTGGTTTTTTCATTTGTTCACTTTTTCCACTAAACAAAGAAATCTCGGATTAATAGAGGCTTAGACCCAACTGGGAATTGGTGGATGCCATTACTGGGAGCAGCAGAGATGTATGTCACAGGTGTGATTCCCACTGATAGCAGCTCACAGCACAAAGGCACAGACGTGGTGGCACATGCAGTGCTCAGACACCTGTCAGAGCCAATTCCCTGCACTGCACATTCATTCTGGGACTAAATGAAAATGGATGGAATAGCATTTTTATACAAATACCATGGGGAAATCTTGTTCTGCTGAAGCTAGGCGTGTTCTGTGCCATCTAACAGCAGAATACATTGAAATTTATAAATTCACTGCAAAGCTAATTACATTCAGGTTGCAGGGGGGAATTGTGGGGGGGTTTTGTTTGGGTTTGTTTGTGGGTTTTCCCCTCCAAAGGGTTAATAATGAGCAGTAATGTACAAGGCAGGTCACTGCCCTGTCACATTCATTTACATTATATTTACAATGTGCCTCTTGGAGTGGCATTTGCTCCTTTTAATCAAGTTCTCCTGTTCTAAGTGCTCATTTCTATGGACTTCATGGAATCTTTCCTAAAAGTCTTTTTTTTCCCCATTGGAATGATTTGCTGTGCAGAAACTGGTTTTGCTGACAGTTACTCTTTTCACAGGAGTTCCCTTAAGTGGACTCCAGTGAGTTAGTGCTTATCCCCCTGACCTGTGGCATGGCTTGGGAAAAGATGCACAAAGAGGCACAGAGAATACTAAAAAGGTGTGCTCGGCCAGTTTTACTGCATAAATCCCTTTCAGACCTCAAATATCTCACTCTGTTAACATAAACTGTGCACAAAGGGAGGCATAAAAACTTCTTCAGCAATTCAGACCTTAAATGTTACTAGTACAGGGAATTTCAACTGGCAAAATACCAACCAGGAAAACTAATGCAAAGAGAGATTTTTATAAGGAGACTGCATTACTATTGCATTTCTTTAAACAGTGCTGCTTTCACTAGGACTGTAATTGCTTTCTCTATTTGAATAACTGCCAGAAAATTCTCCGTACCAATAAACTCCATTGTCAATGTGAGATTGATATTACTCTTGATAACAGCTTTAAAAAACAAACACAATTTATTCATCAAAAAATTTCAATCAATACATCCAAAATTTATATTCAGAAGACAACTTCACTTCGCTTTTAAACAAATAATTTCATCATAACCTACTTCTTAGTAAAACTACAATAAGTTTTCACATTATATTACAGGAGCAATGGCTATTCAGTTCTAAATAATGGCTCCTTTGCTAGACAAGTCAATGGAAATTGATTTGTTTCAGCCTCCTGTGCTCACACACACAAAGCCTGTGTACAACAACCCTATTGACTTCAGCAAACAGTATTCAACCTTGCATCCTCAAGGACTCGTGGCAAAATTTTTAAATCATTCCCCTCCTGTATTGTACCCTTTATGGAACAAGACTGCATTTAAATGTCAGTCTCCAGCAATAATGCTATAAAGAGAAAATTGGTCACAGAATTGAAAATCTACTTTATATTGAAACATACAGCTCAGGATTGGATATAAGAATGAAGAAAATTAAGCTGCATTGAACTTCAAAATGAAAAGCATTGACTATCCAAACAGTAAGAGGAAACAGACTCCAGCACCCTGTCTACACCAGAGAGTTCTGGCACACGAGCCACCCTATGGGCAAGCCAGGCTGCCTGCCATAAAGCTCCCATCTGCACACAAAGTGCTCTGCATGGCACACAGGCCTTTTCCAGTCCTGTGTGTACTGGATATTTTCTCTCTTCTATAAACAAGAACATTTAAAAACAATTAAAATAAAGATTAGGGATATTAGCATGGTAGAAGCACAAAGTGCAGTATCAGAGACAAGAGACCATATGGCCCATCAAAATCTGTGCTTACAAGCCTTGGAAATACAAATCAAGCATATTCCCATCCTTTTAATCCATTTTTTCCTATTTAAATCTGATTATCAACTTTACCCCTACATATCCAAAAGTAAATGCCACATCTTACACATCAAGCACATCCATAAACAAAAACAATTGTGGAAAGTCCATATCTGAATATCTTCAAGGCTGATGCCTGACCTCAGGTTCTGAGCTAGTCATCATCTCACATAAAGTATGGGCTCCTACTTGTTCCACTTGCCTTTGACCTTTTATATGGCATTTACAGAGCACCTTTGGCACCTGAGAGATACCACAACAGCAGCTTTGTTCATGCACATCATGGCAATGTTTTGACACAATGCCAAGAATCCTGTAACTGTTCCCCAGCAATTACTCTGAAGTATTAAGAAGAGTTATTTATGTGATAAAAACCTCTGAAGTGGGCACTTGAATATGTTTTATGTTGGCTAACCTTCACCAAAAGGGATGACCAGGTGATTTTTGTGTTCTTGCTCCTATTTATACAGGTGTGAATAGCACATTATTTACCAGTTCACTGGGCTAAGTGACCAAACCAAAACCTGAAGCTTGGCAGAAATCAGTCCTGTTCTATTCCTTATGCTTATTTGCTGGATTTTATTTTATAAACAGGAAAGGATTTGCCATACATGGGTAGTACAAAGCAAACCATGGTATTGGTGAGGTCTTGGTAAGACTGTATCACATATGAGTAACAGTAGAAAACAAAAATGAATAGCCAATGAAAAAACTTTGCATTTAAACCCTTTGAACCTCTTATTTTCAAATAAAACAATCTCATTAGCACAGTTTATCTACATTCCTTATAATGAAAGAGATATTTGAACTTCGATACATAAATTTGAATGTTGGTTTTGGGATTGGGGTTTTTGCTGTCCACTATATCTCTTGAGGTGTTTCCCCTCAAAGAAACAATTCTTATGCCATCATATCAGGTATACTAACATCTTCTCTCTCTCTTTAACTGTATTTACTGTTGTGTTTTAAAACTCCTCTCTTTACTCAGGTTACAGAAGCATCTATTTGCTTCTCAAAAATAGCCTTACAGCCATTTAAAATTACTCTTTC
>NW_005054314.1:3304511-3331259 GCF_000277835.1 Geospiza fortis
ATTGCTTTATTAAAACAAGAAATGTCCTCTTTTGAGTGATCGCCCTAAGCAATATGCTCATCAACTGAAAACACAATATGAAAATAAAGATCTGACCATAAACCACCAATACCACAAAAGCCTTTCACAGATCAGAAGTGCTATTTCCAGCTCTGAGTGAGAGGATTTAAAGACACCTGCCTACAGTTTAGGGGGTTATGTTTAACAAGGAAAGAGGAAGACTTAACAAAAGTTGATTATAAAAGGAAAAATAATGAAGAATTTGACTTGTTTACCTGATTAAGAACATAAAAATCCACCATCAGTGTATCATTGGGACACACATCAGAACAGAAACAGCATCATATACACTAAAGACATGAACCGAGAAGCAAAAGTATTCTTGTTAAAAGTAATTAGAAGATTCTGCATCACCAGAGAAACATAGAAACAGTAAGGATACAAACAATCTTTTCTAATTATTTAATTTTAAAGCTGAGGTTTGATTATCTTAAAGAAGCAAATATGTCATACACCCTTGTAATAGCAGGGGATTTACATGGACATGGTGATCAAGGAGATCTTTACCCAGTGTTTACATGAGGGAAAGGTGTGCAGTGTAAACCTGGGGCTCGTGTAGCCAAACAAGATTATCCTGTTTGGTGTGGAGTATTTGCAAGAAATAACAGTTCAAGAAAGATAAAAGCCATATATTTGTAAGGATGAAAGCCTTCTGCTCAGAAGGAAATAAGTGCTGACTACTTTCAGAAGAAAACAAGAGAGAGTTTTTATTCCCAGTGTGCTGGATGAGATTCTGAGCACTCCGCTCTGACACAGCTGGTGGCTGCCAGTTGAGGGGCAGGAATAGGACATATTCCATTCCATAAATAAGGCTACCTTTGAGAGGGATCCCCAACAAAATGTGCCACTTCTGAAAACACAATCTCCCAAAGGTTCTGACTAAGCTGTGACAGGTTTCATGCTAGTCCTTCAGCACTGCTGTTTCATCAGTGCAGCTTAGAAAAACTTCAGACAAGCAAAAAAGGAGAAACATGGCTCAAAGTCCTTGCTTCAGTACACTTCTTGTATGAAAGCCCTGGATAAAGTGAATCCTATCTGTATTCAAAAGAAAAATCAAGAAAAAAGCACAAATACTCAGCTGCACTACTTCAAAAAGTATCCAGAAAAATGACCAAAGGCTAAGAGCAAATAATCTTGGTCGCACTGAACTCAAATAGTGAAGCTCCCATTAACTTCCAGGGGACAAGACTCAACCCAGCAATGATTGCAAGAGGCAATGAAGGAGAAACAGCAAAAGATGGGCCTGGCAGAAGCACAAAGATGAAATTAGGTCCTAAGGCCCTAACATGGTATCCAAGTCCTACACAGAACTTCAGGGAGTCTGTAGATAACTATAACTCTGCATCGTAACTTTCTTTATCTACCGTTCTGGTTTTTGGGGCTTTTTTGCCATTAGAAGTTCAGAGGAATAAAACCCTGTCTACAATAGCTGTGAAAGCAGCAACATTCAATCCTGAATCTTCTATCTTCAACCCACCTCCTTGTGCACAAACAAAACTCTTTCACAGAATCATTTGCCACTGCCTGTCATCTTTAAGAAAGTTCAGTAGCTGAAAGTTGCAGCAGAGACTTCCCCTAGTGTGTCAACATTTAGTATTTCATGAAATCATCAACTTGAATTTATAAATTAAATATTCAGTCCTTGAGCTGGCAAGAGAAAGATTGAGACAACTGTAACTAAAAGAACCTCAATGTAGAAAATAAGTGTGAATAAACTCACTATAAAGAAATATGTAGGAAGGAATATATAAGTAAGGGAAATGTATGTTCAATTATGCAGAGCAGAATCAAAGCTTGGCTTGGGTAGCACTGGAGTGGAGCACGGGGGGGTACAGCAGAAACTCACATGTATGAAACCAGGCAGAGCAGGTGAATATAAATTAGTTAATTAACAGCATGAATATTAACAAGATCAATGGTGAAATCTAAAACTGGAACTGACAATAATCAGTGGGGAAAATAATAATATTCAAGTGCACCTAAGCTTAATCTTCTTTCCTTCTTTTCTGTGTGAAAGATAACAAATCTTTACATTAATTTTAATCACAATGTCACAAACTGAGCAGTGTGTGAGCCGTAAGAAGAGGCAGGCAGGTTCTTTATAGCTGCTGCTCTGGGCCATCATGCTTGGTTATTACTTAAAACCCAAGGTGAGAATTCAGGGCACAGCACAGTTTATCAGTCCAGGGTAAACAACAAGAGACACACCTTGATCCTAGGACAGGATGAACAATCAGTGGAAATGTTACTTCTCTCATTCTCTGAGGTGTTTTGGCAGCATGATATGAAAAGGTGCCTTGCCATTAGAGGATGCTAATATTCAAACACTCATGAGGAACACAACATTTATACTGCACGGTCAAGACCAAAACCAATTCACACTTTGTACAGTTCTCAACACTAAATGCAGCCCAGTGCTCTAAAAGCATGAGCCCTGCATGCCCAATGACTCCACAGAACATTCCACCAGCCTTCATCATTTCCCACCTCACATTTCTGGTGTTGATGAATGAAATACAAACTGCCCAGCACTAGTAACAAAGGCGTTAACAACCCAGCAACTGAGAAAAAGAAACAAAAACCTTTTCTTTTCCTCCACTTTGTCAGTGTTTTTCAATTTAACATTTACCATGAATTAATTACTGGAAGTCTCCATTAAGACTCTTAACATTTAGAGTGAAAGGTCAGCATAAACTCAGGGTCACTGTTTACAGTGCTCTCTGAGCCAGCAGTGTTATTGCTTGGAAGCAACCATGACTGTTAAAAGGTACAAGGCAAGTATAACAAGGAAATGAAATACAGAACTCTAAAAATATCCCCCTGATCTATGCATGTAGTGTAGTGTCTGACAAATTCAATTAAATATGTCATACATCATTCCTACAATGTTACTGATAGAGACATAGCAGTATTGAATTTTAATTATTCAGCTGGTATTGATCCCACAATAATCTGGTGAAAATCATTCCAGGTTGTCAGTACCCCTAGGAGACAACAGCTATTATCTAATTATAAATCACACTGTGTCATTTGACAAAAGGTTAGGGCTTTCTTTTTAAACATTTTTGCAGTCAGATTCTCATGTATAAATCAGAGTGACATGATTGTCTGCAAATGCTAATTATTTTCTTCCCATTGAGCATCCATTCTATTACCATGATGGACTGGTAAAAGTGAGCTCTTAGTGCATGTAACAAATTCCCAGGCACGCAGCAATGATAAAGGAATTGGGATTTCAGAGTTTTATTCCACACTGACCTTGAGCAAGCAATTGCAACGCTCGCAGGGTTTGCATTTCCCCCAAGGAGAAGAGTGGGACAATATTTGCAGTGTCCACTCTTGTTAAGCGCTTTCTGATCCTCAGAGGGAAGCTGCTGAGCCGCAGCAAACTTTGCTTTTCAGCTTTCGTGGAGACAAGAGGCTGGCTAGCAATGGCACAGTGTTCTCCTGCAGAAGAGTTTTTCCCTGTGTTTCCCTCTGCACTGCACTGCCATCATCAGGGGGCTGGGGGGCTGAGCCTATCCATCCGTGTTGTTTTCCCCTTCAAATGCTGACCTTTTATCAAAGGCCCAGAGGAGGCAGCACACATTCCCAAATCATGGCGTTATCCCTGGCAAGCAGCTTCTTCCTCTGATGGCAGCTGGCTTTTGGCTCAGCAGCCTCCACTGACCATCAGCGGCAGCACAACAGGCAGAGCCCTCTCTGCTGGGAGCCAAGGGCAGCTCCCCGGGGAGGGCAGGCAGGGAATCTTTACTGGCAATCCAACAGCCTCTGACAGATGCTATCCCCACAGGGAACATCCATGCACAGGGAAAGAAGGTGATAAAAGTGCCTGATCATTGCTCCCTAAAATACAATGACTTAAACAACTGCGCTGATGGTCTGCAATAAACACACCGTTCAGTGCCCTTCTGGGACTCCCTCCTTTCCCCACACATGCCTTGAACTTTATGATACAGAAATAAGGATAAAATAAATGATCAGCGACAAATGGCCTGAACCGAGGACATCAAATCTGAAAGGGGAGGTTAAATATTCAGAAAACTGTAAATGTCCTCCTTTATATTCCAATTTTATCTGATTTGCAAATGTCACTATTGAGTCAAGGACAGTTTAGAGACTAAAAAAATCTTTCAGCTGAAACAAGGGACATTTTGGAAAATCAGGTTCAAATGAGAAACATACACATGAAAGCCATCACCTGGCACTCACTGCAGTCTGCAGGCCCTGGGTGGGCTTTGGGACTCTCTTTAATCTGTAGGACATTTTCACACTTGCACTGGAGACCTACAATATTGTGATATTTTCTGCAGTCCATGGATTTCAGAGACTCTGCAGGGAGAGTCACTACAGTCCTTCATTCCCTAGCACACTCCTGAACTGAAGGATCTCTCAGAAAAGGACAGACATTATTAGCAACAGCTAGATTAGCACCTCGCCTGTGCACTTCTGCAGGAGGGGCGAACTGTCAGGGTCTCCCGTGCATGTTATTACCAGAGACTTTTAACAATACAATAGATTTTAGGTACTTGGTGGCCTAAGTTCTCATTTTAAAGGAGAACTGCCATGGAATAACCCCAAGACTCCTTTTCATTTCATTTCACAGAAAGCAAAAACATTAGGTAGCATTAAAAGCTCCTCTAGCTAACCTTTGCAAGCTCTCTCTTAGTACATCTAGGTGAAGTCAGGACTCTGTTCACTCCCAATTACTTATTCACTCTTCATTTTCATTCTTTTAATTGCCCCAAAACTCTCTCACATAAAGAAATTCAACAAGACACTGCCAAAAAGAGAAGATTCCAGCATGATTCACTTAAGCTGCCACCCAATTCTTAGTCACTTTCCATTCCTGAGTAAAGTTCACCTCAACCATCTAAAATAAAAAGCTGTATGTCCTAAGCTACCATGCTTCTTCCAAAATACTTTATTTTTTTACTCTTTTCCATCTTTGTATGTGCTTTCTATGCTCAGGCCTTGCTTTATGAGACATCAATCTGTGACCAGTCCTTTTTCATAGTTAACCTCACATACTCATAACTACCTGTGGTTTTTTTCTTACTCTGGAGCATATCTTCTCATTTTGCGTCATCTCTAGAGTATTCTGTGTTGTGCCCAAAACTGAACAAATAAAAGCCCTGGGAAGCACAGAGTCCCAGCAGGGCATACAGACTTGTCTGGTTACTCTGTGGGCATGGATGACAAAGCCAGGGGGAACCTCCCAAAGAGACCTAAAGGAAAACAATGCCAGGCTCACCCTACACCATTTCTTGCTGTTCTGGCTGCAGAAACATTTGTCTTGCACACCACAGCTGAGTTCTACAAGTCCAAGCTTGTAGAACTCAAGGACTCAACATCACAGGTCACAGGTGAGGAGGAAGAAAATTATTTCCCTCCCAGCATGGCAACCCAGAGACTCAAGGAAAAGACACACATTGTCACAACTTGCCACCCCCAGAACTGTGGTGATGCCTAGCAACAAGGGAAAAATTCTGGGAACAAAACACAGAAGAAAACCTACCTGTTAATTTTGAGGTAAACACAAAGTTGCAAAAAACCTGTATTTTAAGCAATCCAAGAGGTTTTGAGAAATTGAGGAACCTGTGTGGTTTGAAAAGCTACGTGCTACAAGGCTTGAATTATCCCAAACTAATGACTACATGTCACAGGCAGTACAAAACCCACTGACTGGGTAATGGCAGCTCACAGGTGTACAGAAAACCTGCATCTGGTCAAAGGTGAAAATAAAGGCAAAATTAGAGCAGGACTCTGAGGTTTTTGGCTTGGAGAACTTTCACATGAATGCCATCCATCAAGTCCCCTACTATGCATGAACACAATGTCAGACCCAGGAAAAATGTACTATTTTATCACCGTTGAGCCACTTGACTTTGTTTCACATGTTTGATTGTGTGATTTCCCCCCACCCCAAAATTCCAGTTGCTATTCAGTCATACATCTGTCAAACTTTTTAATTATAACACCACATTCAACATACCACAAAGTGAAGTAACAATGTTTTAGAGATTAACAGCACAAATATACATTTCCACATGGCACATCATAAAGTTTGGTGAATAAAAAATGACAACCCATCAGGTTTTGAATCCTGTTGTATAATAGGTGCTTGTGCATTTACTCTAGAAATATTGCTGCTACATCTCAGCACACTTTTATACTCACTTGTCTTCCTAAAATGTGTGATATGATCACTTCATATAGAGGGCTCAGGAGAAGCTGAGTGAAACAGTTAAGTGTGACAAACCAGAAAAGACCCATCCTGGCCTTAAGCTGCAGTACTCAAACTGTTCATAAAACCTTTACTTCCTTTTTTTTTCCATATATGTATGTACTTTTCTCCTGAAGATTTCATCATTAATGAAAAAAAGCTTACCTAGAAAAAATTAATTTGTTTCAACAAAACAACCTTAACATTATGGAGATAAAATGGAAATAACCAGAAAGATATTTTCCACTGAAATAAAACACTGATACAAAAGATGTAGCAGAGTTTGCAAACTATAGCAGCACATTTCTAAACCAAACACAAATCTGAATTCTGCTCAAATCTCATATTTGCTGGTAGAATGTGCAAGCTTTTTCATCTGATACCTGTACTATCAATTGATCTGCTTTAGAGTGGTGCATATTGAACAAGTAACAAGATCCAAAAAAAACCACAGAGCCCCTCTAGCAAACCAAGTGGCTTTTGATGTCCTTGTTGACAGTGTTTCATAAGAATTATGAGAAGTGCTGAAGACTCACAGTGAGAGACAAAAGATGTGGTTGGAAGGTAATAGCTGCCCCTCCTCCTTCCTGTTGGACATACAGGAAACATTAACTAGGCAGTTAATTAACTGGCCAGTTCACATTAACTGTGAAATCATCACATTTCAATCACTAATTAAAAAGTACTTGTTTCCTGAGAAACATCCCAGTGAATTTATTCCTCTGTACTGAGTGCTGGCCAGCTCTCCTGCACTGCCACAGCCACAGAGTCTAAGCTGCAGGAAGAAGATCCAACAGAATCAGGAAACACAAACGAGGTACGAAAGGGACCATCAGGGCATAACACCAAACCCTTGATGTAACTTCCTGGATACTCCACTGCTTTGAACATAAGTAAAACATTACTGGATGAGCAATTTGTCCCAACTCACTGTAGGGCCATGGGGAGGTAGAGAACATTTGCTATCTGTGCCACTGATGAGCCAACCTCATCATCCATGATGCATCACCTCTCAGTTTGCTTCAGAAGGAACAAGGATATTCCCATACCCAAGGTGTGCCTAGTGTTACTAGCAGAAGATGCCTCAAGAGCTTACAGGTGCACAAACAGACTCGGGGCAGAATGCATTGCTGGCTTCAGTGTCTCAGAAAAAGAGCCCACCAAATCAAACACAGCTGATTTCAGAAAGGCAAACACTTAAGAATGCCCTGTGATTACAGAGCAGGTTTAAAGGCACCACCAGTTTTACTCAGGCTGGGCCTTAAGCAAGGGCTTTATGAATTTTCACAGAGCAAACCTGATCCTATCAGTGCAGTAAACAAACTCTGACGGCAAAATTCACCAAGCATAAAATTGCTTTCAGCTCTGTTTTCTGGAGCAGAGTGGACTAACCTGTGTTGGAATCCAGATTCCTCCCAACCCTCTGACAGGTGGCTTCAGGCTCACACAATGACCCCAGCTCCTCTCTCTGAACTATGCTGTAATTTCCATTCTACATCTAGAGCTGAATTTGGTAGTTCCAAAATAAAGTCCATGAAAAGGGACACTCAAAAATTCTCCACAGGTGAAATGCAAGGGTTGCTGCCTGAATTCCAGCAAACCACCATTCTTCAGCTTCTTGTACTGATTCAGCTAAAGGAAAGCCTCACTCTCCAGCTTTCTTCAAAGGTTGATGGATGAAACTTCTGTAAGAGTTCATAATTCCTTTATATTTTAGCCCACACCACCTGCCATAAGACTCACTGATAAATAACAGATCAGGCAGAAAATAGAAATAACAAAGGAGCCAGACAAGATTGTTGCTCTAGATTCCTACAAGGAACTGGTTGTGAACTTTGACTGACACCTATTTCCTAACCCAAATTATTGTATGATTGGCAGGGCTGCTTTTCTCTCTGCTGATATCTATAGCTGTTGCTGGGAGGTTCTCCAGGACTGTCCTGTGTACACTGGACCTGCTGCACCCGAGAATCCCTTCCCAATGTCTCAACTGGATTTTCAGAACTTTGAGACTTTTTTACTGTTAAAACCTTGTGAGACCATGTTGTTCAGTAGGTGAACATGATCTTGTTTACAGTCTTGTTCTCCAAGAGTCTTCCACCACAGGACAGGATAAAAAACACACAAAAAGCAACAACCTCAATCAGCCCAGGATGGACAAGGACAGCAGAGCCTTGATTGTGCTCAGTGATGCTTTATGACACAGGATAGGAAAAGGAAAATGCTCCACATTTCAAGCATAATGATCAGCTGCATAAATTGGCTGTTTGCTATAAAACAACTCATTTCTGTCTCTGTAAGTATTTATCTCTAAATAATATCAATGCCACTCATGGGGTTATTTTTCCTCTTGGCTTATGATGCTGTCACACTCACTCGACCCATTCACCTCCCCCAGCTGAGCAGTGCAGGAACTTCTGCAGTGACCCCAAATTCTCCAACTCCTCTGCCTTCTCCTCCCAGACCCCACCAAGCTGGAACATGGGAAAATGGCTCTGCCACTCACCTCAGAGGTGCAGCCAGAGACCCAGTTCCTCTGAAACCCTCCACCATTACTTTGCTCAACCTGTTTCACTCCAGATGTGAAGAAGAATGCTTTGCATTCACTTTCTTCTTCCTTTCCTGTATTGAAGGAAATGAAGCCACATCCATTCCAATTATTAGGACTATCCAAAACCTTTCCAATAACGAGGCATATGGACAGCTAAACATGCACAAACTAATCAGCTTTTGCTGCTGCCTGATAAAGTGTCACACTTATCATGCTCCCTGATCAGCTGAGCTTATTAGTTCACTGCATATGACAGTCACAAATTTGCATCTATTATACACTGTCTGGAGATTTAAAAGCTTCCTGTTATGCAGAGATTATCCATCAATGGAGGCAATTCTTGAGGGAGAGAAAAGAATATGTTAGTTCAGTGCTAGGTTTGCTAGGAAGGCCTTGTTGGATTTATCATCTTAATCTGTTACATTGACTGAAACCATTGCAGCTGTCTTTATCCAGCTGTCTCAGAAGTGATTGGCAATGTATTAGCACTAATTTTACTAAACATTCTTCTGCATCCTTAAGAGCACAAGTCAAATGGATCTTTTTTCTTTGCTTCAGCCATTTTTCAGTATGTGCTAGTAAAATCAAAAAGGTGCCTGAGCAGGTGTGCAGTACCTTTGGGTGGTGCAGTGCCTGGAAATCAAAAGAAAAAAAAAAAACTGCTGCATCCTGCCCATTAGGGAGGGAGGGAGCAGAGTGGCAGGACAGGGCAGGCTCTGGCCCCTCTGCAGATCATGGGAAGCCAAGACACTTTACCTTGTTTATTGACCATCTGAGGAGAGCAATTAGGCCTTAGTTCCTTATTTACAGCTTAGAGAAATGGAATAAGGGTGAAAAATTGTTTTAAAGACTTGGCTAGAGCTTGGTCTCCATCTCCCCAAAACAAGAGCCTACATCATCTCTGCTCCTCCACTGCAGCCAGTGGCTCCCACTGCCCACACTTTTGGTGAAGCATCTGTCCTCTCCTCAAGCATGAACTTCTCCATGCACAGATAGGCAGCCAGTCTCCAAAAATCAATTACAGATAGTATTTATCTAGTTTGATATATATATTCCAAGCAGAGGAAGCAACAACTGGAAATTGGAGCCAAATAGTTTATCTTGCAGGTATCAGGGCTAACCCACGTGGGGTTCTACACTCTTATTTGATTTTCTTGACTGTGCCAGTCTCCTCCTCATTATTACCTTCAGCCAGGAGAGGGAGGGGAGTGGGGAAGAAAAAGGCTGATGCTCATTCCTGCCATGAATCAGCAAACAGCAGACAGTACACGAGCATTCAGGCTGGCATCTTCCCCAAAGAGAATAACTGTGGCAAGCTTCCTTGGCCTCCTGCCACTCCTTAGTCCTGCATGAGAGTCACTGCGTGGCATTTCCATTTGCCATCCTGCCCTCCAAACAGGCACAGGTAGTTAGTGTAGTTGTGCTCCCTAACAGGCTGAACAAAGGGAATTAGCTGCCCTGTGCTTTCTGCTCAGGTCAGCTAATCCCGCAGGCGGTCAGGCAGGCTGCAGAGAGAATGTCACACAGAGCTCACACCGGGCAGAGGGCGAGTCCAGCACAGCACTTGGACAAACTGCCTCCAAATCCGGAGTGGGGAGGAGGAGAGCTGGATTAACGGCTGGTGGGTGTGTGAGCAACCTTCCATACCCTACAGCAATGAAAAGCACAGCTGAGGAATTAAACTCATTCTCTTGATCTGCTCAGAAAAAATTGGACTACAGACCAAAAACTCTAAAAAATGAGATGGCAACTGGCAGTGCAATTCTCAGTTGTATGTGCAAAGACTATAAAATCCCTGTTACATTTCTCCATTTCCTTTCCATATTTCCAAGATGCCTAATCCAAACAATGTTTGAGTAAAATAACATAGATTGCAAAGGTCAACGTGCTTAAGGTGATGTCTTCCATAAATATGTTAGACAATCTAGTGATGTTAATTCAGGCCCCTGTAACATTGGTGCTGCTGCTGAATAAACCCCTGCTTGGGCTAACCACTGTCCCTCCCTTGCTTGTTCCAGTTGCACTGGATCAACACTGAACCAAATCAAAACTGCAGCAGTCAGAGAGTGCTTCTCTATGGCAGCCAGCAAGACACAGGATTTCTGGCAAAAGCATGGATACCCCATAATGGATTTTTGATAAACAGTAACAAAAAGTAAAACAGCAGAAGCATCTATTTAAGTCTCAGTGACTTAAGTCTCCAAGACTGTGACAAATGAAAGAAATGGAGACAGCAGCAACAACTTTGCTTTGCTAAGCAGTGCTTTAATGCTTGGCAAGACACTCCTTTGCCAGCTATGTCTGTCATTCACAGATGCAGAGCCACGAGACTGCTGGAGAACGGGAAATGTTACCTGCACTGCACAGGTACAGCTGAGTGCTCCAGCAAATAGCACAACGAAAGGTCACTGCTGCTCATAATCCTGTTCCCACAGCTGGGCTGTGCAGCTCAAGCACTGCCATCCTTGAGCACAAGGGATTTAAGAGTCCTTGAAGAATTACTATAATTTTTCTGGTAAATCTCTTCTAAAACCTACAAACCAAGCAGGATGAACCAGACCTGCCATATACTACCATTTTTTATGCAAACTATAAGAGATACTGGGTGAAGAAATTAATTCTCTCCAATTTAACAACTGGGAAGCTGAACGAAAAACAAATGAAGACTGCTTTGTGGCTGCCACCCAAGTCCAAACAGCAGCCAGTGGCCTGGAGTCTCACCCCTCTGCTCCACCAGTTTATTCTTCACATTGCATTGCCCCCTGAGACCAAGCAACTAAATATTTACAAGCACAGAAGTATTGAGAAGAGGAGAACATTAAAGCAAGGGAAAAAAAGAAAGAAACGAAATCTTTTGCAAATTAGAAACAAACCACCCCTGCTGTTAAATAGTCTGTAACCAAGGGTACTGTGCCATTCTCTCAGGTCTTTTTCACCCAAACTATTTATTTCCAGGGGCTATACAGGTTTAGAGGTTTAATTCAGTCTGTGGAGGTAATAAAAGATAAGCCATTCACTGAGACCATTTCCCTTCTCTGTTCATGAGACCTGAGCCAAGCTCTGCCCTGGAGAAGAGGCACACCAATCTCTATTGACAGCAAGAATACAGAGAGATGCAAGTCCCAATTTAATTGTGACTATTTAAATCACTGCAAAATAAACTGTTTTCCCAAGGGCTTCATGAAAGAAAATGGAAGTCAAAACTATTTTTTATTCAAGTAAACAAACTGGAAGAGTAGACAATCTTGTTAATGAAACACAGTGAAAATAGCTGAAAGAATAATGCCAAGAGTTGCAAACAAGACACGCTGTAGAATGTGGAGCAGCAGCTGATTAGCAGTCCCATCTTTATTTTCTAATGGTAATTAGCAGTTTCTTAAAGGAGATGCACATGGCATTTCTTCAAACTAAGCACAGGCTCTGTTTGCTAAAGACGTGGGGCTTCCTTCTTATCTCAAACGTGTTGCAGCACCAGGATGTGCCCTTTCTTAAGGCTGTGATCTCAAATAACTGCTCTACTGCATTTCAACACCACTAGGCTCATTCTCTGAAGTCGTTTAGAATGTCACAGAAAGGAGTATTTTTTAGCATTTCAGCCGTTATCTTTTAGTAAAAAGGAATGCATAATACAAAGAGTATATTTGCCAAGGAAGCTGGCTGATTTATTTGAATATTTGCACAGCTTTTGCAGCAAATCTCCTTCACTGTTTCTTCTGCATTTTCAGATCAGAGGAAAAAAACCTGAGTATTCCAGTGGCATACAAATGGGGCAAACTGTATTAGTCCCAAAGGAGTAGGGAGGAAGAAAAAGTCTACAAACACATGCAGGAAGAACAGAAATGAATATTTTGACTGAGCAAGGGAACAATTTCATGCAATAATGGACCTTACTGCAACAGACCTTACTGCTTAGAACAAAGCAACACAATGTAAGTGGTCATGCAGCTAAATTAAACATCAGCACAACAGTAATGACTTAATACACCTCCCTGGTGAAGAGTGAGCAGAGCACTCAGATTTACAGCATGGTGTGCACTTGAGTCCATGTCTGCACAAGTCATCTTACTGCTCACATTACTAATTATCTCAAGCAATAGAGTATTTCTACCCCAATAGGAGCATTTGCATTTATGTTGGAAGTGTCCCTGTGCACCCCAATGCATCCAACAAACAAAAGCAGCACATGTACCTGTGGCTCACTATTCCTCCCAGGGCACATTTCTTTATTCAACAGAGACATTAAACCTCCTCACTGAGGTCCTCCAGTATGATGGAACTATTACTGTCCAAATTCAAACACTTCAAATGGTATGGAGCTTGTCTGGGCAAAAGTCAAATACGTAGAAAGAACTTCAGCTTGGAAAAATCCCACAGAGAATTCCATCTGGAGTTAAGCTGGATCTAAGCAAACCAAGGAATGAAACATGTCCAAGAGCCTCAAATTTCTTCCTCCCCCTACCCCCCTACCTCACCAGGAATGCATACCCCTTCACCTCACCCAAATATTTGTGAGAAGGAAGAGCATGAAGGCTGAAAAGCCACCCTGATCCCCAAAGTTTCCTGCAGATAAGCACAGAAGTCCAAATCATTTTCATAGGTAGACATCAGAACAGAAGTGAAAATACCAAAGTCATGGCAGAATAGAGGTGAAAGATGGGAGACAGAAGAACTGAATGCCTTGGAGCTATCTTTTCCACATTCTGCTTGCAATCTGTATTACCAACTTTTCTGTTGAGACTTACCAGAATTTTGCATATTGTCAGGTATTTGAAGAAGCAAAACATGTCAAAGCACATAATATCACATTCTATCTAGCAGAATGCTTTTTTCTACTGGCAGAAATATTCATTTTCCTACTTCTTAAATTGTATCTGCAGCAGCTGATTAAATGTCTAACTAAACTTTTACTTAAGGCAGATGAAAAATGCTCTAAAAATCATCCATCAAAGAGATGCAGTGAAGCACAGCAAGAGCAGTGAGGGGTATCCACATGTGCACAGTCCCACCTGATGGGAAGGGGCACTGCAGGTTTTTAGCAGTGACATTTGGGCATTGGGCAGGGATCTGGTTCTGCAGCAGTGGGACCCAGGTCCGTGTGCCCCCAGGTACACACCAAGTCCTGCTGGGACACCATTTTTTCACTCTCCTCCGGACAATTCCTCAGTTTTACCTCGTAACACAGTGCAGCTGAAGGCCTGCAGGAATTGAAAGAATAAAATCTTCCTTTGTGCCATATTGTGGAAGAGACTGTGACAGGTAAGAAACCACCACCCTTTCTAAAGGCGGGGCTTAAAAACATCAAGTCCCTCTTGAAACACTTTCTCCACAGACACTCCTGCCTTCAGGGCTCTAGCAAAACTTATGGAGCCAGAATTCACAAGAAGCAAAGCACCACAGTGTAGAAGTAGAAAACAAATGGATCTGCTGTTTAACTCACCTGTTAGTGACCCAGGAAGCTCATTACAATTCTGAAGGCTTTCCTTTTGGCTCTAAGCAGGTGCCTTACAAACACAGCCACAAGTGAACTTGTAGATAAAATCAGATACTGCAACCACACACCTGAGGTCTTGGCACCAGACTTAAAAATCCTGCACTTTTTCCACATTGCTTGTGCAACACTCAGAAAGAAGGACCAGGCCAGCATAGGTTTTGCCACAGGAAGTTTCCATTCACTATGGACTTGCCACGTTCCAAGAACTCATAAGAAGTCACAAATAGAAGGACACCTAACTTGGTGACACATTTCACAGAAGCAAACTGGATACACCATCTCAGCTCTGTGCTCAAACTCTTCAAAATTAAAATAGAAACATGAGTCAATCAACCATAAAACTTCAACCATCCTCAGGGTTAGGTGGCATCCAAGGAGACTTTCAGGATTATAAACTTGAATGGGCCACCCAACCCCTCACTAAGCACCTATTCCCAACTTGGGGTCTGGTCTCAATTCTTTGTCTGTGAAAGAGGGGGAACAGAATTTGCTGTGAGGACGGGGGTAGAACATTGAAAGAACATCAGTCATAAGTACCTAGGAAATCCTGAACAACTGTTCAACAAATGCAACATTAGTGCAGGAAAAGGTTGTGTTGGCTTAGATATAGAGTATCCCACTGGTTAAAATTATTTCTGTTTTACAGTGTTAAAATCTCTCTGTGCAGCAGCATATGAATTTTAAGACTAATTATTTTTAATGATTGTTTGCTTCCAGATGTAATACAACTATTATTACCCTAATTACCCATTATTACTGTAACAGTAGTCAAAAATCCAGCCTTCAAAAGCCACAAACCACTTAGCAAACAAACATTCTTTTCTCACTGGGCAGTGCTTTCATTATTTTGCCCTTCATGAAATTACTTACTGCCACTGCCTCATTCTTCACGGATATCTTCTGCAGAAAGGAAAAAAAACCAAACAAACAGCTAATCAGGATTACAATTTCTTCCTCTGAGTTTCTACCCTAAGGACCACTGTGTAACTACCCAAACCTGCCTGCCCTACCTGGCCTTGCAGGCTGTGCTCCTGCACAAATTATTCTGCCTATGCCATACCCAAGTCACCAGAAGGAAAGCAAAGCAGGCTCCGAGGCACTGATGGAAGAGAAACCTCCTGCCTATGGAGCAAGAGCTGCTGCTGGGAAAGGTCTCAGTGGGCTGTGCACAGCAGAGCCAGAGGTGCTCTCCATCCACAGCAGGACACCAGGCAGCATGAGATGCTCTGCCAGGACTGGGGGACTTAAATCCTGCTTTTATCATAGGATTAGATACTACAACCACTGTGGGCCAGCTGTTTTTTATAAAGAAAAGAGAGGCAGCACAGCACTCCTCTAGGAATACAGTTAGCATGACAAACTCATTTATTCCCAGCAGTTGTTTACCACTCTGTGCCTTTCCTACAGCAAGTGAGAAAAAAGACAGGATTTTAATGTGAAAATGGCTTAAATGTTGCAGTGGAAAAGGGGGCTGGGGGCTGGATTCACTGACCAGATATACTGCAAGAATTTTTGTTCCTCTCCTGCCCCTCTGCAGTAAGCAGAGATACCAGTGTGCAGTGGGATAATCTGCTAATGCCAGGGCTAGTTTAAACCTCATCTGGGTGAGACTTCAGAGTGGGAAGAGCTGCTGACCATCATTGTCCAAAGTCATCAATTTCATTGCTTTTCACCAAGGAAGGTTCCAGTCATCCTCCTTCCTGTCCAACCAACCTGCTGCAGCCACCAGAGCTGTGAGCACACAACTGATGCCAGGGTTATGGCAGGATAAAAGCACCAGTGTCCCCCGGCCATGTCCTGCCTTTTAACTCTCTGCAAGGCTCTCCCACCTGCCACCAACACTCACCTATCCTGAGGAGAGGAAATCCAGCCACGAGGACAAAAAAACCCAAAAAACTACTCAAAGCTAGGTGGCTCAGCCAGGTCAATCCTTGGCTCCAAGGCTGTCACTGCAATCCTGGAAGGGGGAGAGGGTGAAACAGTCCCTGTCCCCAGGCACAAGGGCAGATAAATCACACACCTGAAATGGAAGTAGCAGAAACCCACTGGTAAAAAAAATTGTATTTCTATTTAGGGGCAGGAGTTGATGAATTTACTTTCATTCATTTAGACCTAGCAAAACAGGTTGTCCTTATTTTCAACACTGTGTGTCCATGTCCTCCTGTCTCCCCCGCTGTGGCTGGAGAACCAGGTGCATGCTCAGTCTGGTGAGCCTGGACCAGCACAGCAGCCCTGAGGCAGTGGGTGCTTGAGTCCCATTTCTAGAGAGCCCCCAAGCCCCTTCTTAGGCGTAACTTAATTGTTCCAATTCGTTTGTGCAAAGAATTCGTGTAAACCTGCAATTTAATTTCTAAATCAAGTGTCTTTCTAGTGCCAGCCCGGCACAAGGGCACCACGAGGCGAGGTGGGGCTGGAATGTGCTCTGCTCTCTGGCCCTGCCTCTGCCCCAGCACATCAGAGCACATGCCAGAACCAGAGCACGTGCCAGAACCAGAGCACGTGCCAGAACCAGAGCACGTGCCAGAACCAGAGCACGTGCCAGCATTCCCTGGCACTGCAGCTCCACAGCTGATGGGAACCCTCACCACAGACTGCACTACTGAGTATAACTTGGGGTGAATGAGGGTTGGTTACAGAGTGAGAGGAAAACCCTTCAGTCTGGATTTACAACAGAAGCTGCCGAGGAAGCTGAGCAGCCCCATGAGAGCAGCTGAGCTGGGCAATGCTCTGGAGGGAGCCACAGGCAGGGACAGGGCTCCCCTGGGGACACAGCCTGAGAAATGGCCTGACACCTGTTCCTCTCATGGCTGCAGAGTCCCTTGAGGGCATTTTCACCTCAAGAAATCATCCTCTCCTCTGACACACCCTTTGAGCAGTATTTACACCCTCAGGGAGGAGAAAAGTGCAGAGAAGTAATAAATTATAGCTGTACATATTAGATATGTATATGGATAGATTTGTCACACATATTTGAGCTGTGGTGAGAACTATTCCCCCTAAAAATAACTCTGCAAGGCACAGGAGTTTCAGCAGTCACCTTGCTTTGGATATAGAGAAGGTGGATTTATAGAGTTGTTTTATTTTCACCATGTTTTCTCCATGTTTCATAAAGCAGAACATGGTGTAATTTATTGCTTGTCTGGCATCTTTCACACCAAAAAGATTACAAAAATGTTTCACTGCCAATTACAGCTATCCAGCCTCACTCAAAGGCAGCAAAGCTAACACTGAACTCACAAACTCACAAGTTCATGGACAGATGAAAGATCTCAAAGCTCAGTTACTTTTCATGGACAGAATCCTAAACATCTTCCTCCTGACCATATCCTTCTCAGGGAGAAAGCCTAAAAAGCTCAACAAAGATGGCTTGAAAGGAAATCTGAGGCAGTCTGGCTCTGCAAATACATGTAACAGAGCATTCCCAGGCATATCATGCAGGCAGGGGGAAAAAAAAAGAAGAGGAAAAAAGAATATGGCAACGATGGACCAGAACAATGAGCACAGTTAGAGTCATAGGATAAGAAATACTGGCTAGGGCAACACAGCAGGGAAATTTTTAAATGAGCAGGATCATTTTTATTTGGCTTCGAAAAGAGAGGATATGACTGTCCTCAGCCTGGTGTGGAGATATTTTTATTGCTTGACTTTTCCATGAACCTTTAAAGCTAGTATTTGGACAGTAAGAATATATTTCAGAGCTGTATCAATGTGTCTATAGTGTGGCTGGCAGGGACTTGCAGCTCCTCTATTCCAAGCCTCAGGCAATGATGTCCTGTGCCGTGTGCCTGTGTGGAGCACTGAGCATCCATCAGAGTGAGGCAGCCCACAATGCTCATGTGTGACTTCACAATCCATGAGGTACAGATGGCACTGAGACCTCTTTCCCCCAAATAATGGGTTATTCTTCTTTTAGAAGATGGCTGAAGCCAGACAATATATAATGTTTTGAAGTCTCAGCTTTAATTAGAGAGCTAAAGAAGCGGATTTTCTTTTGTTAAAAGGACAGGCTGTATTGAATGTGGGACAATGAACCTGCTTCCAGGACAACCACCAGAGATGTTCCTGCAAGGAACTGTGGAGAAGGATGATAAAGAGCTCACTCTCACAAACATTGCCATCTTTGCACTTTTGTGACTCAGCTCCTACTGATTTTAGCAGTAAGCAGAAAACTTTAAATGCAAATTGTATTTCTCATCCAGTTTTATCAAAAACAACATCCAATGTTACATCCATAGCCAGTCAATATTTAAACATTTAAAATACTGAAGAAGAGATGTTCATGTGGAAACTTATGGGGCTATCATCACAGAAGTAAAATATTATAACACATGAAAGATAGCAGGTCTTTGGGACAGGGCTGGTTTAATTCTCACAAGTGCTGCTACCAAGAGTTAGAGCAGATACTTCCTTATTTAATAGAGTTCCCTGCAAAAATATGCCAGTCAAACACTGTGCCTTGCATTGAGAGGTGCCCTTGTCCAGCACTGCCAGAGAACAGAGCAAACAGCACCATTCAGTCTGCCTTGGCTCACAGCAAACAGCGAGCAAACCCTAAAACAAGGGCAAACAATCCCAGCAAGCAGCGTGATGAGGTTTGCTCTGAAACACCTGCACCTAAACAAAGACAAAGAGCCTGCAAGATTCTATTCCCCTCTCTGGGAAAAAGACAACACAAGACCTGGCAAAGTCCACCCCTGGTGTCCTGAGACGCAAGGATGAAGTGACCCACGCTGCACGGAAATGTAAACAAGCAAAAAGAGATGACAAAAATCTTCTGTTTAATACTGCAGCCTAAGTCTTCTTGACTACAGATTTCAGAGTAGATTTTCAAAGGCTGGTGTCTAAAAGAACAAATAACCATCTTGTCAATGCAACCTCAAAGACTGAATCTGAAAAATAATGCAGAGAGGGTTTGGCTAAGGCTAGCTTGGAAATGCAACCTCTGGGGGATCTGCTTTTTCATGAAATTTTAAAGATGCACATAAAATAGCAGTTTAGGTTGTGTAGAATTATGTGGATTCAAGCAAGAGTAAAAAAACGCTTTCTTTGTACCCATTTGTTACTTAAAAGAGTGAGCCCTGGCAATCTAGATATTTAAAAATAACATTAACCCAAACCTGGGCAAAAATCCTTATCTTCTCCTCATTCAAGGTGTTTGCTGGTTCTTTATCAGCCTGTCTTAACTGAAGGTGCCCTGAAATTCAGAAGAATGTTATTTTCCTTGAGTAAAATACAAAATTGTACTTAAGGATGGGAGCTTTTAGAGTTGGGCACTTAGCTTCAGGGCCAACAGTCTTGGGTGCACTGGTTCAGGCTGGAATTTGCTGCTGGAAAATACAAACTGGAGTTTGTAACAGCTGCTGGGGCAATCTCTGGGCAGGGCTGGGGGTCCCAGGGTGCCACTGGGAGCTGACTGCAAACCAGTGTTACTCTTCCCAAATGAATAAGTTCCTGCTGTGCCAGAATTCCCCACCCCTGTCCTCTCAGCAGTTTCTGTTCCCTGCAGGAACCCCTGGGCTTTGGTAGTCCTTGGACCCAGAGTGATGGCATCTCCAGCAGAGCTAAACTGGGCCTAGACTGAATCCCAGTGACAAAACCAGCACAAATCACTCTGCCTTGTGGACAAACAGCATCACTGGCTCAGTCCAAGCATCCTCAGTATTACTTAATTCTCACAATTTCACTATTATTCACATTATTCCACCTAATCTTGTAATTATTTCCCTTGAAAAACAAAACAAAAAAAAAACCACCCAAAAAACAACAATGAAGCTCCTTCCTCAAACAAAACCAGAATGTTTCAGTTATTCCCCTTTACCAGTTTGTGCATCACATGCAGCCTTGCTTTGATTTCCCTGCCTCAAAAACCATCCAATTTACTGCAATGCTGCACAAAATAAATCATTAACTTTGTAGAGCAACAAAAGGACATTTAATGAGTCAAAGACAATATTGCATTACCAAAACAAAGATTAAAGGAACTAAATTTTTCATTTAAAGTAAGATTTGAAAGCTTTACAGAGCCCAAGAAAGCAAAAAAGCCATACATGAAGGAAATTCAATAATTCTAACCATAGAAATACAAATGTTATTGGTAGAAAACATAACAGGGCTTTTTGAAAGAACACCACCGAATGAAAGCAAGAGCAGCAAAAACTGGATGAAAGGAAGAAAGGATGAGACAGATGAAAGAAAAGATGAGAGCTGGGTGAGAAAACAGGAAGGTCATTCCTTTATCTACACTTGCTAACTTCAGTGCTCAGAAACAAAGGCAGCGACTGCTCTTCGCAAAATTGTCTCCAAGGACTCTGGAGCCCATTTGGTGATATTTTTAAAAATAGTTTGAAGAAAAAGAAAACTACATTCTTTAATGTCACTCAGCAGTAGTTCTGCAGCTGGGGATTTCTGTTCATACAGTGGTTTAAAGTTTTTTCTGCTCTAGTTATTTCATTACAACCACAGGATTTATTACATGGTAATTCCCAGAGCTCTTATAAATCTATTTGGGAATAGGAGGGGAGTTGTCTTATGATTCCAGTCTGGCAACAAATTTTCCATATAAAATTTAATCTATTGTATCTCACTTTTGTATAATCAGATCATTAAAATGCATTGCTAACATGTAAATCTGAGCTAACCTCATTACCATAATTATGCTCCATAATTATTGAATAAACAAGCATTTTAGAGTTTCTGAAGTCTGCTGAGAATGCTTTTCCAGTTTGGGAGTGGCTTTAATTATGTGCTTCCTAATCATTATTATAAACCTTGGTGGCAGTCCTGCTATGTGATTTTTTTAAATGCTGCTCCTGATCTGACTGGCAAGGACCAAAGGTTTGTGTGTTGTGAGCACATCAGGCAGATCCCTCAGTCACATCCTGCCTGCCAGCCTCCACATCAATTAGTATTATTGTTTAATTTATAGGCAGGGCTTTGCTCACAAGCCTTCATGCATTTTCAGGAATCACAGGCAATGAGTCAAATTCTGCTTTTCCCTCTGGAAGGAGAATTAGTGAGTGAACATCTCTGTGTGTGACATAAGTTTATTTGATGCAAAGTGTTCTGAAAAAACATGCTCGCCATAGGTTTTACACCTGCACGGCACAGATGCCCAATGAAACAGCTTTCAAATGTGCTGCCTACTGGGTATTTATTCTATTTTTATTTCCCTTTTCTTCTTTTTTTTTTTTTTAGTGGTTTGGAGGTGGTTTTTTACGATAGGTAAATGTTATACAATAAATGAGGCATAGGGTAAACATCAGATCCCCAGCCAATACAAGCAGCTCCACTGAAGCTAATAAACTTTTGCCAGTGTATGGAAGATTCAGTCCATTACCTTGGGAAGCCATCACAACCCTGCTGACTTCTACAAGCCAGTTTCATCTTTAATGAGCAGCACATTGTTCTAGGACTGCCATTGTCCGAACATGCTGCCACATCTTGATCTAAACATAAAATGGATAATTACTGTTTTTGCAGGCCCCCAGGAAAAGAGATCCACAATCTGTAACAGATCTGACCTTAGAACAAATGACTCATTACTTATCAATAAGGTCTTGGAAACATTTGAGTGTCCTTGACCCAGAGTGATTTAAGCAAAAATACCCATGATATTGACCTTTTCTCCTTCTATAAGAGATTTTGTGTAGGACACTTAATTAAAGTTTTTCTATCTTTAAGAAGGTCAATAAGAGCAACTCATACAAATTTTCAGAGTGAAAATTAAAAAAAATGTGTTTGATGTATGCATCAGAAAAAGCAAGTATAAAAAGCGTGGCAGGCATACTAACAAACCTGCTAGAATAGAACAAACAACAGATCAACACCACCACTACAGTTCTCCACAGCTCAAGAGAAAATACAAATCACATACCCTGGCAAAGGTCTTTCCACCCAAAAAAAAACCCTCTAAAAAACAAACAAACAAAAAAAAATCTCAACCAAACAGCCCAAGACTCAGATTACTTTAGTGCTTTTTATAGAGTCCCAGGGCTCAACTGATTTTCTAATAGCAAACAGGAGAAAAAGAGACTGAAAATGCCCCATCCCTCAGAGGGTGGCTCTCTTTCTCCAGTTCTTTGTAATAACATCTCCCAGCAGCCTGTCCTCTACATATTCACTCCCATGTCTGCTTCCCCAGAAAGTGAACAGAAAGGAAGCTCAAATTAGATTCAGGCAGTGATGAACATTACCATTTTGGTGAGCTGAAGCTTGTCAAGCTCTCTTATCCTTTAGGTGAACATCACATTACCAGACCACAGGACAAAGATTTGATGTGAAATTACACTTCACTGTGCATTTATAGGACAGACAGACTGTTTTATCTTAGATGGGGGAGGAAAGATCAGACCTTTACAGAAAAGAAAAAAGGATTATTCACACTCACTGACAATAGCATCACCTTGTAGGCAAAGACCAGCACTTTTTTCTTCTATGTATGGATTTTGTGCTCTTCTGCACAACCTTTTTTTAAGAGCATTGGAAAGAAAAGTAACAGGAGTAAATACAAGTGAAATAAATCATTTGCTCATAAGGAATTCAAGATATAGAACAAGAGAAAACCTAAGTGATACAAGAAATATATTCACAGAAACATGTTAACCTGGAAATTAACCACAAGGAGCTGGTTAGGAAATAAGCCTCAAGCTAAATTTAAATGCCATTTAAATCCTGTTAAACCCTGAGTCCATCCTTTCCTTACACAAGAATTTCCAGTGCAAGGAAGCTGGTAGGAGAAAAGATAAGATCAGTGCTTTGTTCAGTAGAAAATCTCAGCACAATGCAGGGCTTAGAGCCCTCACCAGGAATGACACTGACTAATAACAATAATGCTTTTCATTTCTGTAGTGCTTTTCAGTAGACAATCTGGAACTACTTTCAACTGTCCATTTATTAAACTTCACTATTGAAATTATGTGCGTGTGCACATTTTGTAGATTAAAAGAAAAGGCACATAAAGATCTGGGGCTAGATTCCTGTGTGAGAGTGGGTGTGTGAAAGGCAAAAGTGCATGGGAGCTTCATGTTCTTCTGGCAAGAACACTCTTCCTCCTATCCCCTTTTTCTGCAGCCAGAATCTTACATCTCCACCTGCATTGTACCACGGCTTAAACAGTCTGGATTGGCACATTTATTTCTTTGGTGAGGGGCAGAATTGGTTTCACCATCCCTCAGGTAAGCCAAACTCATCTCCTGTCACCTCACATAGCCTGGGAAGCCCAGGAGAGTGCAGGAAAATTCCACAGTGATACAGGTTTCTAAAAGAAACAGAAAACCCCATGACTGAAGAGACACTTGCTACCATTGTTCAGAGACAGGAGGTGATTCATGGGGCAGGGAAGAGTAGAGGGAGTGAGCAGAATTTGCCTCCTCTGGAAGCAGAGCCCAGATCCCTGCAAAGCTGCCTCTTTGTCATGGGAGCCTTGCTGGAACTGGAGCACTGAACTTAAAAGAATAAAAGGTTAAAATAATAAAAAAAAACCCAACCCTCTTTTATTTAGATGTTCATTTTAGCTGGAATCAT
The DNA here is from genome assembly GCF_000277835.1 of Geospiza fortis. Taxonomy (NCBI): domain Eukaryota; kingdom Metazoa; phylum Chordata; class Aves; order Passeriformes; family Thraupidae; genus Geospiza; species Geospiza fortis. The sequence continues at coordinate 3,328,362 of NW_005054314.1, forward strand.
TGCCGACCCAGCTCCAATCCCTTCATATGATGAGAGAAGCAGCAAAGAGCAGCTCAGAGACAGCAGCCAGTGGCAGGGGAGGAAGGGACCCTCCTACATCTTCATCACAGAACATACAGGGATCTCAGAAAGAGCACAAGCAAGAAAACATCGTTGCCTCAATGCACCAACTCAGCTGCTAGATCAGTGTGTTTTAGGGCACAATTTCACTTGAAATGTAAATTAGGGAGGTGGCAGGAATGGCTCCAGCAAGGACTCGGGTGGCCTGGCTGCTCTCCCCATGCCTGGGTGCAGATGGAGCCAGAGGAGTGGGCCCAGCTGAAGAACTTTCTCACATTGGGACACCAACTCGTTTGCTCCTCCTCTGCTCAGGGAGCTTATAGGCTCTTGCTTATCTCTGGAATGCTCTCCCTGTGTCCCCATGGAGCCCGAGTGTGTGACAGCTTTTGTCACAGATAAGACGTAGGCATGCAGGCAAACACCATCATCCCATACACTCCATTTTCTTGAGTGCAAACCAGGGCTGATTCATCAGTAAAACAGACGTTCCTTGAATTGCAAATCTTGGTAGGTCTAGGTGCAGGCACACCCAGTCCCTGACACAAGAGGGGCCATTCTTTCACCTGTCTCTAGTGCCAGAAGATGAAGAGAAGTGTCTTTGAGCAAGGGCACCGCACAGGGTGTGAAGCCACCACAGCACCTCCCATCTCCTGTCTGTCCTGCAGCCTTCACTCACAACCAGCAGGACAGGGGACACAGCCAAGAAGCTCCCCAACACCAACTCTCAGGATTTCTAACAACCCTCCTCTGACTTCAAGCAGCAGATTGCACAAACTCAATCCATGCCATGAATCACTGGGATAAGAATCCTGAGCTGGCCTCACCTTTTCTTCTGCCTTCATCTCAGGATGAAATGCGCTCTTTATATTGGATGTTTACAGCCTGACCCTGGGGTGAAACACACACAGGGACCTTCCCACTGGCCTGGAGATTATTGCAAGATGATGGTCAGAGCACCAAATGTAGTTTCAAATTCTCTGCTTCACTGGCATTTTTTTTCAGCTGAGAGATATCTTTTTTGGGGGAGGCAAAAAAAAAAATTAAGGAACTGAAATAACCCTTCTGTCCCAGCTGAAGCCTTCTGTTTCCTTTCTGAAATAACCTTCTGTCCCCACCTTCTTCCTTTGTGTATCTCTCAAGTGCAAAAGAGCTGTTATTCCACATTGCACATTTATGACACTTGACTTCAAAAAAAGAACTACAAACCTCTCTTCCTGAAGCAGCGCTAAAACAGTTAATTACACTAAGCTAGTTAATAGCCTTTCATCATCAAGGACTGGTTCTTCTGCACACACACAGGGACAGAATCCATTTATTTTTTATGTATATTCTTTTATTTATCTCACTCCTACCAGCTGTATGATAATTTATTCTCTGACACTCTTCTTAACTCATGAGTTCATTTAAAGTGCGATAACAGAGAAAATACATTAACAGTTTCAGAGAATAAAACTTTTCTGAAAATGGAATCCAGCACTTTACTTTTACAAATACAGAATTTACACACTTGCACTCGGCTTAATTAATTAAATCTATACAGGAATTACTCAAGCCATTCAGGGGGGCACAATATATATGCTGATACCTAATTATCATCAATTTAGGCAGGACAAAGCCAGAAAACTGTCTCAATATGAGAGATGTGTTGGGACTGGCCAAGGAATGAGCAGAGAATCCCATGGTGACAGGAGCTGCTTTGAGGTGTCTGGGATGAGGGTTGTCAAGCCAAGGCTCCACTGTAGTGAAGGAATGGAGCCCTCTTCCCTCCATTTATCCCTGCACACACATCCCACATTCAGGTCATTGATCAGCTGAAGCTTGAACCAGCTTGGGAAGGGTTGGCTGAGCAAAACTGGCAGCCAGAGGAGGGCTGGGGCCAGCTTGGCAAGAACCTGAGCAGCTCACATCACCACAGCAGCTCACACCACCACAGCGTTAGAAAACCTCCGACTGCTTTAAACCATAAGTTTCTAGGAAAAAAGTTTCTCAGGAAAAAAAAAAACAACTGGGAGCCTTTTTGCCATGCCTTTCCACTATGTGAGAGGCAAAAACCTCTTCTGTTTTTTTTCCTGGGGAAGTGAGTTGGCAAAGGAAGCATCTCCTTTATCCTGCCAGGGATGCTGATGGTGCCCTGCCCTGAGCAGCAGCCCCAGCCCCGCAGCTGCTCCTGCCTCAGGACATTAAAACCCCAAGATAATAGATGGAAGGGATGGTGCTTGCTTTTTTGTTTTTAAGGAACAAATTTTTCTACTCCCCATTCACCTTTTTTCCTCAGCCTCCTCTGTGTAATTAAGAGCAGTTAGAAGAGAATTAGCCAGGAAAAAGCCATCGGATTCTCAGGTAGAGCAGCCACCAGGCAGAATCGCTTCCAGGTCTCGGCATGAACCCTCAGCTGCTCTTTGGAAATGGCTTTTCAGAAGGGGCAGCTCCGAGAAGAGCAGTCAGGACTGGAGGGACAAGTGATGGAAACGCTGCCAAACTGAGAACACATCAGCTCTGCCCCAGAGACACCTGCGGGGCAGCTGGTGGGATATGGAAATCAGCAGAGGAAAACAGGAACCTGGAAAAAGACACACACACACCCCCATAATCCATTGTAACAATCATTATTATTGATTTTGCTGCCTTTAAGGAAGGCATCTATTACAGGAACCAATAGTTAATGAAATCAGAAAGAAGCACATGTGCTTTCCCATAAACACGCCAAGACAATTGCCCATCACCACTCATCGTTACAACTTCCTGCATTCAACCACAACCTGGAAATAACATTCCAATATCGATGCTGCTCTTAAGCAAACACGTAGGGAGGAAATAAAAAAAAAAGAATTGTCCTTA
>NW_005054314.1:3331274-3338206 GCF_000277835.1 Geospiza fortis
TGCTCAAAGCAGATCAGTTTTCACCAGGAGCACTGAATAGAAATGTTCTCTTTCCACCAAGAAGCATTGCTTGCACAGCTACTTATATGCTCTAGTCAATAGCCCAGTGAAAAAATAGGAATCCCACAATGTATAAAAGATTATTTCAGTCTTCACGTTCACCTGTCATGGCCCTGCTTATAAACTGTTAACTTGATGAGGCACTTAAATGCTTCTCAGTTTTAAAATCATAGATCCACTAGTCAGTATCTTGTAGGTAGAAGCTTCTCCATGCATTTTAAAAGAGAGATGCAAATCATAGAATTGAGTATACAGGGCTTTTTTTTTCTGGAAAAGAAATTTAAGTAAGTTATTTTCCTCATATTCCAAAAGTGCCTTTAAAGAGCATCTTAAAAACTTGAATTTTTGTTTTCTTGTTTTCAGATTAATATGAAACATGGACATTATTATGAAACATTGCTTCTTTCCAGGTAATATCAGTGGAGCTCATTACTGGACTCCTAAACCTGGAAGTCACCTACCACAACTTCAACTCAGAAAGAAGGTGAAGTGTTCAACCTGAACTCTTTCACAAAGGCTTTTAACGACAATTCTCTCAAAGTTTCTGCACACTTTGTCCAAAACAAGGTTTTTGACTTCAGCTGTTACACAGTTAAACAACATAGCTTCCCAGAGAAACATCAGTGAGCTTTTTCAGATTAGCTCTGTGTACCAGGTAGAAGATCAAAATGCAAAACCATTTTATTTGATTTACTCTGCAATCAGGCTCCTGGGGCTTTTCAGGTTAAAGAGGCAATTTCTGAAGTTCTGCTTGTATGTAATATAAAATTGCTGCACTTTAGTGTAGTTCTTATTCTCCAAAATACAATGTCACAAACACAGAGCTGGTACTATCATGAAAATCAGGCAGCAGTGCAGACCTATCAAGCACTACATTATACTCCATTTCAAGTAGTATTATGGCAAACCTCAAAGGAATTTTATAAAACATAATAGGCTTTTTAAAAACAAAATTTTAAAGAATATGTTTCTATCAACTAGTACTATACTGTTTAAAAGTTACAATGAGATCCCACAATCTATTCCATCTGCCAGTTCTCAGAATCACTTCCATAGAACCATTTTTAGATCCAGAGTCAGCCAAAAACTTACTCAAGCACCAGGTTTAAACATATGACATGTATCACCCCAGTCCCACAGAGCACTTCAGCCTGTGATATGTTAGGCACATTTGAGTCTCACTCAGGCTGATGCTCAGGCTAAGTAAGAACTTTGAGGTTTTAGCAATGGGTCCTACTTTCCTTTCAGAGCACTTTATTTGTGCTGACACAGCAATGCAGTCCTACTGCTCTCTTTAATAAAGAAAATGAAAGCCCCCAGAGGAGATCAATGGGAGACACAGTGGCACAGAGGCTGCTGTAGGTCCCAGTCCAGGCCCTGGCTAGGACATCCAGAGAGGGAAGCTTTGTGCCAGGCTGGGCAAGAAATTGCTGTTCCTGCTGCTGCTGCCCGAGCCATTTCCCCACCAAGGCTCTCACACTGCAGCTGCATCTCTCTGCATAGAGATTAGACCAGCCACAGCAATAGAAAGGAATCAGAGTTTAGGAGCAAATAATACAGCTTCTAACATTTGGAAGCTTTAATGTTTTGGATTTTACTTCACCCCTACACAAAAACAATCTTTGTCTTGAATAGCCTAATAGCACAAAACCTTTTGTTTGAGCTGCCCCAAAATCAGCAAGCAATCCAGGGTTCAGTTTCACCTGGTTTATAGCCCAGTGGTTGATCACAACTAAGACTACAAATCTGGGCTGCTCTGCACATGCCATTTTACAATTGAGGAAGCAGGAAGGTGGGAAGTGGAGCTATACACATCCATATTCCTTCTCTGCTCTGAAACAGAGCAAGCTCAAAACCAGACCATCAGGAGACCCTATGCAAAATGCCTGTAATGGGCGCACTTGCACAAGTTTTAAGTCATGACAGGCATGATGCCATCTGTGCCAGTGTGCATGCAGTGCTTTGTCACACTGCTGCTGGCTTTCTGCTCTCAGCAGCTCCCCTCATTTGTGTGCTTCTGTGAAGAACTCCAGCATGTCCTCCTGGGCAGCAGGACACAGGGTGAGGAAAGCCTTTAGCAAATCAATCCTAAAGTGATTTATTTCCAAATGGCAGATACCAAGCAGGCAGTGTATATTTATCATTTGGACAAGGCCTTAATAAAGACAGATTTGAAGTAGAAGTCTTCCTAAGAAACAGCTTCAGCTGGAGACACACACCAGAGCTCCCCTCACTGTTTAATTAGACTCATATGCTTCAGCTGGGGTTTAATAGTCATGATGTTTGCTTTCACCTATGAATATTACAACTAGTTCTCTAAAACTACAGGTTGTCCAGGCCAAACAGCATTAAACCCTTATGAGATATCTATTGATTATCAGTGTTGGAAAAAATATTGCAAATCAGTATATTCTCCCTGAGACAGTAATTGACATATATTTATTACCTCAATAAAGGTATTTTAAAATATCTTGTTAAAATAACATGAGCAATACTGAATCCTGTGGAAGACTCAGATAAATTAGCAGTCTAGGACAGTCAGAGCATTGCTTTAAAAGAATTTCTTCTCCTCTTTAGAAACTGAGCAGTGTAAAATTGGGGTGGGGAAGGAGAAGGAAGCAGAAAATACACTAAGCCTCCTTTTATCTATACCTAGATAGCCATCCATCATATAAATCATCTATTATTTACTGTATTTACAATATTTTCTGTACTGCATGGTAGTTTCCCAGTTTCTTTGACACTAACCTAAAGCCAACCCCATCTTCTCACACTGATGATATTTCTTTCAAGTCAGTGGGAGGACACAGGTTGCAGAAATGAGGTTGAGCTACTCAGAGGGATTTGGACACACATTGCATCAAAATGAATGAAAAGTAAACCTTCTGCATGCCTTGAAAACCTTATTTGCTCCTCTGAACTTAATTCAGCTATACAAGTTCTCTCTGTTCAGGGGCTCAGTAATATTTTACCTATTCCTTTATGCAGAGCTGCCAGAGCATAGTGTGCTCTGTGGCTATGTCTATTTGCCTTATGAAATACAACCATAACAAACCCGAGGCTAATGTCGATTTCAGCTATAAATAACTCCATACTACCAACTGACTGCTCAGTGCTCCTGCCCCACAGATGTAATGTGAACCAGGCACTTTGCTCAAGCACTCTGCCATCAGCCAGGAATAACCTTTCTGAAGTCAAGGGAACTATGTAGAATAAACCCACTTCAAATGCAAAGAATAGCACTTCAAAAAAGACCAGGAGGGAACGTCTGATCTGTGATTTCTCAGACACCAAACCCACTATTCCACTGAAGTCAAAAATCTGCCTTAATGCTTCTTCTCTCAACAAGGTAAGGTTAGAAGAGCCTCTCCAGGGACACAACCTGCCAAGCAAGGATGCCAGTCCATTGGAAAGGAGCACAGAAATAAGCCATGTCCCTCTCCCTTCACACAATTCCTACAAACACCAACTCAATCACCCAAATGGTGAGCAGAGGCACACTGCACCAGGCAGCCACCATCCCCCATGGCTGTGGATAGTAGGAGCATCTGTATCAACTGGAAGCCATGTTAAATTCAGATAAGCCTTCTTAAAAACAAACACATAAAACATTTTTCCAAACAGTTTCTAATGAAAAATGAACTTTTTGCTGGCATTTTCTACTCTTACATGCTCTCTCCAACCCTTTTTCAACTGAGAAATCCTCACAAGGGCTATCCACAAATGTTCTTTGTCCCAAGAGCCTCAAACACTTTTTAACACCCTGTGTTTCAAATCAGTTATGCAAATGAACCCTTCTTCGAGGTGACTGCCTGGGGACCATCTCCAGAAATCCATGGTTTCCTAAACCTTTTAGTGCATCTCAAAGTATGACAAGTGTTAATGGCTCTAATCAATATTGTGTTATAACACATCTCTTCCCTTAACAGAGAGGTCAGAAGAGACCAAGGAAACCTCAGAGAAAAGTGTAAGGCTAAAACACACATCTTAACCTTCTCTTGGGAAAGGGGAGGCACAGGAAAAGACAAAGGATGAAGTTCCCTGCAAGGTAAGAAAGGAAATCAAACAGTTTCCATATTAAATATTATCACAAAGCCCACTCAGATGCACAAAAACACATCGAAATGAATTTGTAGATAACTTAGCCAGAGCTCCTACCTGTGTGCTGCTCAGTAGTTTCCCCTGAGGTGTCACAGCAGAAAAGGCTCCCAAAGTGCAGAAGGACCTGCCTTAAGTTAGGGTGGAATTTGACTAAGGGCTTCCACCTGATTCTCGTGTGAGGAATGCAGCTGAAAGACTTTAATGGGCCAGGTAATTTGCAATTTTGGATGATCAGATGCCACCTGACAGCTTATCAGCTTTCCTTGATGCATCTGTGTTAGACAAGTATGGGAACACAGGTTTGTTAACTTAAGCCAAATGTCTCAAGGAAGAACATTATTAAAAAGGAACTTTTACAAAATACATTTTATTTTTCTCCTATTTTATATATATAAAAAAAAGAAATATCTATTATTAGGGCAGCACTGAAACTCTGTAGCATTTATCTCAATTTGGTAATTTTAGAAATTACTTTGCCCTCACTAGGAAACAAGTGTGGAATAGCAGGGGTGAGAGATCAAAAACAGCAATGCTTTATACAGAGACTTTTTTAAGTCAGCTTTTGCTAGGCATTACAAAACAGTTCTCCATTACTAAGTCTGTATCTTAAAAATGGTAATCACCACCTGGCATACTCCATCCACACTTAGAAAACCACCAAAATGAGGCTGCACTTTACATTTAGGCAGCACATGAGTAAGGGAGGGAACACATCCGTGTGCTAATGTAGGCAGACACATGGAAAGAGAGACACATGAAGTAGTTTCGAGGGCATTATATAATAATTGTTGGCAAGTGTTGGCTTTTTAACAGCAATGGCTTTAGAAATTGGGCAGCAACCCATCAGCCTGCAGGTGCTGAGTGGAGAATAAATTGCTTATCTCTCCCTGCTGCTCAGTCTCAGGAGAGATGCTGCATTGTGTCATTCAGCTTGCTGATCTCTTCAGGCAGCTTTCTCCAGTGGCAGAATTTTAGTGCCAAAAGTGTTGGTTTACTAATAAGGAACCATGGCTCCTCTGAATTGATGTTTCTGTATGCTGAGCACATAGGGACACCCTTGGGTAGTCACAAGGAGAACCATTTTCTAATTAATTCATCCACACATCTCCTCTTTGGCCTACAGCTGTATACATCAGTACTGACATCAAATTGTCTGTTAACTTTATCAGAAGTATTTCCTTTCCCCAAATTTCCCAGGGGCTGTATCAATACCTCTGTCCCTAAATAAAAGTGGCAGGTGGATGTAAAGGGAGTATCAACTGACTCCCCTATTTGGCATATCTCCAGTGCAGCCAACAGTTCAAAGTGGTTATTAAAAGGTCAGAGATCATTCCAATTGACAAGGCACCAACTCCAAGTGACACTCATCCAAAAGTGCTAATGGAAATGGAGACAGAAATTGGAAAATCTGTAGGAGACATTTTGACAAGCTCAGCTGAGTAAAGATCCCTGAAGGCAGACAAAGAACTAACATAAACCAGTGTTTTAAAATACCTAAAAAAACCAGGGAAAATTTACAGGTATTGACAGACCAGTATTCAACAGCATTTTGAAAATTATTTTCATGGTTCAGAGTATAAAAAGGCAAATGTCTTCAATTTGATACTGCAAAGAGGTGGTATGTTTTCAAGAAAATGCAAGTTTCCCTTCCTTTACCACCTCTATACTCTATGCCTTTGCATGCCTTTGCTTTCTTAGTGGAAAAAAAAAACCAAACAAACAAAACACAACACTGTTAAAAGGATCACATTTAATAAAAAGGGGCTGAAAGGGAATTCTGACAGTATCAGATGTCAAGAGTTGATGCCATTCCTTATATATTATTGCATTCAGAAAATCCTACAAGTTCTCAGCCAGAGAAAATTCCCTGACTTAAAATCAATACCCAGCTAAAGTCCTTTATCCTGCCAGTAATTGCTGTTTGCATGCAAAGCTGCTGCATTCCCCTTCACTGGGAAAAAAACTAATAAGAGTTTCCTTAGATCGGCAGAAAAACAAAGAACTGGGATGTCTGCTCTTAGCACTTCTGTGCTGGGCTGCATTGGGAGGAGGTGGTAATGGACGCATCTCTGAAAGTCAGGTGGAACAGCTCTCAGTTTCTTCAGTGAGTGCAAATCTCAGATTGCATAAATTGTGTCAGCGCCTGCCAGGCAATTCCTGATGTGCTGCCCAGTGTCAGAGCCCCTGCAAGGGGATGCCCGGCTGCCTTGAGGGAGGGGACACAGAATGGAGGGACATGGACTCTGGGAGCTGTCAGAATGGACAGTATCACAAATATCTATTTAAAGCCAGATTCTTCTGACAAAATCTCAGCAGGCTGAAACAAAGATGTGAAAATTTCACTGCTTCTCTGACCTGTCCAGACTGTGTGAATTTGGAAAAGTGGATTGGGAATTTATTGTACTAACCACTTACCACTGAAGTGATGTGTGTTTGAGGGTAGCAGTCTTTTCTGAAATCTGAAAAAATATCCAAATTTCCAATTCTTGCCTCTTGGATGTCTCAACCTTTTCCTGTTACCATGCCTGTCCCATGCACTGAGCCCTGTGGCACAGCTGTGGGGTGCACATGTGGGGGCACACCCGTGGGGTACACCCGTGGGGGTGCACATGTGCACCACACCCCCTGCAATGCACTAAATCCCATGTGCTGAAAACACCATTTCAAAGCAGCATCCTGGTGATAAGGTGAAAACATCTGCTGCAAAGCTGCAGCACAGTTCTGTGGCCTCTCTTCTCCTTCTGGCTCCCCCAGCAGAGAGCTGGCTGGTG
>NW_005054314.1:3338285-3349752 GCF_000277835.1 Geospiza fortis
CAGCCACACACCTCACCAGTGGTGCAGCAAGACGTGAGCAAGATCTGTTTGCAGCCCCACACTGAGTCCTTTGCATCCATCTTTCCCATTAGTCACTTTGAAATGGAGAAACGGGAAAAAAAATTGCCTGAAGAAGATCAAGGGACATTTGTTCTATGTTTGTACTAATAAAGTGACCAGATATTCATTTGCCAGCATTTTTGCCACACACCTCACCAGTGGTGCAGCAAGACGTGAGCAAGATCTGTTTGCAGCCCCACACTGAGTCCTTTGCATCCATCTTTCCCATTAGTCACTTTGAAATGGAGAAACGGGAAAAAAAATTGCCTGAAGAAGATCAAGGGACATTTGTTCTATGTTTGTACTAATAAAGTGACCAGATATTCATTTGCCAGCATTTTTGGGGTAGAATCAGACTTTATCATTTGTGATGAGACAGAAGGTGAGCCATGTCATCCTGAAAGGATCCTGGCATGGAAAGGCCATGCTCATCAAGGTCAACATGTGCTGAAGATCAACTGACTTTTCATCCACCTCATAGCTACCTTCATTTTTTGCAGGAACACCTGACATTGATCCTTCCTCCAACCCTACCATGCTCTTCCTTTGAAATTGACTGATTTTAGTTTAAAGGAGAGTACAAATAAAAAGCACTGAATTCCACAGGTCACATGAATTCCAAAACTTGATAGGATGTGTGCTCTCTGTGTTGAAATTGCAATCTATCCTCTATAACATTTTCACCTGACCAGGTAGTAGCTGGTATTTGATCACCTCTGTTTGAAAGATTCTACCTTTTGTTCTCTGGGGTTGCAGGGCCATTTTAAGATGTATTTTCTATCCTGCCTTTCCATAACTTCTGCAGAAGCAGGTAATTCCCACCAGCACCTTTAATGCCAGCGCTGTCTAAACCCCTCCTGAAATGCAGAGGAAGGCAATTTAGAAGCAAGTGAAAGTACCTGGATGAATGAAGAAAGAGCATGTCCCAATGTCAAAACCTGAATTAATTTGTGTGCCTGCATGCATGTTGTTTTATTACAGCCTGACTATTAAAATGGGCCAGTTGATTGCCATGGTGGAATGAGAATTTGAGAACCTCATGAGCTCTCAGTGAATCCAAATCACAATCCTTTAGAAGAAAGGGGAACCTGGTCTGTACCTTGGTCTGGTGGGGTTTTTCTACCACCCCAGAGCTCTGTCCTACCCTTGATTGACTAGCTGTGGATCTCTCCATCAGAATCGTTTACCCATGAGTGGCAGCCTCATTTCTGCCTCAGTACCAATTTTACCTGTTCCTCACAACTTGCCAGCTTGTACCATCTCCTCTCAGCCCTCCCTCCTGTGCAGTACCTTCAGCAATGCCTGTCCCAGGAGAACCTGGCAAGAGCCGTGGCCACCACCTGTCCCAGAGCATCCTTGGCAGCTGAGAGAGCACAGGGCGGGAGGGCAGGCAGGCAGAGAGGGGACATGGAGCCAGGGAACTCTGCACTGCTGGGCTGCCTGTGCGCTTGATCCTGCTTCACAAATCCACATCCCTATGTGGATGTTTTCTTCTTTTTTTTTAATTACTCTTGAATTCCCCATGGCTTGAGGGGCAAAGCATTAATGGCAGTTGTTTAATTATATAACACTCCAAGGAAGCAGAAGTCCTGCCATGCTCTGACCTGCATTTACCTGGGCTGACCCCACTCCAGGGAGGCAGCAGAGCTCAGCAGCGTCCAGTGGACACCACTGAGGCTGTTTCAAGCTGATGTGCCCAGCTGAGCTCAGAACACAGCAATCATGAGGGCCACGGACTCTGCTTGGAACACATTTCCTTCCATGAGCCAATCAGATCAACATTCACAACTACACTTTTGACAAGGGCTGCTTCAAAACTGTGTTATGGAATACAGGGACCTGTAAGGCCTTTGAAAAGAAGAAAAACACCCGTGGCCTCCTCAGAGATAATCTTTATCAAAGTAATGTAAGGGCAGGCACACACATCAACAAATCTATCTGATAACTACTTCTGTGTCGTGCGCTGTATTTGGAAAACTCTGAGGACTGAGAGCAGCAACAGCATTGAATAACAACAATCAACAGGAGCTCCACAGCCACTGCTCTCAGTGAGTGTCAGGAAGCAGGAGAGCAGCAGGAGAGCAGCACCCCACAACAAAACCTCGGGTAAGGCTGTCCAAAGGGAGCTGTGCTCCATCCCGTTCCTGCAGCACGGGGTTGAACTTTCCTTTACTGCAGTGGCACAATACCACTCTGAAGTGGTGCTTCACTTAATTAAGTCAAAACTGAAACTACCATGCATATTAATGAGCACCCTAATGAGCATTAATTTTTGATGTTCCTCATTAACAAGGATTATAAACTATGACAAATTTCTGTTTGACTGAATGCCAAAATTCGGATGAGCTGAGGTTTAGAATTGTAAATCTGCATGCTTCCCCAGGGCATTAGAGCACCAGGCAGATATGCTGAGAGCTTGCATGTCAAAGAAGAAATATAAATGTCACAACGGGCTATCATCCACTGCCCTGCTACACGTGTCAGCAGAAAAGCACTCGCATCTTTCAAGGAGAGGCAATTCAGATTCAAAGAATAATAAAGGAAGTACCCAATTCTCAAATGGTAAAAATGAATTATTCTTCTCTCATTGAAAGCAATGAAAATGCTTTAATATTGAGAGCTGTGTATGAGCAGAGGTGAACTCACTCCTCTGAGCTGTGCTTGTGCAAACACTTAGATTTCTGTGCAGGTCTAGTGAACATGCAGGTTTGTACCTGTTGTCATGACATGGGCATGAATAAACTAAGTAGCTTTAAAAGATTAACATACCTCAAAAAAAGTCTGGCTCATGCAATACAGTTACAAGAAATTCTAGAGGACAACAAACCCATATGGATATTCCAGACAGATGTTCTAGAGCCTGTGCAAGCCAGACTTGCATAGGCTTGAAATTGCATAGGCTTGGTGATTTTGTGGGTCCCTTCCAACTAAGGACAAGCTGTGATTCCATGACTCTGTTCCTGTACTAATTTTCACACAGGTTTCAGCTGGCTGACTCAAGCAATGAGCCATGGGGCTCCATCACTGAAACACACTCTTGATTTGTCTAAGACACTGTTGCATTTTGTTCCTTTAAAGATAATTAAAGTGGTTGTTTTCGTTTTAAATTCCTACCTTGCTTTTGTTCTAATTTTATCACAACCAAGCCCCACTTTGAGGATGATAACCATATCACTGCTACATTCCACCTTACCCATCTACCATCCTACAGGTGTGTGATCCAGACTGGTACTCATGTCACAATTCTTGTAACTAAAACTGAGGCTTCATAAAAAGTGACTTTTCAAAGTTATTTCTTTTTCAGAATATTACAATGGAGGAACTTCGAGAGGTTTTCCTCCTTTTTTTTCACAGTATTTTCTTTTAAGCATCACTAAAATCTGTAATGACATTTTGCTTTGTTATAATCTGTTGTTCAGAAAGGAAATGCACCTTTTTAGTAAATTTTGAAAATACTACTTTTTTCCAAAAGAATAAATTCACTACTGTTGATATCTGCCCTCCACCCCCACCTTCCCAAAAACCTACCTAAACAAACAAAAACAACACATAACTTTCAAAAAACTTTTCTCCACGGGCAAGCAACTGAGGGGGTGTCTGGCAGCCACACAAGGTCACTCAATTCACCATAACAGACGTGGCAAAACTCTGTGATCACTGATCTTCTGTGCTGCACCTCCTGCTGACACCCCACAAAAGCCTTTGCCTGTCTGGTTACTTAATTAAATTGATTTTACCCTTGATGTGCTCGAATAGATTCACTCCCCTTACTGTTCTCGCTGCTGTTAATAAATTAGAAAATGGATTTTAAAAAACCCCACCACTCTCCTCTCTATACATGAGCCAGTCCTGAATTGCCATCTGATTTTCTCTGTGATTGCTGACACTTGAGACAGCAGAAATATTTCTGACACTCACACTGAACCAACCTGGATGTTTTATACCTGCTGAGAATCTTACAGTCCTGTCTCCCCAGCTGGGAAGGTGGAAATAATGCTGGCCCTTTCCAGTGATCCATGACAAATTTTCATTTCTATTTTCAGTTCACTTTCTATTGGTGTGCCTTTGATTTCAGTTTTGATGTTGTTTCCAATAATCAAAATAACAAATCCAGCTTTTTACTCACATCTTTCAAAACTATCATCAAATTATGACAGTTTCAGCATCCCAACAGGACAATTCAGAAAGACCTTCCATCAATATTTACAGAGTAGGATCTCAGTCAAAAGAAAAATGAATTATCTTATAACTGTTGCTGAGGTCAGGAAGGTAATTGTAATTGAAATATATCAGCCTCCTTATTCTTCTGTTATAACTGATATAACTGATACCAGGATTTTCTAACTGTACCCCATGTTATAAGTATTATGGAGGGGTTAATCATTTTTTTCTTTGGAACTGTGGTAAAACTGGGTCTAACTAGATTAAATGGCAAATCAACACTGAGCTAAAAGTACCCAGTTGTCCCAGGTGAATAATGATGCTTTTGCAGTCACTTACTCCACCCTGGAATCTGTCATAAAAAAAAGCTCACACAACCTTAGCATGTGGGACAGCAAGCAATGGGGGCCACTCCTCTCAGTCATCTCCCTCATGCACTTCTGAAAAGGATGGAAAAGGACATTAGTAATAACAAAAATCATATTTTGGATAACATTTTTTCAACTGACCTGGAAATATACTTTTTATGGAACAACTGATAATGGCATTTTCCCAATTTTAGTGTTTTAGACAGTCATTTGACAGAAGAATGGAGAAGTCTTGGAAAAGTCACCAACAGCTGCTCATTTTCAGATAGATGAAATCAGAATTGGTGTATCCTGCAACAGATGGCTATTTTATCTGATCAAGGTGTGATTACCTAATTATAAAAGGTATGAGAGTGTGTGTGTGTGTGTGTGTGTGTGTGTTTATCGAAGGGGGAAGGAAGGTTCTCCACTAGGAGAAGATCTCTTCAAGATCCAGGAGATTTGCCTAACCACCATGCAATTATCAAAATTTCACTTGTGCTTATTGCTTGGAAGTGCCACTAGACCTAATCTCAAAAAAAAAAAGAAAACAAAAAAGGCAACAGAAAAGTAATGTTTTTATCTTGATTAACAGACTTTTACTGCCCAGGACAGCTCAGATGACCTTCACCTCATGACCGTCAACTCATATAGGAATCCAGCTCTGAACATGCTGAAATTCATCAGTTCACAGATGTCATGAATCCAGGGCAACTTGGGAAAAAAACAACCCCAAGACAAACAAAACAGCAAACTGCAAACCCCATGCCTGCACTTTGCACGGGCTCACAGCACAAACACAGAGACTGAAAGCAGCCTGGCTGCCAGAGCAGGGGTCTGCTTGCCACTGCTGCCCTCCATGAAAGCAAATAGTGGAGGCAGCAGGACAGACAACATCTCCTGTCACTCCATATTTCAAATTCAATCTCTGTTCACAGGGTGGAACAGCAGGGGCACACCTCTGCCCAGAGCTGCCGGGGAATGGGATGAGCTGCCCTGCTGGGTGCCCACCAGGCCTCTTCTGGGGGACAGGTCTGCAGTGTGACACTGGCAAAGGTAACCTGAGCTGCAGACAAACAGGACAGCAGCAGGACATCTGCAGCAGCATCCCCAGCCCGAGGCAGAGGATGCCCTGCTGTCCTTTCCCTCAGCGCAGCCCTTTCCCCTCTTCCTCCCTTGCAGGTTCCAGCACAGCCCAGTGATAATGAGCCATTTAATGTCACATATAAACTCTGTTGGCACTGGGTGGATCAAACTGGCTTTTCTTAGCCAGCAATGACAGGTTCAGTGGTGCATTCCTGACTCCCAGCACATTCCCACTGAAATCTGCCACCAGGCTGCCAGGGCAAGGAGAATGGGATCAGCGCCAAAAGCTATTGCCTTTCTCACCTCACCCCATTTAAATACATGTTTACAGGCAGCAGCAGAGGTTGCTCTCCTTGTAGTCATTGAGAGGACACAAATAAACCATAATGAATTTTGCCACAGCCCAAGTCAATAGATAAATGATTGGTATTTAGGATAGCTCTCAGAGTGATTCCTAAAAGGAGAAACCCACATTTTATACCTCCTGTTCATGAACAAAAGCTATAGTGAAATTTAACTTGGCATTGGCTGGGCTTTGTGAGCTAAAGGGATAAACTCCATTAGTTTTCTGCTGATAAAATGTTATTTCAACTCATTCTATTGTCTACTTTTCCCTTGCCAAGATCTCCAATTATTTTTTTTCCCTTACTACTCCTATCTGCACTAGAGGCTACATAAAACCAAAGCTAGGCAGTGGAATATTTCCTTTATTGCCTTTTGATAAACTGGCAGTCTGCAGGGATTGCTCCATACAGCCTGTTCCGTTCAATAGCCCCACAAGTTGCTGCTGATGTGCTACCATGACTTTGCACAACAGAGAAATGCAAGAAATGCCCCCAAACTTGCATCTATTCCAGTTTCCAAACAGGGAGATTACCCCAGTGTAAAGAAACACCACCACTTTTGTTTTGTGTAAATGTGTATTATTGGGACTGGGAGCTTTTTTCTAAGATAAAGAATAACATTTTAACAATTACAATATTCTGTTTACACATTTGTGACTAAACCATTGGACTACTACATGAGATCACTGTGAATCAACCCAAAACTCATTTATCTGGTTTCCCTCACCAAACTGAATGAGAAGCTGAAAACTGAAGCAACCAATTATGTTTTGAAAATACTTGCCTCAAATAGTTGCCTTTCTAAAGTAGTTCCTCAGTTCATGATGTAGAACAGAATTAAAAGATCAGCACCCCTCCATCTTGGCAGATATAGTGCAGATAAAACCACCTCTCTTGCAAAAGCCTCAAAAAAAGAAGAATATATATTCAGGATTCTGCTAGAAGAGAATGCAATTTGCACCTCTGACAACTTGATGTTACATAAAAAATATTAGTTAGGATGAGATACTAATGTAAGGAAAAGAGGCTAGAACAGCTAAAATGAGGAAAAGAAAAAATTTTGCAATAATAGCTCTGAGTGCTTTTCCTTACTTAATATATTTAAGTCTACCAGTAAGCGTGCTAATGAAAAATCATTAGCTGATGATATCAGGTTACAAGACCTGATCAATACTCAGAGGAGAACTGAGTATCACACAGGAACTACAAGATGAAAGCTGAACACCAAGCATTTAAGAGCTACAATGGTTTTGCTGTAAAGTGGAACCTGTGGAGAGAGTTGGGAAAGGGTTGGGGGTGTGGCTACAGATGTGGCAAATGCAGTGCTAGGCAGGGACACACAGGAACTAGTGCAACTCTCCAAACACTGAAGGAAATTCAAGGCTGAGAACAGTGATGGTTATTGTCATTACATTTGCCTTTAAAGAAAATCTCTGGAAGATAAATGGTATTTCTGCCCCCAAATGAATGGGTAGTATTGTCCAAAAACCGACTGAAAACAAAAACTAGGTGGGAAAAGATTATCAAGAAAAGCATTCAGCAACAGTCTTTGAACAAGGGAAACAGGAAAAGAAGAAAAGCAAGCAGAAAAGGAAATGGCTTGAGTTTAATATATTTGTGAATGGCAACGTTGTGTATGATGTGAATGGAGTCACAATTCCCTGCATTGGCAGGCTGCTGGACAGCGCTCTGGGAAGCACAGCCCAGCCCAGAGCTCATGTGCTCCACTTGGCAGGAGTCACCTTGAGCTGGATGATTCTGCAGGATTAAGGCCTAAGGGAATTCATCATATTTAATATTAAAGACTTTACTTTGACACAATTTCAATTGACTACAACAAATCAAAGCAAACTCTGCAATAAATGTCTTCATAATGCCTTGTGCTGTAGCTGTACTTTGAAAGTCCAAAATCAATAAAAGCAAAATGGTGACATATGTTTGTATTATTTGGAAAGCTAAATGCATGCAAGGGATCTGTCACTGCAGGATTAATAGAGTACAAGATGTTCTGTTTGTTGGGCATCTGATTGTCTGTCTCATAATATGAATTTTGAAATAGCTAGGGATTTCTGCTAGTGCATTTGCAGGTTTATGCTGAATTTCATATTAACAATAAATCATCCTGTATGTATAGTTCTCTTTTTCAATTTACTGCAACATAACTTCATCAATCCACACAGGGAATAGGGCCATATGCATAATGAGTAGAAATCGGATAATAAAATATTAAGTAAGACAACGAAACAAAAACATTTGAAATATTAATACCAAGGCTCCAAAATACCCCTCATTGCTATTCAGCCTACATTTGGTGTGCACATACCTCCTACATCTGGGTGGAGTGACAGCAGCAGAGTGCCAGGTAGCCCATCCTAATGACTGCAAAATCATCTACTGGAAATTAGGAAATCCATTTACCAATGATGTAAATGAAAGTAAGATGCATTCTGTTGTGAGGTGAAAGACATTATTTTTACTCTAGTTGGCAAAATTACCTTGGACCAAGCAATTATTCACCACCTTAGATCCTTTCCTACAGGCTCATAGACATGAATGTATTTGTCAAGCCTGGTCCTTGGCCATCTCTGTGTCTGTGCTGGTGAGGCAGAGAGGAATTCCTGACCCAGCGAGGTCCCCGTAGTGCTGGACAGAGCATGGCCCATCTAAGGCTGTGCTTCAGCATTCCCTTGGCTTCCAGCACTGCTTTCCAGCAGATGTTGCACCCAGGCTTAGACTGGAGCCCGTGCTGACACAGGAGCTCTGCACATCCCCATGCACTCACCCAAAATCAGGGCACACACCCTCACCCTCACCTTTTTGGTACCTCCTGCAGAGCCAGATACTGAAACTCCTGGAATTAATCCAGTCTTGCTTTCAATTTTTAAATACATCTATATTCAAAACCTGTAGGCAAGACTTTTTCAAGATCAAATGCTTTTGGTATTCCACAAAATGCAGCTCTCCCATCCCATGTGTCATGCAAATAGGCTCACGAATTGAGTAATTCTCCTCAGCTAACCAGGATCATATTTACTTAACTGATGTGAACAGACAAAGAAAAATATACCAATTGCTCAATGTGTGCAAAATTTATGGTTTGTAGCTAACATAATATGTTTAACAATTTTATCCAAGTTTCAATCTAAGACAAAACAAATATGTTCACATAATCCCAAGCAATATTGTAGCAGTTGCCTGCAGTAAGTGATTTAAAGTTTTAATTAATCATTAAATACACTGTACACATACAGGTTTATCTTTTTAAATAAAAATATGCAAAACTTCCAGAGTCATTAACAATTTAATAAGCTGTTTAAACAAGAGAAGTCTTTGAAATGCTTGATCTGTGCCTGTGCCTTCCAAGCAATCATGCAATTATTTATCATTTTCACAAATTGCTTGTCAGCTGGACCGAAAATACATGTTCTGCAATTATCTCCATTCTGAAAAGGGTCTATATAATCTTCATATCAATGGGTACAAGAAGCATATGGAAACAGGTTAAATATATTTTTCATTGAAAAAATGTTAACTGGCCTTACCTATGTCATTAAGGGTTGCAGAGAATCCAAAGAAGATATGTTCTATTGCCAGATCACAGAGCTGCAACATCTACATTTTATTTTCAAGAACATAAACACACAACAGCAATAATGACCAAGTGGAGTATACTGGATTTGATAAAGTGGGACACTGCTCATGCAACTTCACGTTGCCAAAAGGTCATCATATACTTCACCTGCAGCTGGAGGGTATTTACCTGGCCATCCACCAGTTTTACCTCCAACTTAGGCTCAGTTTTTGCCAGAGGAGGGTGAGTTAATAATGAGGATGACCTTCATCATTTCAGAGCCATTTCAGCTGTCCCTACTTGAGCTAGAGTTGGGTTAGCATGGCACAAATTTTCCATATAAGTGAAACAGCAGATGTGCAGCTCAGGGCTCCACTTTTCTTGTCTGGGCATTAAACAAGGAACAGAGGCAGGGAAGATTCTCTCCAGCCCTTGCATAAATTCAGTCATGATTCGTCCCATCATATGAAGTTCAGGGCGATGCAGCTGATGGCAGTCCATTAAATGAACTATCTCATACACACAAGGGAGAATTCCCCACGACCTGCAGCACAAACTCCTGAGTGTCAGCTCTCTGCTCACCACCTTCCCAGAGTACCCTGCAGCCATGAGACTGTCTGTGGCCTACAGTAAAACCTCCCACCAAGAGTAACAACAGATTGAGTGAATATTGTGACTAAAGGCGCCAATTGTCATAATTTCACTCTTGGCTCTACTTGGCATCAGGACAGAGTCACTGTAAAACAGAACCACTGAGAGGTCCAGCTGCAGCCTGGAGACTGAGCCTGGAGAGAAGAACTGCTCTGGAAATTTGAACAACACCAGGACCAGCCCCATCTCTCTTCAGAATCTGAGTAAAACCATTCAAGAAATTTGCCCTGTAGCACTCCATTGCTTCAAGAGGTAACCTTTTCATATCCTCCTATTATTGCCACATAATTTAGTCAATAGAGAAATCTTACTGCATTTGAACATCTAATACCAGTCTCTAAGTGCTTCTTATGAAGACAGCAGACAAGTAGCCATTACTTTACTGGTTTACACCGAGACATGCATTCTGGTTTTATTGTATTTTTAATTATTTAATTAATATTGTTAAGGAGAAACAGCACTAGTCTAAAATTTTGCCCCATTGATTTCAATATCCAGTTCTTGCTATGGTACATGAAACATCCTGTGGAAATTTCTGGATAGAGTATAGTGATTAATCTCATCCAAATTCATGAACTTCAGTACACTGCACTCACAACTTAATAATTCAGTCCAAGTTCTGTTTTCTGCAATAGCTTATAGAACCTTGTTTTGTAAGCATAAAGTTTAACCATTTTTAACTGCAGGGGCAATAATGGTGCTTGTCAAGTCTTGCTGGTTTCTAAATACCCACACTGGCACCTCACCATGCTGAATCATTACACCTCATTCCCAAATCATTATACCACACTCCCAGAGTCACATTGCTTTGTTTTATGTTACTGAAGGATAAGAATGCAACACAATTCACCTGTCACAGAAAAGAAACTGGAAAACAACTTTGGTTTTGAAAATGCAGGTTAGGGAAGAATCTGCACGTCTCCAAGCCTGTACCTTTCAAAGTGTGCAGTTTGGGATGGCTTTCTAAAATGGCTTTGACATTTTGTGAACACCCACAAACAAGCATTGTGAATTACTTTGTTCATTTCACATCCAAGACTCAATGGCTTTTCAAGCATTAAAAGCGTACACTGCTGCATATAAACTTGAAATAACAGAGCTCTGAACTTCTCATTGCCTGCTATTGAAATTGCAGAATTACCACAGAATTGAAAGGCTTTAGAGATCAAAAATGTTCAGTCTTAACTAGAACAGCCATTCAAAACAGAGTGACACCTGTTGACAATGTCAGTGAAACAAGGGAAAGA
>NW_005054314.1:3349782-3353304 GCF_000277835.1 Geospiza fortis
GAAAGAGCAGTAATTCTTGAAATACAGATACAGCAGATAATATGTTTTGTTGTGTGGTGGTAACAGAACAATGGCAAGGAAACAGCTGGGGAGGGAAACTCTGGCTAGATGGCAACAGGACTTTCACCAGTGGAAGAAGCAACCTGCATCAACAGACACGTAAGGAACAGACATGGCTCAACTACTGGGGCCACAGAAGTGTTTCAATCCTGTGCTCTCTAAGTTTTTGGCCTGGAAAAAGTGGCACACTGAATTCATTCAAGGTTAATACTTCTAATTATATGATCCTGTCATGTAATTTAACATGTAGAATCATATAAACACATTCTCTCTAACTTACATCCTACAGGTCTCAACAGCATACTCTAGACTCAGCAGTAAATTACTGCAATGTCAGTGGGTGACTGCAGGGATCAGGTGAACAATCTACAGCAAAAAAAGTGGAATAAACTGCCTGTCATTAGAGGCTCCAGCATTTATTCACTAGGATCAACTTGATGCAAAGTAAAGATTGCCTTCATGAAGCTGAAGTCTTACTTGGGTTTCAGGAAATTACATCTTCTGTGTTTCAAATATTTTGGGAAGATCTCTGAAGACCATGTGGTGCTTAATAGAGATGTTTGTTCTTAGTTACCTCATATATTTTTGTTCTAATTTTATTGTAATTGATTCAGTGTTGTGGGCATTATGAACCTTTTTTTTTCCTATACAGTGTGCCAATCTCTCATTAATATCAATGAGATATGTGTATGCCTCAAAAGCCACTCAGCACTTGGCAGGATTAAGATAAAGGAGCATTGAAATAGATTTTCAAACAAGACCTGTAGCATTTAGCACTGCAGTGGTATGTTCTGTGTTATTTGCATGCCTTGCTGGATCTTAACCACAAACTTCATTGAATATGATTCCCTACAGAGGAGAATGAGTATGCACCTTACTTGTACACATCAGAATTTTGAGGCCAGCTGAGGATTTATGTTTTCTGAAGAAGCAAGGGAGATAACTCCAGCTGGGTTGGAAAGGTAAAGCTAAACCAAGAGAGACAGAAGCAAAGTACTGCATCACTAAGGCAGTGACAACCAGTGAACAGATTGAAATGGGTTAGAAAAATAAATGGAAGTCTGAAAGCACAGTGTGGAGCTATGGATCCAGGCTCTTATAAAAGAGTTATGTCATACAAAGGAAATAAAACATCATTTGACTTACATTCCTCACCATGCCATCCATTACAGTGGTGTTGCCAGACAAGAGCTAGAACAGATTTAGCCCCGTGCAAGTTGTCTTCCAAATGCTGGTACATAAATTATGATATTCTGTCCCCATTTGAACACTCAAGTGGCACTGAAGTAGATATTTGTGCCTCACAGTCTCACTCTTCCACCAATATGCAGAAATGGGAAACCTCAGGCACCCACATTTACAAATTAAGCAAACATTATTCTGTAACAAATGACTACACACTTGGAAATTATTTTAAAGCAATCTGAAAAACAGCCTACAGGGGTTCTACAGATTTATTGCAAAACAAAAGCAACATTAAACCACAAAACATAGAGAAAAAAAATAACATCATTTCCCATATGTTCAATGTGTGCAATGGATATACAGCCCTTTAGGTAGCAATTGTAATAAAGAAAAGTCATCTGGGTCAAATGGCATATTTCTATTTATTATTAGCATTATTTAAACTATACTTAAGGTGTACAGAGTGCTCTAAAAACAAATAAAAAACTGACATAACCCTTCTCGGAAAATCATACAACATGCAGCAGGCAAATCAAAGCATAATAACTTTTAAGTTTTTGCAGTGAGGAAAAATGTCACAACAAAAACAGGTTTCAAAGTTTTTGGCTGTGAAGTGAAAGGCTAATTTAAGGGTTTTTTTTCTTTTTATTACAGAAAAAGCAGCAGTCTGCATTCAGATGGGTTCCTCCACTAACACAGCTGAAGCTACAAACAGGACTATCTCTAATACTACCAGGCAAACATAAAACAACAAGGAGCCCCGTAAAACAAGAGAAAGCTCAGATCTCATTTGTTGGGTGCCAGCAGTGCACTTTATATCTTTCAGAGGAGCTCACACCTAATGAAGCAGAGTTTCAAGGCAAGGCTCAGATGATCCCCTGTCGCTAAACTAACACAGAGTATTTTATTAACCACCTCTGCATTTGCTACAAATCCTGTCTGGGCTGTTCCCAAAGTGCTGGCTGGCCCACGGCTGCAGAAGAGACCCATGTCCCCTGTCCTTGGCCCTGGGCTGGTGACAGAGCAGCCGCTCTCCTGCTCCCAGAGAGTTTGTAAGCAAATTCTGAGGCTGCTCCTCATCCCAAGCTCAGAGGGACTGACCCCAAGGGGGTCCCTGGGACCCCCCTAAGGAGCCCTCACCCTGAAGGGGTGGCAGCAGGGCACAGAGCTTCTTCAGCACAGAGGGACCAGGTGACAGCAGCAGGCTGGGGGGCTGGAGGCCTCCACAAGCATCTTATGTTCAAACCAGATAAGAATATGCAAGGACACTTAACTGCTCCAGTATCAGGTCAGACTTTGCTGAGCCTGACACAATAAAGCCAGACTTCTTGTCTGTGCAACAAGTAGATTCTCTTGCATGCAGATGAGCCATAAACTCTTCCAAAATACATAAAAACTAATTTCTGATGCCTCAGGGCATAGCAAGATATAAAGGAAATCCAGAATGGATGGAAGTGCTACAGTTTTACTATAAGAAGCAGGGCACATAGACTGCTAGAGAGGGACTTGGGAGGAACTACAGACACAGCACACCTTTTCAGATCTGTGTAATATATATATATATATAGCACAAAGGGGCACACACATGTATACATACATAAAAACAAAAATACACACTAAAGCATTCCTCTCCTATTTTTCCTTCCTCCTTCATGCTAAAACACAATAGTCAAATAAATACTTTTCGTTTACAGAAGTGCCATACATAAAAAATAATTAAAACATTTGATTTTTCCAAATAGATGTGATATAATAATTGAAACTTGGCCTTTAGTGAAAGGAAAAAAAATCCCTCAGACTAACCTTACTGATATGGAGAAGACCAGCTTCCAGGCCTGCTAACTGATTTTTATGGTACCATCATACTTTTGTCCACCTCATTGTTATCCTCTCCCCAGCAGCCTCTATTAAGTAGTCCATACCACTGGAAACATCACCTCCAGCCATACTCACGGGTGCTGATTTTATTTCTCTCAGTAATTTCTTTAATGTTGTGTGTGAGTACAATACCCAGTATTTCAGCTCAGATTTACACAACAACTCTGCTATTTCCTACATGCAAGTGCATTTCTCCAAATTGGATTTCTGAATATAATGCAAGAACATTTTGCTTACAAAAAAAACTTTGTTTATTAGCAACATAAAATTGTCAGTTGTTTATGCCCCACTTGTAAATACTGGGGCACATTAACATAAACTTGCCAAACGGAGGGTGGGGGGAGAGTGGGCTATTTTCCTTGCAATCCTTCAGCATGAGACAAAAAAAAATTAATAAAA
>NW_005054314.1:3353351-3382708 GCF_000277835.1 Geospiza fortis
CAGCAGGAGACAAAAAAAAATTAATAAAAAGAAGCATGGTGGGAAGAGTTACTCTTCATTCTTGTAATTCATCCCTGGCTGTGAAGAGGAGACATGGCCTGGAGGACATGAGCGTGACCAGATCTCCTTATTTACTGCCCTGAGCCTCGGCCGTGTTTGCCAGCTTGTCTTTACAGGAGAATGGGTTGGCTCATCTTGTGAAAATATATTGTTAGGCTATATATTTTAAATGCTGTCTACCCTCCTTGTAAGATTCAAGACCTAATCAATCCTTTATGTTATAACCAGGTGTAAGTCATAAAGGGGTTGTTATTACAAAATTTTATGGAGTGAGGCGCCTAGGTACTCATGCGGCAGAGAGGTTATAACATCCACTGCACCCTCATGTTTTCAGATACTGCTGTCAAGATTTCTACCTACTGGTCAATTTTAAATATTTTCCATTATTCTGAACTCACTGGTTTCAAATGTGAGAGTTGCCCCTGCTGCTGGTTCATTAGAGCAGAATTCTTGGGGCACAGAGGGAGCTGTGCAAGACTCCCCAGGGCATTTCAGCTCAGAGGCCAAAGCTCACTGGAGTTTGCACCTCTGGGTTTAAAACCCAAAGAGATTCCCTCCTAACTGGATTTTAAATGCACATTGTGGATGTACCTATGGTGTTCAAGCTGTCCTCTCACAAATTTCCTGCAACAGTCTTTGCTCCCCTCTCCACATTCCAGCAAGCCCTAAAGTACCTCCAGTCCCCCCACCAAGCCCCACCTTTGGTGGTGTCTCACTCTGCTATTTTTGTCCCAGGTGATTCTGACTCCTCTGTGATTTGACAGAGTAGCTGTAACTCAAAGGATCCAGTTCCCACCCACACAAATTGAAAAAAAAATTTAGGGCAAGACAAGATACCAGGTATCCACAGTGCTATTACTATTATCTTGATAAAATAGCAGGGACACACATTCTGCCTGTCACAATTAAGGTGATAAATGCCTGTTTCTTTGAGGCTTGTTTGGAAGTCAATTATGCAGATTATTTCTAGAATACAGACAGATGGTGTTTTCCTCCATATGAGACAATCAAGTTGAACTTTGATATGTGCATAAAAATACTGTAATTTGTCAAGCTCCAATGGGGCCATTTTATCACAGATAACCAAAAGACTATATGGATTTTTGTATTTGCCTCTTTTCGATTAACACAGCCTATGTTTCTTTTTATTCCACTTTTTTTTTTAATGAAAGCTTTGCTATGTTTCATCTTGAAGCCAAATATTGATCTTTCAGTTTAGTCTTCAGGTTTTGATTAACGCAGAAGGTTGCCAAGTGAACGGCTTCTTGTTTGTTTTCTGTTAATTCTTTTTTTATTATTCACTTGCTGCAGTAAATCTTGCTTTTATTGTCCAACCACTGAAAAGAAAAAATGGATTGATTTGAGCCCCTAAATAATTTACAAAGCAGAGCTTTTTGAAAAGACTGATGCAATGTTGACCTTCATTTTTCCCCCTTCTCTTGTTGACAATAGACCATTTTTGATTGACTTGAATGGAAAAAAAGGAAGAAGAGTGATTTTGACATGTTAATCATGGTTTAATTTGACTAAAGCTTTAGAAAATGAGTGTTTAGTAAGATATTTTTAACAAAAGAAAAATAAGCTGTTGTAAGTGTGAGAATTATTATAAATATTTTCCTTGTTATTATCATTCTCTATCAGGCTAAATTTCATGCTCCTGTTTAAAAACTGAGTTGCATTCCTTTTTTTATTAACAAACGTTCTGACAGTCTGAATACCTCTTCATCAGCTCCATAATAGGTCTGCTAAGCAACAAAAACAAGTAGAAAAGCTCTGACAAACGCAGGAAAGAATGGTCTGAAACAGACTGGGAGACAAAGATCCTGTTTCTTGTAGAGTTTTTTATATCATTGTGGGCAAATCACTTGGGCTCCCAGGGAAACACAGCCAAGGCAAAGCTCCAGCTCCATTCCAATCCAAACCAGGGGTGCCTCTGCTTCCCAAGGAAAACAAGACCCCATCCAGGCTGTACAGATTAACTGATGTGCAAGTCCAGAACATGTGAAGCCCACCATAGATGCTGTCCCTGCCTCTCTGAGGCTGAGTGCTGGAGGAGGTAAGGTAAACAACTTCTGCCTACTCAGGGAATGTTTTGAGGTCTCTTGATGGAAACACAAGGTATTATTCTGAGAACTTTTTAGGTACTTGGCAACACTACCTAGAGCATAAATAGCTGGTAAAAAAATCACCTAGTTTAGATGCAGACAGGCATCAAGCCAGCAGGTATTTATGTGGAACATTGTACCTACTTCAGCTGTCAGAGGCATGAGGTGGATTATGAAGGTTCACAAGGAGCCATGGATATCAGAGTCACTAAAACCCACAGCATTTCTGCAAGACACATAAACAGGCACTTCAAACACCTGCTCTCCTCAATCTACTTGCCAAAGTACCTGAATATTTTAAAAGTTTCTGTTCAGTCTGAAAGAGCAATTTGAACAACTTCAGCTTTGCCAAGTCAGAAAGTTGCTCTCAAGATATTAATGTTACCAGCTCTGAGCCCATCACCTTCCAAACAGCAAAATGCTGCACAGTAACCTCCCAGCCATGCTGGGCTGGGCACTCAGCAATGAACCTGTCAATATTCCAAGCATCTTTTCTGTTCTGGTGATTGTTCAATGTCTCTGGATATGCACTACCTTCATTAAAGATCATGCAGTTCATTAAAGACCCTCCAGATTTTCACTGGCCTCAGATTTTCACTAAGAAACCTGGATCCGTATAAATAAAATATTATGCGAAAGTAATAAATATTTAGGTTTTCTCTTGCAAATGTCCTACCTCATTTTCACTCCAATAGAACATAGTACAGTAACTACTCAGGGGTCTGGAAATGCATTGTCACAGCTGCCAGATATGCAGGTGTATGAGCTCCATGCGCTAAAGAGCATTATGGTCTTCTCTTAGAATACAAATTAAATTAGGCCATTATCTCAGTAAAGTTCTGATCATCAATATGACTATTCTGATAGCAAATATCACCATAGAAGTAAGTAAAAGCTGAAGACATGCCTAACTGCTCTGGACTGGAGCCTAAATTAGATTTCCAAATAGAATAACATATGCCTTGAATGTTAAGCTCCCCCTGAAGTCAACACTATCCTTATGGACTACTTTGTTTCAGACTTTGCATTTTCTTAATGAAATCATAATTTTAACAAAACACAATCTCTCTTCTAGTCATTAACAACTTATAATCAAAAAAAGCCCTAAAAATGAGTAAGCCTTGTGTCTTTCAATCATGAACTCCTACTACCTGCATTCTATCCAGATGTTACTGAGACTAATAATTTTCCCCCATACGAATAATATGTGTGCATGGTAAGCACAAATGTATTCTAGGACTGCTTGCCTCCATGATGTTTGATGCTCACAAAGACTTGTACAAGTGGTGAGATCTCTGCAAAGGTCAAGAAGGCTAAATAACAGATTATACTAAATTTGGACAGTTTATATGCAGAAAGAAGCCTGAAAACATGAACTGTATGTCTATAAAAAAAATACACCTCATTTTATTGAAACTATTCATAGCAAATAGTTGCAAACAGGACATCCCAGTGGACTTAGCTTCTCCAGAGAATATAAAAAGATCATCTTTACAATTGACTGTGTCTACATTCTTTTGCATGCCTCTTTAGCTGGATTAGAATCTCATTTATGCTATTGGGTGTTGGATCAAACATCACAAATGCTTTCAGTTCCTTTCCTTCTCTGTTTTGTCTGAAAGTCAGAGTTCACCACTGTCCTGGGATAAAAATGGACCTTCATCTAACCAGTTCTTCATCCAGGCTGTTAGTGCCCTGCAGGCCAGTGAGCTAACTGGGAGCATTCAAACCCAGACACAGCTGCTTTCTCTGCATTAACTTGGCAAGAAACAATATTTTAAAAAAAACAAAATGTGGAGGGTGAGAAGGACCAGAAACTCCAACAGGGCAAGGGCAGTGCAGTAGCAAAAAGGCACAGCCCCTGCTTGAGGCTCCTGTTCTGCTGTCATCCTACTGTCCTACTCCATCCTCCTCCCCTCTGATCAGACACTGAGCCCCAGTCCCTCCATGCACAAACATTCAACTCACAGCTGGAAAAGTCCATTGTAGTCCTTCAGTGTTTCAAGGAGAGAAAGCACAGAACGTGAAAAGATGAAATACATGCCGACAGAGGACTACAAAGTGACAAATGTAAGTTTTTAATTGGCTTTTTAAAAGCACACTCATTTTTTAAAAGCACACTGTAGATGGAAGAAGATGCTAGTGACGTGCATTTTCAATAAACCAAATTCATTATCATCAAGTGAAATAATAAAAAAATTGATTAATTTTGCACATCCTTAAAACAAGTTGTTCTATTTTCGACTGTGTGTAAGTTTACAAGGACAAATCGGACCTTTGAAACTAACAATTTCATTTTTAAGGGTGTCCTTGAAAGACTGCAGCCATATATAAGTTACAGGATACAAAAAAAAAAAAAGCCCTGTAAATAACAAAAACTCAGGTTGAATGTCAGAAATTGAAAACATACACGCAACTGCTGCAAAATAAATTACTATGGTCAAAGCTGCTCCTTAGACTCAAGAGCTCATATGGCAGTGTTTTAAAGGTCAACACTGAAGGCAGTCACATTAGAAATGAAGTTGAAGAATATGAAATCCAGTGCTCAAATGATTTCTTTGCCCAGGGTTCTTATTAGAAAGGTAATCTCTTTTCTATCACTGTTTAACAACATATCATTACTATGTGAAGTGTTTTAAAATACCTGGAGTACTAAAGATTATATTTAAAACCAATTCATTCTATTACATCCCAAACAATACATAAAAATGGGAAAGAAATTATAAAGATGTTAATTTTACTGGCAATTTTGTAGCACTGCTTGAGAGAGAGGGCAAACAGCCCTAACTCCTAAAAATTACATTGCAACTACAGGCCATTTTATCCCATGAAAATTACCAAGTGATGATAATTTCTCTGCTGATTTTAAATAAATCTTCTTGGACTCTCTCACACACTCTCCTTCCCACTCCTTTTACTATTAAAAACTACCTGTGAAGTTCCCACCCAGGTGAATTTTTCCAAATGCCTGTAGCTCCAATGTTAGAACCATGCCTTGCATAATGGAAAGTTTACATGAAAAGTCAAGGTTTTGATGAATGTCACACTTGAAAGCCAATTAAGTGGGCTGAAAGGAAGACACAATTTCCCATTGTCTAATTGCCTCACAGCACCTTCAAGGTAATAAATTTGTCACATTGAATTATTAATGAGGAACGAATATTTGACTTGAAGCCTTGAATAGAAAGTAGTTCATTATCAGCTGGCATTGTTCCTTCCAAATAAAAAAGGGGCACTATGGGAGTTAAAGAAAGTTGTCAGAGCAATCTTTCCCTCTCATCACTGTCTCCCACCCTGAATGCACCTTTTACATCCTGTAAACGTTCCAATGAGGGGGAAAAATTATGGTGCATTTAATTCTTAATTCTCTTTGGCCTTTGCAGCCTGACAAATAAACTTCCATCTGGATTCCCCAAAACACAAGCATAACTGCATCACTTCAGACACAGACGTTGGAGAATTTTTAGAATTGGCCACATAAAAGTACAAGGAGCACAATAAAGCAGAGGTCAGTTTTAGGTTTATGTGGCTCTTAAAGGCTTTCTGTCTTATCTCCTCTGCAAAGCATTGCTCACACACCTGCTGAGGCTGGGGAAACAGGTAGAGCAGTATATTTATCCTTAATCCACAGTTTCTAAAGCAAATATGATGCTTGGAAAGCATTCATTTCAGCACAGACCTTTCTAGTGGAGGAGGAGTCTCTGCTACACATCCTATGCACAATGAGAGAAGTCACAGAAAAAATGGAATCCATTGGTTTGCATGTTAGATCAAATTATGGGATTGAGCTCATTTTGGGCATATCTTGGCTTTCTCAAGAAATATCTTTCCTGCCTGGCCATGCAGTGTCTGGGATCTTGCCCTCCCAGAGCTCAGGGTGGCTGGAAGGACCCAGCACCCAGCCTTGCTGCTGTTCACTGCAGCATCCTTCACTGCATTGGTGGTGCTCCAGAACTTTATTAGGGCACAGGAGAGCAGTGGAGAGACCAAATGCCTGTTCCAGAGTAGAACAGCTTTGGGCATTAACACTTGAGAAACCAAAAGCCTGTTCCAGAGTAACAGGAGCAGCTTTGGGCATTAACACTTGAGAAACCAAAAGCCTGTTCCAGAGCTCACAGTGGAGCAGCTTTGGGCATTAACACTGTGTGGGGGAGGCCTGGCTGCAGTCATGTGTAAAGACCAAATCTTGTTCTCCTTGGGCAAAAGCTAAAGTGCTGCTAAGACTCTTTTGAGATGCAACATTTGCCAGAGAGGTTTGCTGATCTAAAGAGGTGTTTGAAAGGCCAATTCCAAATACTGGTTTGAGCCCCTAGCAAGAAATCTCTCAGACACGGCGTTTCTGGCACTCTGTCAGGACTCTGTAGAGATGAGGATGCCTTGGGGCTCCAACAGCTTTAATTTTGCAATGAATTTGACTTGGTGTCTTTCATGTATACACCAGTAAGGTCTGCAGTAGAAACCTCAGAAGTTAATGAATAAGACAGGGAGATTTAGAGATTCGGGCACATAATTACTATAGCAACATGTGCTCTTTCTTCCACTACCCCATGAGATCTATTAGGCATGCTACAGTAAACCAAATAAATCACAGGTCACAAAACACAGCAATAAATCCTACCCATATTAAATTGCAAAGTAATTAAAACTGGTATGATATTTACATTACAAATTTACTAATAATATCAGAAAAAATTCTGATTACAAGTGCATCCAAAACAATCTCTGTAGCATTTCTTCAACTACGCCTAACAGAAAGCCCTGCTTTTTCCAGCAGGATCATACATACAAAGGTTTTTAGACTCTGGCTAAGGTTTCATAAAAGTTTCTTTCTTGGTTAGATACCTAATACCACTGAAATAATCTTATTCTAAAAGTAAATTCTACAAGAGCACACCAAAATGGGTAACTTCAGCTAATTAAATTTTTGTAGAACACTGAATAGTACTATTTGAACTGCTTAATGACAGCTTGAGTTTCCATGTCCCAGTCCCACCTCTACCCTGGGTCAATTCAATGAACAACAAAAACAACAACCCAAGTGCAGCCCTTAGTGCCCCAGTACAAGTATTGTTGAAGGGCCTGAGTGGAGCCTGACCTCTCATTTCCACTGTGCCTCGCAAACAGAGAATCTCAACCTCCAAAAGCCCTCAGGCCAGAATCTTTCAATAGTGCTGAAACAAGAAGCAAAACAAATGAATTCCCTCATATTAAATCTGACAGCAGTGAAACATTCATTATTATCCCTGACTTACAGGGCAAGTCAAGCCCTTACTCATCCTGGTCCTAATACAGTGCTACAGATAGCAAACAGTTTCCATCCTTTTTCAGAATAAAGCATCTGCTGCAGATCATACTCTGAAATTAAACTGTGTGGTGGATTTTATTTTTTTTTTTTTCACTTTGGTCACCTGGCAGCAGTGACACGTCCTCCTCAGGATGTGGCAATTAGACATCTTGTGCTAGACACTGACACTGCTCAGTCCTGGGCTTGCTCTCCATGCAGTGACTCCCAGTGCATCACAAAGCCTCTCTAAACAGCAGCCAACACCTCCTGGCAGCCTATGAAAAATGTCCTATTTTGAAACAATTTTGCCTCTGCGTGATGTATGTTCTGTTTTTCCTTTCCCTCGCTCTTCATTACTAAGAACATTTGCATGAAAAATAGCATCTCTCTTTTTCAAAAAGTTCACTTGTTCCTGCTGCTGCTATTATTCTCCCTGCACTTGAACTCCTAATCCACTCTTTGTGTAGCTACAGTGGAATGCTGTGAAAATGACTGTGGTATCAGCAAAAAGAATAAAACGCAGCTGCTGATGAGTTCTCAGGAGGAAGGCTGGGGGCTTATGTTGCCCTCAGTACTCAGCACAGAAACCAAATGGGCAGATGCCAATGTCTAAAATTTTGCCACCTTCAGTAGCAGCTCTCTGCCTGTCATCCCTCACAGCTGTAAGTGGGGCTGGAATTTCTGCAGGCATGCAGCACATCCATCCCCACAGTGTCACACACAGCCTGGAGCCAGACAACCTCTGCCTCTTCCCTTTTGCCTCACTCCCAGGGCAGCACAGACCACCAAATTCTCTGGAGATGCCCCTCTGAACTCATACACAAGCAGGAACCACCACAGGTGTGTGAGACAGCCCTTGAAACACCTTTTCCTTTGCATCTCTGCTCAAACCCACTCAGCAGACTGCAGCAGAAGTGTTTTCCAGCCCACCACTTTCTCTCTGCAGAGGTTACTGACACTCAGCTCTCACCCCTTTGCTCTCTGTGTCTCACCTGCTGCCAAAGACCTTCCTCCCATGCAGCCCTTGCACTCTGCAGGGACCCCCTGGAAAACCATCCCAGAGCCCCCCTTGCTCTTCCCAGTGCCTTTTCTTAATTCCTCAGTGGCCACAAAGATCCTCAGCACAAGGAAGTCGCTTCTGGCTGAGCTCAGCCTGTGCTGCCAGCCCTGCATCCATCAGCTGGTTCATCTCCAGCCTGTGCCCTCTCCTGGGCAGACCCCATCCCTCTGCTCACTGGGATTCTGGTGCATGGATTGCTCTGGCTTGCTCTGGCACAAAAAGCAGTGCACGTACATAATAAGCAAGGATGTAATATGGAAAGCACAGGCACAGGCTCATTTCACCCATTTCCCACTGTTTTTGCTGGCCTTTAATCCCTAAACATCAAGCCAAACAATGAAATTATGTTTATGGTGAAATAAGATCTATTGGACTCTGTCCAGTCATTTTTCCTGCTGTAAAACTAATACACAAAAATGTTTCTAGTTTAGAGCTGGAACATTCAACTTCCCAGGGAGAATATTTCTGCAAGAATGCGGCCAAGGAAATTTATCCCAGCAGAGAGGGAGCAAGAACCACCTACATGTGGGGGAAAATGAGCCCAGAGCACTGTAAGTGGGGCACAGAGCCTGTGCTGGCCCTCCCCAGGGCTGAATTTCTCCTGCATGCCCATTCCCACACACAGACACAGAGCAGGTTCCTGTCCAAGGGCCTGACCAGAGCATCACTGCAGCATCAAAATCGCTGCACTCTGTTTCCTTTTCCAGGATGAAATGACTCAGGTTACATTATGGCTCCAGAAGAAAGTGAGGGGGGAAGGAAGGCAGCAAGAGCTACCACGTGCTGTAAATCCTCCAAAGACACCCTCAGCAGTCCCACTGTGCCTTTTCATTTCTTAGGAGGAGTCAGCTGCTGACTGCTATGTTTTCTGTCCCTCCCACCTTCTTATCAGGATTATTATAATTGTTTGATTATTCCTTTCTATACAGTGGACAAAAAACATCAATCACTTTAACCGAATGCTTTAGGAAGTTGAGTTTCACTTTCCAAAGGTGGCTATCTGCATGAAGTACTTATTATTCATAATGCCTTTAAACAGAATCTGTTTTTCCTAAGTGCTGAACTCTAGTTGAGAGCTCTGACATCTTCTGGTGATCACCAATTTTATTTTTTAAACATGTGGTGGGCTGTATTCACCCAAGCACCTCTGCAAAATAGAAGAGATCCATACACGATGAACTCCATTCACAGAGCAAGTCTCCTCAAATCCAGTAACAGATGAACACAGAGGTGCAGGGTAGAAAAGAGCAGCAGCTGAAAGCCACCAGAAAAGGTGAAGTACTGCAAATGGGGAGGGAAGAAATGGCAGAAAGCCACAGGCCCACACATCTGGGTGGAAAGGAATTCCCAAAACCCTCCTTGCTGTGACAAAACCAGCTTGAATGTGGGGGGTGAAACTCCAACTCTGATCATGCCTTTCCACGAGTTTTCCTCTCCCTGGTTAATAATGCAATACACACAAAGGCAGAAAAAATACTTTTAGGAAAATCAATGTTTTTAAGATAAAACATCAATGTAATTCAAACAGCCCGAGTCAACTGCCTATAGTAAATTAAGTTTAAAATTTTAACAAACTGTCATGTAAAACTGGTGGTGTCTGACAAATTCAATTACAACAGTAATACATCACTCACAAAAGTATTATTGATAGTGACAGGAAGATATTGAATTTAAATTATTCATTTTTATCGATTAAACAATATCTCTTCACCAAGA
The DNA here is from genome assembly GCF_000277835.1 of Geospiza fortis. NCBI lineage: Eukaryota > Metazoa > Chordata > Aves > Passeriformes > Thraupidae > Geospiza > Geospiza fortis. The sequence continues at coordinate 3,363,577 of NW_005054314.1, forward strand.
ATGGGGTAAAACATCTGACAAACATTCAAGATTCATATTTTACCTCCTAAAATAAATAGCTGTCAATCCCCCCATGCTGGGCTTCTGCATATTCCCCTGCAGTGGATCCAGTCAGCATTAAAACTTTGTGCATGGAGAACCACTCACCCACATTTCTTGTAGCTAACACTGAGCTGCAAAGCACTTTCCCCTCCCAGAAGTCACTGGAAAAGCTCTTTCTGTGGAAATGTGCACTCTGGCGTGTCCCTGTGGGCCTTACCCAGCTGCAGTTCAGACAGGCATCCCGGGCAGGTGGGGCACCTTGGCTCAATAGCAGCCACAATTGCCATCCCTGCTGCCAATTCCCAGTGCCCAGGACAGTCAGGGGATTCCAGCTGGGGGCTGCACCTTGGTACAGCCAGCCTGAACTCCATTCCTTGCCAGCAGCAGCATCCCAAAGAGAATGGGAGGAGTAATTGCTTTCTGAGCTCCAAGACTGAGACACACTGAGAATACTGACCCTAAGCAGCTCTAACATGTGCACTCCAAGAAAAATAATCAGGGAACAGCAAGTCAGGCTGCCTTCAACGTGCAATCCTTCCCCTCAAACTATTACCTGTGAAAAGTCCAGGGGATTGTAATTTCATTTAAATTCCTAGTTCCTTGCCCAAATTCTGTCCTTTGAGGTTTTCACTCTGCTGGCACTGATCATCACACATTTAACAGGAAAACAAATCTACACCAGCAAAGTAGGTGGAAGCAAAAGAAAAAAATTAAAACAACAAGCCCTAAACCAAGCAACAATCTCTTATGGGAAGGAGGCCTCTTGCATCCAGACATGTGCATTTAATTGTTTTTAGAGACTTTTGGCCATGGGAGTTTTGACACCTCTGTAAAAGCCCAAGCTGTCTCCTACTGTAAGTAAGAGAATGTCAGGCTGAGAGTTTGGATATTTTTGTGCTGTTAATATTTTTACTTATCTGCACAGTCTTAAAGGCTGGAGGAAGTAAAGGAGCATGAGTGTAGATCTGGGTGATCTTCATGCACAATCAGGGTGGCAGGGCTGGTGGATACAGTCTCCAGCTGCCTGTAGGAACTCCCTCTCACATCAAAGCATGGGGAATAAACACAATTTTCCACATGAATGTACAGGGTAACCCACTCAGGGACTGTGCACATCATTAACGTGTACATGAATAAATGTCAAGTAAACCTTTCATCACCATAATGCATTTTTGGTGGATTTTTAGGAGAATTTGAAGTTCTATTGCCTTTATCTATATCCAAATGTACTAATACAATGATACAGTGCTACAGTTTGGTCTGAATAATCTTACTTGTCTATATCTGACTAGTTTTATCTTCAGAACATTAAATTTGAATCCTCATAGCTTGAGCACTATTATCAACATAACTAACATTGCTACTAACATAAGATTACCATAAGAATATCACAAGATTATCCAGCTATGAAAAAAAATTATCTTGTCATTCCAGACTGGCAAAATTTGTGTGCCAGTGCCAAGGAAGAGTTTGGACTCTCCCACACGTTGGATCTGAAGCCACAATCAGCACTGGCTGTTTGAAACCCCACACAGTGACTGCACATGGTGGAGGAGCCCAAGGCATGGGCAGCTCATCAGCTGCCCCCAGGACACACAGCCCAACACAGCATGGTCAGAATAAGCCTGGGAGATTGGTTTTACCATTAGCCAGTGGCTCTTCCTATGTTTAATGTTAATGTTTGATTTTTAATTCCACAGAAGGCTTTCACTCCTGCTGTGGGTATTCAAGAGGGAGTGGCAATGCAGTGCCACAGCTCTGTGCCAGTGAAACATTCCAGTGGGGCAGTAATACAGGAGTAGCACCATTTATTCTTTCCACTGGTCTACAGAACAAGAGAGAAGTAAATAAGATTATACTAAAGAAAATTTCTACACAGTTAAAAAGCAAATTTATTTAGATAACAGACTGATTTTTATTAGGTTTTGGGGCTTCTCAGAAAAAAAGTTCCTCTCCTGCCTCCAACTGACATTTTTATTTCTTTTACATGAAGTCTTTTTTGTCTTTTGGTACAAGAAAGTTCAGCCTAATACCTGGATTATTTCTGCCTACTTGAAACAAAAAGGAATTTGTTTTATGTATTTGACCTTTGATAAACTACTATACAGTAAATCCTTTTCATTTTCCTCTCCCTGCTGAGGTGTATTTGGCCCAGTGTAAATACAGCATCTTTCAGCAGCTCTGAGAAACTTCAACAAGGGACCATGGAGAATTAGCTTGTTCCTAGCATTACTCTGCCCTTGTTTAAAAGCTCTGCGTGATTCATCAGAAAAATACATCAAATAAAGATCCTCAATGTTTAAATGGTTCACAGCCACTCTACCAAAAAGCATGAATCCTACATGTTTCAATATCTCTTAACACCTTAACATCTAATTTAAATGCCTTCTTCTTAAATGTCCTAGTTTTAGCACATTTCAGCTGCTCAGCAGAAATATCCTGACCCAATAAAATAAATGGAACTTCTCAATCCTAATTCCCTACTCATATTTCCCAACTGATCCCCCTCATACCAAATACACAATGGAAACCTATGGGAGAGGCTTTGGATCAATCCCCAAAGGTCTACAACACTGGAATAAAAACTGGACAAGATTCCTTGGTACCAATTTAAACCCAGAGGCCAGACTATTCATTTTTTCTCCTCTGCAGAAGATCTTGGTACAGAGAAGTTTCTTCAAATCAGGAGGGACACGACAAGCAATAAAGCTAGAACACACATGAAATTAGTCATGTCTAACGCCTCGTCCTTATCACAGAACCAACTAGAACATAATCATCCCTGACTCAACTTTGCCAGAACTTTATCCTAAGAAATCCTTCAGCATGTAGACTTCTCACCCAGGTAGCCTGTTCCAAGGATGTGCCAACAACTTCAGCCCAGGTTGCCCAGTTCAAGCACTTGGAAGTCTTGTGCCAGACCCTAAGACTGCTTTCCTTGAATTCTTATATTTTCCAACTTAGCTTTTGAACTGTGAAAGTTTGTATTGCCCAGCCTCTCTGAAATATGATTGATTTTTTTCAGAAATTGATAGCTTCTCATAATCAATGGAGTCTAGATGCTGAAACTTGGGAAGCAAAAGTACAGGCTTCTTCCAAGTGCTGACAGCATTCATTTAATTTCTTGCAACCAGGGTGGAAAGAGTAACAGTCCATTGTCCTTTAAGCTCCCAGGGCTCCCAGAAATGCTGCCCTGTGCCCAGCACTGGTCTGGGCTTTGCTGCAGGCCAAGGGAAGGTGCCTCAGGGTCCCTGAGCCCCCTCCCCTGTCCCCATGGCCTCACCCTTGGTATCCTCGTTCCCCTGGCTCCAAGGGACCAAGTGCAGCTGCTCTGCTCTCCCTTCCCTGCCCTGCCACTTGCTGTGAGCACATTGACCCAGAGTACTTGTCTGGTCCTGTGCTCCATCTGCTGCTCAAACATTAAATGTGGGAGAAGGCAGAGCCCCCAGACTACAGCAGAAATGCTGTTCAGGGTATGAACAGCTACTGCAGTGCAGTTGTATTGTCAATTTGAGATTAAAGTAAGATGCTTTGCAGAGGATTGCAGGTACTGGAGATTTAACTTCACATTTAGACAAAGAAAAGAAAAAAATTTAAATTTCCTTTTACCACCTCCTAATTTTCCAGAAATTCTTTAATTCTGTGCTAGACTACAGGCTATAGATTTACATTCATGGGGATATTTTTCCTCTAGTTTGGACATATTTTTTTTCTTTGTTGATTCAAGAAATGAAATGGAAGCAAAACAGGACAGAAGAGATTTGCCTTTTCCTTTCCAGAACACAATCACAGCACCCACTGATTACTGGGCTTTTGGTTCAAGGTTGTTCATGTGAGCCAGCTTTATTTTTCCTAAGAAAACCTTAGGGACATTGCTTTGGCATTTAGAGAAAGAAGGAGCCCTGTGCATTTACCACTTTTTGTTTAATGGGATCCCAGAACAGAACACAGATGAGTTTTAGCACTTTTGGGCACGTGAATTTTAGGGGGTTTGGACACATATGCTTTTTATGCATGAAAGGCAGTAAAAATTCAGTCACAGCTTCATTCATCACTGGCCTGATCCAACCTACACTGAAATCTGCAGGCACATCTCCACAAAACTGAACCCATGCACCAAACATTCTCCTCTGACCAGGCTAAACAAAACAGAGGTCTTGTATGGAGCTAGATATAAATGGATACCAGAAAATAAATCACTGCAATAAATAATATTAAGAGAAGAAAATGGGGATTCAAGTCAAGCTCTAGATTTATAAACTATAGGGGTAAGAGACCGGGCAGCTGCAAAGAAACCAATGGGTGTGATTGACTGCTTTGTTCTGTTTGCAGGTAAACTTTGCAATTGCAGCTCCAGTTAATAATCATGCAGGAATCCTTAGCTGTGAGCACAAAGAGAACAACAGAACAGCAAAACCCCAAAGTTACAATGGCAGATGGAAGTTGATGCAGCAGGGCTTTGCCTTCCTCCTTCCTTTGGCAGTACTGTCAAAGTGGCATAGCAACTCAGAAAATAAAGAATACACAAAATTATGACAGAATGAGAAAGAAGGGGGAAACGGTGGGTTTACCACCAGTCTCTCTCCCTACTAATTGCTGATTTTAATAGCTTTGAGCTCCTTAGCTGGCAACACACAGCAAGGGGAGGGGTGAAAATGTTTTATTCAGTGCTCAGTAAATGCTCTGCAGTTTCATACTGACAGGGCACTCAGGACAAAAGCTCCTCACTGTGCCATCAAACAGCTGAACTTCTACTCCTGCCTTGTCTGAAAAAAACAAGCTAGATGCCCCTTCTCCCAGTCAAATGACACATTGGTTGCTGTCACTGCTGTCAGGCCTGTGCCTGAGTTATAATGACAGCATTACTGCTGGTACAGCTGCAGGGAAACCAAACAGCACCAGAGAGGCAGGCTGCCAGGAAGGGGCAGTCCCCACATCATCTGCATAGTGAGAGGAAGAATGTTCTGTGCAAGAGATATTTCCCAAAGAGCAGTGATCCCTGCAAAGTGCCCTGAGAATCACCCCTGCCTTTCTGACCTGCCTCCTTTTCATTCCACAGATACCATAAATCAACCTTCACAGCTGATAACAGTGGTTTTCCTCATCAGGCTGAGGCTCTTTCTGTCACACTCAGCCCCAGCAGATCATCCTGCTGGTGCTGTGCTTGGACACGGCTTTTGTGTGAGGTTTCTGACTCCCCATGCTCAATCCAGCCCTGATCCTATGGCTGAAATGTGTGAGAGCTGCAATGTGGAAATCAGCACATGGCACAGAGCAGAGCCCTTTCACCCCAAACAGGCAGGGCTGTGTCCAGTAGGATTATTGTGCATCTATCCTGGTGAGCAGTTTCAGCTAAAGAGAGACCATTTTCAATTTTCACCTGCTTCCCAACACTCAACATTTCTCCCAGCATTTCCAGTTCTGCCAGGCTGTCTGTGCTGCCTTTAACAGGCTTCAATTCCTCTCCCCACTGCCAGCAATGCACTCCCATTGTTTGTTGCTGATAAACTTGCAAACTTGCCCTGGGGTTTGCCTTTCCCCAGCAAACAGCTGCCCAGGCTCTGTCCCACCACCCAGAGCCAGATGTGGAGCAGGCAGGGACCAGCCTCACATCTCAGCATCTCCCTGAGCTGCTGCAGCAACAGCTCCCTGTCAGAGCACCTGTCCCACCAAAGCTCATTAGGGGGAAACGAGCAAGGAGTGCTGGGGAAGGATCTTGTCATCATTAATAATGTCAGACCCTTTTCTGCCTTGTCTTTTCATGTTAAAATTCTCAGAAGAACATGGAGGAGCTACACTTGACAGGTCCTAGAGTACCTTTGACACCCTGATCAAACTTGGCACCTACTACTTCATGTCTGGAGTAAATGATCTTTGGAGCTCATGTACACGTCATGTATTAGCATATGTAGCTTTTTTTATATCTGTTTGATATGTGTTATTCTGTTTAGCTGCATATGGATTCACAGCTACCTATTCCTTGGCCCATTCTGATACCCAAAGGGATTCTCAGGCAGATTCCCACAAGGCTGGCCTCAGGGATCATATTTTCTGACCTGCACAGGGTCACAGCAGTTACTCTGAACAGCTCATCAGTCTACCAGAGCAATAGGTGACTCCTGCTAGCCAGCCACACAGACTATTTTCTCTTTCCCCTTCTGACAGATAAATTATTGAACATATAACGTGGAAATTTTCCTTTAAATTCATTAACAGTTCCTCCACACACTACAGCAAGCTGTTATATTTGGATACCTTTCTCTCATAAGCCTCAGGCTGACTTCTCTCTCTTAAAAATGGTTTCCCAGTGGACACCAACATGGTTATGGTGGTGTACAATCCCCCCCCCAAACACAGCTCCCTGTGTTTTATCCCCAGTGCAGCATGAGAAGCACCAGGCTCCTGAAAGACCCCAGAAGGTTCCTACCTTTGAGATTTTTACCCCAGCCACATGAGCACCCCTGCAGGTTGAAATCATACCTGTCTGGCCCCTCAGTCTCACTGAACGCTGCACTGTGGAGACTGCAGCATGCACTGCCCCAGCTGCAAACACCTGGCTGGGAACCTGCCTGCAGCAGGCTTCTGATGGGGCACATGAAGGGAGTTCTTCACCAAAAACACTGACAGCAAACCCTGCCCACGGGTGTGAGCAATTCCAGCAGGTGCCACAGGCAGCCCCAGGTGTAACAACCTTCCTTCCCTCTCCAGGGTGCTGCACTCTGCACACTAGAAACAGACTTTCTATCTGTTGTGCAGAGCATAAAAGAGAAGTTTGGTTGTCAATCTCCCATTATTCCTGCAGCAGATGTAAGGAAAGGTGGCCTGGTTCATTTAATGAGCAGTGTCAAAGGCACCAGCCCTGCAGCAGCCCAGGCAAGTGGGGCACTGGAGAAGGTGCCTGCTCCCACTGGTCTGCTCCCCTGGCACTGGAAGAGCTGTGAGCGCTGATTTCCTGGTGCATTCAGTGACCTGACCTAGACAAAGTTTCACTAAGTTACTCCAGGATCTGCATTTCCTCAGCTTTGTCACTGGAGCTATCAGAACCTGCAGCACAGAGTTTTCCCTTGATGCAATTATCTACCCACAGGGAACTCATCTGAAGTTTTCTCCCAGAGCCAAACCAGCACCTAGCAGAGTAGCTGGATTTAATCCAAAACCCAAGAACATCCTGTGGCATTAGCTGAGGGCTGGCAGCCCTTGCTGCCTCCACACCCTCCTCCTCCTCCAGCTGTCTCACCCTTGCTTGCTCTTTTAACTACCAAGAATCCCTAATTTCTGCTACTAGCTGTCCAAAGTCTCACATGTAGAGGAATCATCTCCCCATCTTGCTTGTATTACAAAACAAATTAGAGATATTGAAGGGAAGTGTGTTAATCCTGTAATTATCATGGTTATAATGAGGCAGTTTAATGATCTTGCTAATTGTCTGTTCAGCAAGACTGGATTGGAAAACATTCCTTACCCCATCCACCCTTTTAATTCTGCTTAGATCAGATGTTTCCTGTAAGTGTAGCTAGTGTGTGTCACTACCCCATCACCAAATTAATCTTTAAAACTTGCTGCAGGTCTAACCAAAGGCCAAGTATTACAGTGTAAGCAATGTCTATGTGGCCACAGTCAGTAGCTATTCAGCTATATATTAATTCAGACAAGATTGCCAGAGGAAGCAAAAACAGAAATAAAAAGAAAAGTTATCACACAAAAACCTCTGTGACAACCAAAATTCTGCTTATGGATTGCCTGCTAAAGGTCTTAAAATTATCAGCTGAAATAAGCTGCCTGAAAGTTGTTTCTGCCTAATCAACTGCTTTGCTGTTTGTTGTGCTGCAAGAACCCCCCTCAGCCTGTGGCTAAACACAGGTGCTGTCCCAGAAACCACCTGCAATGCCCCAGGAAACTTCATTCTCCAACTCCTGCACACCTCTGAGCAACTCAGAACCCCCTGCCTGGGTCGTCAGAGATCATTAAAAATGATCTCTACAAAAGAAAGCAATCAAGAACAGGTACACAAGTAAATGTTCACTGCTGCAAAAAAAACACATGCTTCAAGCACATCAGCTTCTCTGCAGGAGTTGTCATGCATATGCTAATCCTGGAGTAAACTGCAAGTAATTCCAAGCAATGAAGCAGTAATTTAGCCCATGTTTACTGTAAGCAGCTGATGCAGCCGTGCTTTCCCTGCCGTGGCTTGTGCAAAACCCCACATCTCATCCTTCCAGCTCTCATGGCTGTAAAAAAGGTGAACTAAGTGTTCTTGCAATAGGCAAAGTTTATCAAGCACCTCAGCGCAGGATTCCTGTGTTTCCCCAGCAGATGATTGCAGGAGAACTGAAAAAGAATGAAGATTCTGTCCATTTAGCCAAAAACACACCTCTGAGCTACAGAGGTAACTGGGGAACTTCTCCCAGGCAGTAACCATCTCTCTGAGATCCCCACCTCACCTGCTGCTACAAAACAGAGGTTACTTGTCATCAAGCCTGGTAATAACAGTGCTGTGAGCAGCCACCCCAAACCCAGAGGTCAGATTTAAACTGATATTAAACCAGCAAAACTGCACCAGTCAGAAAATACAGTGATTTACAAGCAGCTGGGGACCTGACCTCTGCACCACAGGCAAGCAGCCCAGCACACACAGGCTGAGCTGCCCAGCCCAGCAGAGAGAAATCAGGAGTTATCCCTTACTGCAGCCAGATCTTAATGCTCAGCACCTACCAGATTTTGTTTCTAGTACATTTGACACGCTAGAGAAATAATGAATAGTAATTTGAATTAATCATTGCAAGTTCCATTGTAATTAACAGCAGTGGTTAGCATGCCATGTTTATGAATACAGAAGTGATGCACGGGATCGGCCCAAAGATTTAACTGAGCCACTGTCCCGTTTCTAGCAGCTGTCAGCAGCAAATGCCTGGAAATACATTTCCAAGGGCAAGGCAGGCATCGAGCAAAGCTTTCCCTGAACATCCTTCCAACCTCCAAGGCTCACAGCTGAGAAACGTCCTGAGCCAAAGCCTGCCAAGGCTGTGCATCTGAGGAGCTGGCACCCAGCAGCAGCCACCAACTCCTTGTGCTCTGCAGAACATCCCTGCCTGCGCCTCAAAGGCCAAGCCCAGAGGTACAGGCAGTTTCTGCATGTAGCGCTGTTTCTCTGTTTCTTTACTTATTGGAGACACAATTCTCTCACTGCATGAGCTCAAGCTCTCACAGGACTAGAGCCCTCCTTTAGCCAAGTGCTGAGTGTTACTTTGCTGAGGAAAGGGCTCACAAGTGAGACAACAGCAGGTAATGCATCTACTATAGTCTAATGATTCCCATAGCTTTAAAATTTACTGTCACTGCAGCACCTGGCCGTGATAACCAGAGGGTGCAATCAGGAGAAGGTCTGTAGATAAGCATTAGATTTCATTAAAACCAACCAGCAGAGATTAAAAATGAAGACACGACAAGTTTATCAAGACACAAGTCCTCAGTCCTATCAGGTCTCCTATTAAACTGCATCCTCTGTCCCCAGGGATGTGCCTGGACAGAGCAGTGCTGGGTGCAGGAGCAGCAGGGAGAGGTCAGCCCAGTGCCACTGCGCTGCTCCCACCCTGCAGCAGACACACACAGGATGGGCCTCACATGCCAAGCAAGACCTGGGAATTAAAGTTCATTTATCAGCAATGGGAAAAATATTCCCTTGGCAGGAAAAGGAGAGGTCAGGTTACAGTGGAATCTATTAAATGACTCTGTTTCTCAGCACTCTTCAGAAAATAGAGTGGGAACAGCAGAGTGATGACATTAGGTGGAATCACCAGCAAGATGAGAATCGAGCACCAGGGAGACAGGAAAAACCCAAAGGGATATGGCTGAACTCATTTCCCTCAGACCTACACAGACACTTATTCTGTGCTTCACATTCCTGATGGCACAGCCATCCACAGGGGGATGAACTGCAGGGTACTCAGCTCAAAGAAAAGTTATTCAATAACTTCAGACAGGTTTTGGTGTGAGCTCCAAAATCCCCTCCAACTCGGCTGTGTGCAAGTCAGCTGTTGCACCTGAAGAAAGTAGCCTTGTGTGAAATCTTAAATAAAATACACAATGGTTTTCAGACACATGTTACAGCAAGCAAACCACTGGAGATGATGGAGAGTCTTGCTTTCCTTTTGTTTTGAAACAATTTTGCAATAACACCACTTCAAAACAAGCTGCCATATATGAAGTGGCAGAGTCAATATTACATTTTAAATAAAACACTCATTTGTTTGTTACTGTGCCTTCAAAACTATAAGCTTCATGATTGCAAACACCTTGCTCAGAAAACCTCAGATGAAGAGGTGTGGTGCTGGCAGCCAGGATTGTTATCAGCTTTGTGTGATCCTCGGCAATACAGCCACACTACAAATTAATTGGCATACCAGAGATATTTGGGGCCAAATAAAGCAAAACTGCTCATTATTCCTGAGCTGTAACATGGCTCAAAACCATCCCTCTATCCATGTACCATTCCTCTATTTATTGGTCCATCTCCAATATTAACAACTCGTGAAAAGTTTGGGGTAAAAATTCTGCAAAGGTGAATTTAAGTCAGAACCAATATTTATTCCAAGATTGTTCCTCAGTCCATTTCATCTACTCCCCAGCTCTCCACAATAAATCACTTGGGCTCCCCATATACTGCAGCACATCAGATCTCAACAGCATAGATCAGAATACACAGCTGTGTTTATGAGAAAGAGAAACTAATAAATGAAAAATTATGAGTGGAAATTGAATCTGCTAGACAAATGCTCAGCAATAGATTAACATATGCTGCATTTGCACAAAAAAATAATACTTTAACTCCAGCTTATATTAAATATTGAGATCACTGAGTTTTCCTCGATGTTCTGCATGTTTTGATATATTGTAAGCAGCATATTTTGTTAGTTGCATATATCCATATCTAATAACTTTCAAACTCCTGGACTCCTGTCATTTGGACTTGTATTTGAAGAGACACTTGAGACCTATAAAAGAAGGGGAGAGAACCCAAAACCTAATACCAAAAGCAATGTGCTTTCACTGCTTTTGTCAGTGGAAATTTTCTTTTGAGCTGTATAATTGAAAAGCAATGCAGTAGCACAAAATATTACATGAGATGAGGAACATTTCAGTGACAGCCTTGCAGCCCACAAATCAAAACATAATGCATTGTTCATCACAGATAATTTCAGGCTTTCCAACCCATTTTCATCTTTTTGTTAGCTTTTAAACAAACTCTGTCCCAATTTTAGAGACAGGAATAAGAAAAAACATTTGCATTCTCTTCTGAAGAATATTCATTATTCAGGGTAACCGAGAGAATAAACTCAGAATATACTGCCCTGCTTATGGTAGCTACCCTTTGCATGGTAAGATACAAGCCAATGAACCATCACAACACATTTTCTTTATTTAACTTCTAGGAAGCTGTAACTAAGCTGTAAGCTTCTCTGTTTCTATTCCTTGGCTTTGAATTCATTCTCTGCCTTATTTTAATATTTTCTAAATTTAAAAAAAAGCCTCACCAAAGTCAAACCTTTTTCATGCAGATGAGGATGCCAGGAAATAATTCAGTAGCAGATTTATCCCTGAGAACAGAAACACATTTAAAAAGTCATGTCTCCATTTTTAATAATTTTTACAGTCTAAGAGAAAGCATCTTCTAGTGAGGTATTTTTCTTCCTGCCTGGAGCCACAGTCTGTGTAACATCTGAGGTGCTGCAAAATCCACAAGAAGGTCGAAAATGTAATTCTGACACCAGTTTTAATTCAGCCAAAGTCATTCAAGGGAGAAAAAACCAAAACAACTTAGTGGTGTCTAGGTAAGGAGAATTTTAGACCACCCATGTGTTACCAGGACATCAGTGTTGATGACAATTCTCATTTTCCTTACACATCTATCCATAGCCAGAGTAGTTGCACATATGAGTGATACCATCACCCCTGAAGTCAGCAGAACTCCTCATGCTCACCCACTACTGCTGAATTAATCTCACTGCCTACCACTCACTGGTCCCAGCTTCTCTCCTCAGGTGACCCACTTTGCCCTCAATTTCCATATTTAACAAAATCCCAGCTCCCCTCCAGTGAGACCCCCCTGTGCTGCATCAGTCACACCCTGCAAGGACAAGGGCCAACTAACACAGAAAGGAAAACCTGTGCAAAGCCAGCTCAGTTTGCTGACGCCACTCAGGTGTTGCTCATAGCAGGCACCTCCTCTAACAAGATTTGCAGTGCATTTTTTACAAGAACATTTGGTTAAATTAGTATCTGCAAACTACAGTGCCACACATGCATAATGCAGTGTGGCAGCTCTGAAGATTTAGTGAGGCTGCACAGAGCAGCATCCACAGTGATAAATGAAAAGTACAGGTTTTCAAAATACAAACTTTATGTCTCAAGACACCTGTTACTTGCTCAGAGGATGAATGGAAAACTACCAGAAATCAGAATAGGTGTTCTCATTAGGCTGTTCATCATTTCTTACTCCATTCTGCACTGTCAGCCACCCAGGTCTCTCTGGCTGGGCCAAAACCATTGCTGTCCCTAATTCAGTCAGTGGGAGAAAGCCAAGCAGACAGCAAAACCTGGAACCAGTCTTAACTTGATCAGGGTGTAGGGATGTTTGAAGGACAGCCCAGAAGATGAAAAAGGACATTAAAGAGTCTCAGTCACTGATGTGGCACTAAGGACAGTGCAAGGTTTAAAGGAGTAAATTGTAATCCAGTCTTGGCCTTTAAAAAAATTGCAAAGTAGGAGGATTGAACTCAACACCCTTGTGCTTCAAAGGCAAGAAACTCTGCTGCTGAAATGGAGATAGGACAGTCCTGCAGCTCTCAGTAATACCTGATGTAGCAAGTTTTTCAAAAAGACAGAAAAGCAAAGAAAAGAGCAATGCAGGAACACAAGAGGGTTTGAAGACACAGATTAACAGATTTCAATATTAATCAAGTTAAGGTAGAGGCTGTTATTAGAGGCTTGCCTTCAAGTTGCTTCTGTTCATGTATTTAATAATTTAGATATTTTTACACATTTTCTGAATAGGAAAAAAAAGAGAGTAATTGATTTTAGATTTCTGAACTATGCTCTGTCCTACTTCACTATTTCCACAGAGCTCCAGAGCGGAGCTGTCTGTTCAAAATGCCAAGCAGGCATTTTGGCAATGAAGAGCAATAAAAATGCACAAGCAGGAATTGTGCCTTGGTAACTCATAGCCATGATGTGCTTCTAACTTGGATCCTGCTGCCCAGGAGCCCCAGGGAACAGCCCTGCCATGGGTGGCACCACAACACAGGCCCTGTCCACAGCCCTTTCCCTAAATCTCCCTCTCTGCTCACACAGGTGAACATTGTTCCCTCCCACCAACTCTCTCACCCAGCTGACAATTCCCAAAAGAGGAGCATTTGAATAATCAACCAGCCATTTGCACAGCGGAAACAGCAATAAGTCCGTACCAGGGTCATAAACAACCATTCCAAGTTCTTTTTTGTGATATTGTTTGCAAACATTTCTACTGGCTCTAGCAGAATGAGGCTGGAAGCCATGAGTGAGCAGAGCAATTCCCACTGCAGTTGGATAAACCCTCCCTTCCCAATTTGCTACAGCTGTAACAAGATACACATGGAGAAATAGTGTTGGCCAAGGTGGAATAATATTTAGAGCAGAATGTCAGGTTCAGCCACAAATAGATTTGCTTGTGGAAGCAGCTGCTACACCCATTAGAATCCTTTAATAAACTGTTATGAAGATTGACACCTTGGAAGTAATTAAGTATTCAGTATTTTTAGGTAATTACTGCAGCAATAACATAAGACGTGCTCATTTTCAGAATGAGGAATTATCTGTAGCTCCCATTGCTGTGCTCCTTTTAATAATCCATAATAGTTTGACACCAATGATTATTACTCCAGCTTTCCAAGTTTCCAAACAAACTAATAGGAGCAAAATAAACTGTTTACAGTCCAGGGGAAATCCCATGAGCTGGTTAGATGGGGTTTCTAGGGGAAAGCACACAGAAGGCACGATGCCAAGGCACTGACACACAGCTAAAATTCCACATGTAAAGCTGTTGCCATCTTACTGCAAAAGTTCCATACTGTTGTCTCCTATTGCAAAAGTTTCATACCTGCTTGGTGTTCCTCGTGGGCAGCACCTCAGAGCACTGACTCTTTCTTCTCCACAAAGCAGCCAACTGACTCCAGTTCCCTTCTCACCCAGCCACCCCACTCTTCTATAGCATCTTCTTGTCATTGGTTACAGCTGTGGCCTGTTAAAGTCAGGCCTGTTCCTAATCTTTGATAATTGGCCCAGCTGCAACTCCTTAGGGGTGAGATTACTTTCTGCACTATCTTTATTTTCTTATATTCTATCCCCCTACATAAAGCAGATGCCTCTAAGTCAAGATCCTGTGTAGAAGGACAGAAAAACCATACAGCAATAAAAGCAGCCATGAGAAAATGCTGTCTCATTACCAGCCATGCTGCCAGGTTTGGTAGCACACTCACTCTGGCTGTGATGGGGAAGGGATGTTCTCATACAGTCACAGCTCCTGGGCCACCACCCAAACCAAGCTCCCCACCTTCTCTCTTCCACTCAAACCTGACCTCAGACTTGTTCCCCAAGCCCTCTGAAGGGCACAGGCTCATCCTGGATGTCCAATCACTGCATTTGCCAAGTGAGACACCAGGACCTCTCCTGGTTCCACACTCACACAGCTCATCTCCACAACAGAGCCAGACTCAGGCTCACGCTGCTCCCAGGCACCATTTCACCTGCTAATTGCAAAAAACACAAACCCAAACCTTCCCATAGGCACACTGGTTACTTTTGCCTTGAGCTGCCCAGTTAAAGCAGCCAGGTTTCCTGCGAGTGGTATCGACAGGATCTCAAGATGCAGATGGGATTTCTGAGTGCAGCAAAGCTTCACTGCGCTGCCCTGCAGAGGAAGGGTGCCTACCTGAAGCTCATTTTAAGAGCAGAGTGTCCAGGCCGGGTTTCAGTGCTGTCCCCCTCCTGCACAGTGTCACCACCCCAGAATTCAGCAGTGTCCCTGATCCCCCCGGGGCCAGTGGGCTGGAACAACATCCTTCAGGCTCTGCCAGGTTGAGATGAGGCTGCACTCAATGAAACTGCTCCAACATCCTAAAAAAATTTTGAGAATCAAAAAATTTAATAAAAATAAATACATATCAATTAGACAAGAAGGCCAAAGTCTAGAAAACATTACTGAGTTAAAAAAAAACACTGAAGCAATAAAGGTTAAAACAAAATTGGTCTTGTCGATAAAAAATGCTTCAGTAGCTTTAGAACTACCTAAGAGGGGCTTTGGCCTTATCACTTTCAGTAAATCTGGAGGTTTGTTTTGTATTTTAACTGAAATGTCAAGTTATAAATGCACTTTGAACTGAAAATACATTTTTAAAAAGCCTTTTCAAAATGGAATATTCACTACAACTAACCATTTTCCTATAAACAGGTTTGGCTTTGACAGGAAAAATGTCAGCATAAAACACACCCACAGCTCCATTCTGAGCTGTGTGGCCCCTAATGAGAGGATACTCCTAGTCTGGAGTATCTGAAACATCTGAAAACATCTCTCAGTGCCCCACCATTCCCAGACAGCTTTTCCCACAGCCTGGGCAGAGCTGATGTTGCCTCATCAGGATTTTTAGCTGCTGCCTCACGCTGCCCTCCTAGCAGAGGTGTTCATCAGGGAAGCTGAGGCTCCCTCTCTTCAAATACAGGGATATTGTTCTTGGATGGAGAGATGCAGTTATTAACCCCCACTTTGTCTTCATTTGCTCCCATCACAGCAAAGACAGAAATATCTGGCCCATGCACAGCCTCTGCCCAACCCCATTAACGTGTGGTTAAAAGAGCCGCCAAAGGAGAGATTAACAGCTCCTCATTTATTTTAAAGCGTTTCCTGGTTTGTTTTTGAAATGCACCATCTGTGCTTGCGCCAGGATGTGTTAATGAAACCTGGCTCTTGGCTCTTTTAGGGCACAAAAGTGATTTTAAGTGCCCCGGTGGGCTGGAGCCTGAACCAGGAGCTGCAGCAGTGACTGTGAGTAGCTGTGGTAATGGCACATCCACCTTTCCACCTGGAAAACTCATCCCCACAGCTGCCAGGAGCTGTCTGAAGAAGGTTGTGAAAAAGCCACCAGCAACATCCAGCCTCCCTCACAATTCAGACAAAATGAGGCCAAGGAGAGTTTAGCAGCAGCATATTTCCAGTAATGATGGGATTCAAACAGCTGGAATGGAGGCACACTCTCACAGATGGTTCTTACATTTGCTTTTGTTGTGGTTGAGCCAGTAGGCTTTGGGATAACTGTGTCTTCAGGATCCCAAGGCTCTAATAAAGTTGCATTTGCCATCAGCTCTGTTTTTATTTGCATTGCTACAGGAGGCACCTTGGCATCTGCAAGACAAGACAGAAAGGCTCACAAAGTGGATCAAAGTGTGCATTAGGGCACAAGTTGACTCTTCAGATAAATAGACAAAACCCGCAACTAAAGTGTGCTTTGAAGAGGAACTTTAAATTTTATTAAATCTGTTTGGTGCTCTCTGTGTACTCAAGACAGACACCCAAGACTTTTATCCTGCTTAAGCAAGAGGAAAAGGTAGTTAAATTCCACCGCAATTCTCTCAGACCAAAGAACATTTCTGCAGCAGATAACTCAGATTATGCTAACAAAGCAACGGATTCACTTTTTTTGCCCCTCAGATGGCAATGCTGTTAAAAACACATAGCCAAGTGACACTGTCCTGGCTAGAAAAAGCCCATCAGTTTTGTGCAAAGATTACTCTTATTAAATAACAATATCTCCTTCTGCTCAGAATTTCCATCATCTGAGGGAGACAGAGAAGGAAGGAGAGGAGGAGGAGGGGGAAATGAGAGTGGGACAGAGGGGCTAACCCCTGCCTTTAAAGAATTTGTTCCATTTGGTAAAAGTGACCCAGCTGTGTTTCTAGAGATTAAAATCTGAGCCTAACAGTCTGCCTTTTCCTGGTAGAAACATCACAGATTTGAACATCTTCATCTGGTGAAGTGGTACCAGTTATCATGGGAGAAAAATCAGAATGTTTCATGTCCAGACCAAAAATTAGGTAAACTCTGGAAAAGCAACAGTAAACCCTGAACACAAAGTTTTATTCCACATTAAATATGAAACAAACCTACTAAAAACAGAGAAGTTAAAAAAAAGTTTGAATTATGCCTGAAGAGACCTTGGCCATATGTGGCACCATATTCAGAAATTCCTTTCTAGGCTGCTGTGCCACTGTTCCATTTGTTAAATTATTTTTATGTTAGTGAGAATGATTAGGTTTCTTGTGCAGTTATTGGGGCCCGAAAGGCACCTTTATTTACCTCATTTATCATATACAGCAGCATTCAGCTGAAGTCTAGAGGTAAACAATCTTAAATAGCAATATTCTTGCTAGAATGCAGTCATCTTGACCACAGGAGCTCTGGAAAAATGCAGATTTAAACTGTTCACATTACTGTTTTATCTGCATTTCAGTCTGAATCACTAACTTATCATCAAGCTCAGCAATAAAGAAACATGGAGAGAAGATATTAAATATTTATGCCTACAGTACCTTACAAGTTTTCATTGAAATATTAATTGTAAAACAAAAGCACAACTGTTCCAGCTACCAGTAGAGCAGTAGACACAATACTTAAAGCCAACTAACAGTGCCATAGCCAATTAAGTTTGGTGTGCTAAAAGAATTGTTAGCTCAATTTAAATTTGTCAAGGGAAATACTTTGAAAATATATATTCAAAACATTTGTCAGTCACTGCAATCAGCACCTGCTAGAACTGTTACAGGATAAACATAAACTGGGGAAATATTTCCCTGCCCTGACTCCCCAGGCTATGCAGAGTTTCTGTCACAGGATTTCCTCCAGCTTTGCACACTCACACCAGGACTGGCACCTTGGCCAGGGACTCCAGAGCTGCCCTGGCCAGGATGGGCACAGCAGAGCAGGAGCCACTCCACACCAGCCCAGACAGCCTTTTGTCATGCCAAAGGCATGGTGGTCTGTTCAACCAGAGAATGTCTTTTACAGATATTCATTTTATTTTTTACAAGAAATAAAAGCTTACTGCAATCTGAGAGAAATAAAATCCGGTCTTTGCTGAAAGAGCTTAAAGCTTAATAAAAGGCAGCCTGTGTGGGTGAGGAGGGGAGAAAGCCAGCTAAAATGGGCTGAAGAGAAAAATCGAAGACTAGTTGGGATAAATGAAGAGAAGCCTCTCCTTCACAGAGATTAAATTATTAATTATCCTGGAGAAAGCTCTGTGTTTACCTCAAACATGTTCAGTGCCTTAACAAGGGCCACCATCGGTGCTGCCTTAAAGCAGCACAGCACACACGGAGCTGCTCAGCTTATTGCATTACAGAGGATTTTAAACACTGCTGCTCCTCAAAGGCAGTGAGATGGGGTCAAGAACATAATACCCATTGCAGAGAAATCTAATTCCAAAGCTGGGAAAGTCTCTTCCCACCCCAAAATGGCTTTAGGTATTGAAATGAATCCTGTATTACAGCTAAGCTTTGGTCAAAGCAGAAATTCTGACAGATTTATTACTACCTTATCAAGTGACTTCATGGCTTCAAAAAATACATATATTCTCCTAAAATCCATTTATCTAGGCAGAATTTAATAGTTGCAAGAAGTATGCTCATTTAATTGAAATTTGCTCCTAGCATGTTACTCCAGGGCTCTCTCCATCCGCAGCACCCCATCAGAGCCCACTTAAAATCATGCTAAGGCACTTTCCTTTATGCCTTGGCATTCTCAGAAAATTGCTTTTTAACTTGGGTCAGCTTCAATTTTAACTTTATTTTTTAGGAAACGTTTTTTAATCTGCAGCAGCTCAGCATTTATATACCTCATTTTGCAGCGCTGCTCTGGAAGAAATGAAGGAAGTGGCCAGGGCCTCATCACCCCAAAGCAGTGCACTGTGTTCATCAAATGTGCTGGGAGGCTCTGGGGGAGACAGGAAAAATGGGCTGCAATTGTGGCTCAGGCCCTCCCTGGCCTCCAGCACAAGCAGAAATTCCTGCT
>NW_005054314.1:3382739-3409556 GCF_000277835.1 Geospiza fortis
GCTCATGGCCCCATTGGACCATCTCAAAGCATTGCACTTCTGCAAACTTGCTGGTTAATGAAAAATTCTAAAAGCCCTTCCAAGAGCTAAGGACAGCCCTGGAGAAGGGTAAGCAGAAATTATCACTCAGCTAAAAGCTTTCAGTTGCATTAGTAGACATCTGGGATGAGTTGTTCAATTCAGGGCACCTCAAAACGAGCTGGCAGGATGCCATGGGGGCCCCAGGGGAGCTGCAGCCCCTGGGATCTGCAGGATCCCCCTCCAGGCACAGTGCTCTGGGAGCACTCACTGACAGCGCAGAGAGAGAAACACCTGGCAGAAAGGAAACCAGAAAGAAAGGGCATCTAAATTAGAAACTAGGAAGATGTTCTGGACTGTGGGGGGTGAGACCAAGGCTGTCCAGAGAAGCTGTGGTCACCCCACCCCTGGCAGTGTCCGAGGCCAGGCTGGATGGGGCTCTGAGCAGCCTGGAATGGTGGAAGGGGTCCCTGCCCATGGCAGGGGTGGGACTTGGGGATCTTCAAGGCCCTTTCCAACCCAAACCATTCTATGATTCTGTGACATTAAGAAAGCAGTGTCCCATATAATGGAGACTGTAAACATTAAACAAATCTTTGACTAAATGCCTATTAGTAAAGAAACTCCTAACCAATTAATGGATGTAGGCTACACACTGAGCTTCTGAAAGTTAATGAAGATGCATTTCAAATATATATTCTACTGGATTTGGTTCCCATAATAAATTCTTAGTGTAGAGCCGTTTATGCTTCATATTTCCTTTAGTCCACTTGCAATCACAATGCCAAGTGCACTTATCTGAAGGACATTATTTTAATGAAGTCATTCGTGCCCTTAAAAATTAATATGTCAGAGCAGTTAAAGTCTAGTGACTGTAACCAAACCAAATAATGTATAATGGAGAGATGCAGTGAGAAAAAAATACAGCCTGAAATCAAGGTTAAAGTAGTTAACCTTAGGAAAAAGAGGGAAAAGAAAAGCCAACAGCAATTATATGTCCCCTTGACACACCATAAAGAATACCATTACATTGTCATCACCCTACAGCACAGAGTTGTGAATTGAGATTATTAACCATCACTGTACTGTGCACTGAAGGCACCATGAAATTTATCTTCATTCAAGGAGATAAAAATATTCTTGTGGTCTGGAGACACTTGACTTAAGAGAAGCCCCTTTAGCAGCACAGTACCAGAGCTTCTCAGACAGCCATGACTAGAACAGTCCTTTTTGTTGTAAAGAGTTTTGTGCAAGCCAAATACATTGCAAAAATATGATGCAACATTCACTCTTCCAGTTCTTTAAGCCAAGTCATACAGAAACTGCTATTTAATTCCATCAGTTCAGGAAAACTCTTCCCTTATTTTTGCATAAAGCCACAACAGACTCTTTTGGCAGCAGCTCCTTAAATTAGACCAGCTCCAACTCAGGGCTTCTTGTCTTTAAATAATTCAGCTTTTCCCACATTCAGGTGAAAGTGGACCATGTATCATCTGAAATGCCAACCATATACAAGAATACAAAGTGCACCTGTTGATATGCTACTACTTCATCACTTTTCCTACCAGGAGATTTTCTCCAGTGAATCTGTGATTCCCATCAGCAGTGACAGAGCTGGACCCTGTGAAATGACAGGAAATGTTCACAGAAGAACTGAGGCTCCTTCCTCCAGCATTCCAGCAGATGTGCCTCCCACAGACTCACTGCCCTTTGGGTGGTGGAAGGGGATTCCTAGCTAAGCATGCAGGAAGCTTAAACACATGAAGAGTTAACCCAAATTTCCAAATTTCCTGATACCCAACATCCCCCCACCTCACTTTGAACAAATGGACAAGATGTTTCTCTCCTGCAAAGACCATGACCACTGAACCCAGCAACCTAACACCACAGCAGCTCACTTAAACTGCTGCTCACATAGGGGTTTTTCTTCATTATCAGCTGCAAACATTTCCAGACAAGAAAAGCACAATCACATTTGCAGAACCCATCACAGATATTTATGTGTTCTTCTTCTTGGCCCATGGAATTTACTGGTTTGATAAACTCCCTTCCCTTTTTAACACAACTTAGCAGTCTCCAAGGTGCACCTCCAAACTAGATTAATGTACCTCCAGAACATCCATAAGGTAAAGAAATGTAATTTAATTTGTGATTGCATAAACCAGTCACGGAAGCCTCCCAAGAAGCCTGAGTTTTCATTTCTTTCATAGTAGACATTTAATTATATGATAATTACTTACAGCTTGCAGCTCAGCTTCTACTTTTATGAAATATAAATTGCTCTTCACTCAAAAGTGCAGGATGAGCATTTAAAAGGCTTCATTAAGTAGGTTTTAAGATTTTTTTTGACGACTTTCTTTAAGCTGTGGAAGGGAAAGCAGATGTACCTGTAAACTGAAGCTTGCTTCACAGAAGAACAAAGTAGAATTGCTAATGTAATACCAGGATGGATGAGCCTTTACAAGAAAAAATATTAACTTTTAACAAACACATTTTTTTTAAATAACAAACAAAATATTTCTGTCAAGCTGCATGATAAAAGGGACCAGAAGGGAATAAGCAGCATTGCCAGATCTCAGACATGAACAACAAGGCTCTTTATTCTAAATTTCCAGAGCTTGGAAACCTGAGGTTGTGTCAGACTCTCACCATTATTAAAGCAGCCCAACCAAAAACCCACCAACTCATTTGTGGCTTCCTAAAAGCTGGAAAAGAGGAATTACGAAAGCAGAAAGTGGAAGACAAGAAAAATACCTTCACATGAATTTATCTATTGTAATTCTGTGACTGTTTTGACCTTGATTTTAGACCATTAGGAGAGTTCAGTGCTGGTACTTCTGCCCTCTCGTATCTTCACAGTGCTACAAGATCACACCTAGGAACAAAGGTATGAGGACACAAAATAACCAAAGGCTGAGGTCCTGGCTGCTGCAAAACGTTGTGCAGGTGTTACTGGCGGCCACACAAATCTCTCACAGTGGTGGCAGGAAGATTCTGTGGCTGCAGACCCTGCAGGAAACCTGACCCAGGGCTGTGGCTCCATCCCAGGCAGGACAGGGGAGCTGAGGAAGGTGCTGAGGTGGGAGCTCCACCTTTAGAGACTCCAACAGGGAAGTTTTTCTGATTTCAGATTAGCATCTGGGTATGCTCATACTACTGATCATATCTGGATTAATGAAACATGAGTATACAAAATGAGACAATGAACCTGACACACACAACCTGCCTGTAAATTCTGCTTGGCAGCTTTTTCTCTGCCATCCTCCAAGTCAGTACCCCAGAAGAAAAATTTCTCTCTGGAGCAGAGGAACACAACACTTGAGATTTGCCTGGAGCAGTGCACTGTTAAGGAAGCTAAGCAGATCTGAAAAACACGGATTGAAAGGCTCAATTAAACTTCATTAAGTCTTTGTATGGACACTCAGAATTAAAAAGTACCCCTGATTCAAGTGAGGCTTATTCATTCCCAAGGGAAAACAAAGCTTATTATGATTCTTTGTCACTTAAATTCTGAAGTAACAAGCCTACTGAGAATTTGATCATTTGGTTTAAAAGATACTTTGGAATAATTTTCCTAAGGGCTCCCATCCAGAGCAGCATTTGCAGACTGCGGTGACTTTTCAGACCCTTCACAGACACTGCAGCACTGAGCACTCACACCACCCCAGAGCCACCTCTCTGCAGCTCATGAACTCAGTTTATGGCTTTTCCTTCTTCTGGACATGACACACCCCAAAGAGACACTTTTAATGTGGCCAAGGCCCCCCAGGCCCTGTCCTTACACAGAGGCTGTGAACAGTGCCCCTGACACACAACTGGCTGGAGTCAGCCATGGTCCAGGGGAAAATAAAGAGCCAACACCCCACAGCAAGCTGTGCCTTGGCTGAAACAGGCAGAAAAGTTCATCTTTATTTTATATAGTTTACAAAAGGGCAGAAAATGCCACGCCATTTCATTCTGAATAGCTTCTTCCATTATCTACTGCAGCACGTAGCACTTAGCAGCTAAATAACAGCAAAGGAAGGAAATTAAGAAGTATAGAGGAGCAAAAGGAGTTGTATTTCCAGCCGAGACATGGAGAGAATTGAGAGAGGGTGAAAGGCTGCTTTGTGTAGGACTGAACATAACTTCTGCACCCTTACACCAACACAGTCTGCTGGGGTCAGGCTCTCAAACACCCTCATATTGATCAGTAACGTCTCAACCTGTAGAAATCAGTTTAATGCTGAAACAAAAGCTACCTGGCAACACATAAAAACTTTAAAAGCATTTTTGAGCACAGTGCTGAAGGAAGGTGTGCCTGGGGGCTGCCCAGCATAGGAGGGTCTCTCCCAAAGGGAAAAGGCCGCTTAGAACTCCTGTGAGACCTTTTGGCCACACATTTTGCCTTGAAAGGGCACAATATTTTTTTACAGCTGCTTTTCTGAAACTTATCTCATGTCCAGAGGGGGAGAGGAGGGTCAGGGGACAGGGAGACATCACAGCCTTCTCTGTCCTGGCCTCTCTGCACTACACCTATTCCCATACTACACCAGGAGAATCATGCAGTGAAATGGTTTGAAGGCAGTGGAGAGGTAAGGAGAACCATAAAAATAAAAGGTTTCTCTTTAAACTTCCATTAAATCCGGCTGAAATTTTGTATCTGCAACAACTGCACAATTAAGACTGCAAGAGATAAAGTTGTAATTTAAACCTATAATTAAAACAAAACTTTAAAAGAGCAATCTTTTATTCTTTCCAATCTGTTCTTTTAACATTTTATCAGTTTAAGGCACTTTTAAAGCACACAGCAAGATATAACACCACACTCTTCCCAGAAAGTGAAGTAGCAGGGCCTCAGAAAACATCTGCCATCAGGCAGGTGCACTTTGTGCTCCAGTGAAGAATGCCCCATTTTTCATAGTTGGATACTGCTGGGGAACCTCATTAGAAACCAAATTACTACCTGCATCAGGTTTACACTAATGTATTGACATCTACAGCGCTTGTTAAATGAACCGTAAATCCAATACACTAAAGTCATTTTCAACTGAATCAAATCAGGTTTCAGTCAAAAGAATTACAATTGTCATATGCTTAAAGCTTGGCACTTTCCTGGTGTCTCCAGCTAGATCATTTCAGACACAGAGAGAAAATTGTGAACCTATGAAAGAGCACAAGCTAAATTGGACTCACTGCAAGCATACTAAACACAGGGCGAGGAGTTTGAGGATGATAATTGACTCTAATTGACTACTTGGTAAAGCCACCCAGGCATCCACAGGCACTCCTCACTAATCTGTTTTCAACAGATGCTATTTTCCTCTCCTTAGTTAATTTATACTTTCTTATTATAAAGCACATTGTTTGCATTTCAGAGAGTCTTTTCATTTTAAATCTCCACCTCCTGGTACCCCTGTGAAGCAATGGCTTTGTGGGACTGTGGGTCCTGCTGCAGTACATAGGGATTGTGCACAACCCTCCCCAAAGTTCTCTCTCAACAGGAACAAAAATGCCTTCCAGGGCCTGGGAAGCAAATTCACACTCATGTGTTGTCTCTTCCCCTCGCAGCCACCACTGGTCTCTTAATTCTGATCTAAAAATCCTTGACCCACATGTGAGGGAGGACAGCGTTAGCCCCAAATTTCCTTCTCTCTCGGGGTTGATGATTTCTCAGTCAATCCAGGTCTGTCAGGCAGTGCCTGACCATGTGCACAGTACAAAAGGGGATGGCAGCCAAGAGGACAAAGCCAGCTTCCCCCTGCTCCTCCAGCCTACCTTTTCAGCTTGCTTTAACCAAGATATTTCAAAGGTCTAATTCAAATTCAGTACAGCTACGAATTTGAACTAGCAGATTTGTCCAGCTAGACTTTCCTCCAGACTCACACAGACACTTTCCCTAAGTGGCCTTAGTTCTGCTTAATTCATTTCCCAGAAACAGAAAACAGCAAAACGTAAATTAAAAAGGAAATATATATGAGCCAGCTCCTCTATCAGCATAAATCAAACCTTGTACCAGCAAATCACTCTGACACTTAAGAGTCTGAGGAACCAGCTCCTAATCAAGAGTTTATATAGATTAAATTAATTTACTAGGCCAGGCTTTAAACAATCTCTTTTGGCCTCTCGCTACCTAAATCCCAGGCAGACACTCTGTGCAAATCCTCCTCCCCTTTGCTGGGAGCAGTGCTGCCTCCATGATCTGCTCCAGCAATAAAGAGATGCCCCTGGGAAGAAGTGGCCACACAACAGAACAAAAAGCCACATTAAATTTGTGCAGCCTGGAAGAAATCCTGCTGACCAGTCAGAAATAATTGGTGACCTTCTAATACAAGAAGAAACCTCAGTGGAAGGGGTGGACACCACTTGCTTCCATTCATGCCCAGAGCTGAGGCTGGCCAGTTGGATGGGGCTCTCACTCCTCCGGCCACTTTCCACCCCCATTTACCATTTCCCACAGTGCCTGTGGTGTTTTCAGCCTGTTCCTGGAGGGCTCAGCAGAAAGTCATCCTGCCAGTGCATCCAAGGACACACTTTGTGACGCACAGTTACTCACCTGATGTATTCATAGGCTGATGTGAAAGTGAGGATCACCCACACAGGGTGCATCTCACTCCCATTTTGTTGCTGAAATGCTGGATCTGCCCCTAGCACAGGGCTCCTGAGCCTCCCAAAGCTGGCAGGGAGTCAGCCTGGCCCCTGAACCCAGCACTCAGGCAGGCCTGGACCAGGACAAGCTGGCACAGCTCAGCACAAGGCATTGGGCCATTTGCTCAGTGTGTTTGCTATCAAGTGAAAGGTCAGCAACTCACAGCAGAAAAACAGAGAAAATGCTGGTAAACTGAGGTGAAAACACAGCCTCAAGCAGAGTGAAGATGGTTAGAGTGAAGATCACACTTACCTTGCAACAGATTTGTTTTCAGTTGCTTCTTCCTTCCAATTCTCAAATTCTTTTTTGTCCCACTCATTTCTGCAGTATATTGTTAGTTTCTTACTCTCCTGTGAACAAGCATCTTGCACCCAAGTTTATACAGGTGCAGCTCCTTTCCATTGCTTCCCTGGGCTGCTCAGTGTGGCCATCAGGAGGTGGATGAGGATGCCATGGTGCTGGCATCAATTCACCTCAGCCATTCCTGCAGTGAGCTGGGAAGGCTGCACCCTCCTCACCACATCAGTCCATTGTCAACTCTCCTACACTTTAACCACGGTCATTTTATCCCCCTCCAGCCTGCAAAATAAAAGAGTAGGTGTTAATTTAGCAGCTGTAAGGTTGCTTTGCATCCTCCAGAGCCAGCTGCCATGGGGAACCTTCCCAGGATGCTCACCAGACAACCAAAAAACATTGGTGGGGTAACCAGCACTGGCTGAGGCAGGAAATATGAACTGGAGATCTCCAAAACTAAACGCATGAGAAAGAATAAAGCCTGTGATTTCACTGTAGCCGAGTCTGGAACACACCCTCTGTGAACCTCATGTTCTCCAGGGGATTAGGGGACCCCATGACTGCGCTGGGCTTTCCTTTATGGAAGACAAAACCTGCAGGGCAAGCAGGGAACAGAGTCAGAGAAAAGCCTAGTCCATTGGGTAAAAGGAAAGAGGTTCAAAATACTACCAAAGAAAGGGCAATGCCAAGAAACTGAGGTTAGTTCAGAGCCAGTTACAAAAGCTCAGAACACAGAGTGGCTACATGAGCCTTTAAAAAGAACTAGCAGATCCAGAAATAAAAATCAATCTTAAAGTGAGTTGTAAAGGAGATACATGAAATCCCCAACATTGTAACAGTTCAGAAAGGTCCTTTCGCTGTAGAGCTCTCCAAATACAACACAACAAACAAGCTTGCTAATGCTGAGAGAGTCAGGATAATTTTCTTGTAGCACAGAGTCTGTGCCCAACTATAGTGCAAACCAGACAGAGCAAGTGCATCAAGCCACATAATCAGCACAGAAGGATCAAAGCACCTTCCTCAAACATCTTTGATGAAGGCTTCTGACTCTTGAATTACCTCCTATGCTTCAATTATTATTTTTGATGACAGTATTTTGTTTTCATCCAAAATAATTATGCCCAAATCAATGGCAATAGTAGATTTGGCATCAATTATCCCTGTAGATGCTCTCAACTTAAATCATCCTTTGCACACAGATGATTCCCTTGGCTACCTCCTGCCAGAGCATCGACACCTGAGTATTTATTTCACTCATTATTTTTATGCCCATCACCGGGATTTGACAGAAACCACAGGAATATAAACAGCTTCCCCCTCCTGTGTCTGGATATCAGAATTTGGGGTCCCTCAGCAGTGAGCCACTGTCCAACAGTCTGCTCAGAAACTGCCCTGAAACTGAGCTGTGCTCACACAATCTCCCTCAGTCACACACCCTGCACCAGACAAGGTGTCCCAGCAGGTCAGTTATGGAGCTTTATCAGTACAAGACCAGGTTAACTGATGGACCAGACCAGAGTCTCTTCACTTGAATTACTGGAGAGTCAAGAGTTCAAGAAAGCTGAAAACTGTTGTTTGTTTTGTTGGGGGTTTTTTTGTATAACATAAAGACTTACACAGTTTTGCAGCTGCCTCTCTAGTTGTCCACTTCTCCAAGTCTTCCCTGGCCTGGAAGGGATTACGCAATTCTGAAAGAGAAGCAAAGCCCACAGTGATTGGGGAGACAGATGGATCCACCTGCTGGCATAAAATCACATTTTCTGTCTATCCCACTTTCAAATCAGAAAACAAACAAAAAAATTGCCCATTGGAAGTGAAAGGCTTCTACATTATTATTTACATTATTATGTTGTCCACCTTTTTTCCTCATTAAAAAAAAACACCTAGGTAAAAAGTAATCACTTGACTTTCACAGAAAAAAACATAACAACATAGATGCAAACATTTTTTCTGACATTCTGACTCAGAATGTAAAAATCATCTCAAATAGCCCCTCTACATCTGAAAATTGTGTTTACTCCTGAGACAAGTAGGATTAACCTCAGTGACAGATTTACTTGCTTTTTTAATATAGAAAAAGTGCTCTGGGGGGTGAACACAAACACTGCAGGCTCCAGAGGACTGCAGGAGAGCATTTCACCTCCAGGTCACTGCTTCAGGTTCCATCTGGAGGTGGGGACAGAAGAATTTTTAATGTCTGATGGTCAATGGTCTATGTGAAATGAGTTTTGTTGTTGTGCCCTCACTTCAAGTTAACACCACTGACAGTCTCAGTGCTGAGGCAGGTGCAGTGAGCAGCAAACCCTCCTGCACCCTGAGCTTCTGTTGCCATCTTATTCCAGGGGTTCCATACTGTTATGTCTCATCACAGAAGTCTCATACCTGCTTGGTGTTTCTCATGGGCAGCTCCTCAGAGCACTGACTCTTTCTTCTCCACAAAGCAGTCAACTGACTCCAGTTCCCTTCTCACCCAGCCACCCCACTCTTTTCTAGCACTCTTCTTCTCATTGCTTACAGCTGTGGCCTGTTAAAGTCAGGCCTGTTCCTAATCTTTGATAATTGGCCCAGCTGCAACTCCTTAGGGGTAAGATTACTTTCTACACTATCTTTATTTTCTTATATTCTAGCCCCCTACAAGTTTCCTTTCCATGGAGGAAAGTCTGCTCTTGAGCTGGCTGTAATACAGTTCTTCAGGAACAAAACAAAGGATTTCTTGACATTGGGGCTTATTAACTCATTGCTTGTCACCAGATTTAAAATTGTTCCAAGTGAATGCTGAAGGCAGCATTTATAACCCTAAAGAAGCAGTTAAAACTCAGATCTGATTCAGACATGAATAGGCTGCTCTCCTCTAGAAGTCTCTCCTTTTCTTCCTATTTGCAGATATGTGGCTTTCTCTGAAAGGAATGTATACAGTCCCAAAGCCTCGGAGACTGCACTTTTGGAGCATTTCCAGAAACACCACATGAAACACATTGCACCTGGAAAGGTCTGCTGTGGGCAGATGGAAATGAGCAATAAGCCATTTTTCCTTTAGGCAATCCCACAGCACCAATAACACTGCCCAGAGGCCTCATTCCCTGCCTGATCTGCGTTTTGAGGTACTTTTTCTCCTGTGACATAACACACTTAATGTCTCTTAAAAGCAAAAGGCTACTTGAGATTTCCCAGGCTGAAACACCATTTTAGAGGCCAGAACTGGAGACACTTTGTGGCAGGGAGAGCACTGGTGCTCCTGGGACTGCTGCTCTGCAGAGCCCCTGCAGCAGTGACAGCACTGCAGGCACTGGGGACGGCTGCTGAGAGGGAAGGGGACACAGGGAGAGGGGATCAGGGACCCTGCCAGCCTCAGAGCCTCCTAAAACCACACTGCAGACACCCTGTGATGCTGTGAGCCTGTGATCCAAGGATGTTCTGGTCACCTTCTCCCACAAAGAGCATCCTTCCAGAATAGCTCCAGCCACGCCTCTCCCCCAGACTGTGCACATGAGATTGGAGAGGGGAAGAAAAAGGCAGCCTTGCACGTTTCCTGCAATGAGTAGAGGAAGCAAGAAATCAACTCATGTGTTTTCCAGATCTTGCTGTGATGCTCTATAAAAGAAAAACAGGTTCTTGCACCAGCTACCCACCCAGAACAATTTATAGCACCTGATTTGGGGGCATTAACCTGTGCACACAAAATGTGTCAGTTCTTATTATTCACTGTAAACATGTCATCAGCATGGAAATATGCTCCACAGGGCTACTGAGGCTGGTCCTGAAATTGTAAACAGCCCATTAAATAGGAGCAGTAAATACTCCAAAGTGCTGTAGATCTTGGTCAGTTAAAAAAAGCACTAGACAGACTTTAAACCACAAAAAAATACTTGGCTCCATCTAAATCCCCTTCTTGTAATCCAACCCAATGCTGCACTGCAGGAAATTGAGGGGAACAAAGCAAGCAGGTGAAACCCACACAAGGACAGGAAATCCAGGAGCACTTTCACAGCTGCTGGCGCTGGAGCAAACACCAACAGCAGCAGCACAAACTCTCCTCTGAAGGAGAGGGGGACAGCACGGGCAGGGGATGCCTGTGAGCTCACAGCCTTGTTCAGATCAAAGGCGCACCTGAGCATCTCAGCCAACAGGAGCCAGGACAGGCTGCACTGGTGGCAGTGGTGACTTTGCACTCAAACACAGACGGTGGAGGAGGCAGAAACAAGATGTGGTATCTAGCAGACAGGAATATTTTTGCTAAGACAAAACCATCTGATGGAGCTGGTCCTGTGTAACCTGGGCCCTGACACAGGATCTTACCTCCCTGGGTCTTGCCACCGCAGAGGAAATACCTGAGCTGATTTTTGCAGGGCTGGAACTCAGCTGATGCTCACAGCAATTTACACCGCTCTCAAGGATAGAAACCACACTCTTCTTTCTTTACCAAAGACCACAAAACTTCATTTACTCCCCTGATTGTGTTAACCAATATGAAACAAAGTAATTTTTAATAAAGTGTGCCATGGCAGAGAAAAATTGATACAATCACAGAGCTGCTATAATAGGATTTAATTCTGCTTCACCTGTGCTAGTTTTAATAAAAAAGGATTGAGCAAATCTAAAATAAATTACACTGAAAGGTCAGGCTTATTGCTTGTACAGTTATGTTAACTCTTCCACAGACATTTTTACAGACTGTATTTATGAGACCTTTTGATTTTCAGAAGAGGTATAAAATACGTCTGCAATTTTCTCATTATTTGCAGCAATGTTTCTTCTACAAGTGTCATTTCTTGGTACTTCAATATAGATTTATTTAATGGACATCTATAAAAAATTATGAGTTATTTATCAGGTGGTTTTGTTGAATTAGTGAAACTGTAATTCCCAACGGAAACTTAAAACCCAACTAGAAAAAAATTTGTTAAGGGAATGATGATTTCCATTTGTGTGCCAGTGACACTCGTGATTTCTTATTCATTAATCATTCCACTAGCATGTCATTTATTCAATAGAAAGCAAATAAATTACTCATTTTTATATATAGCTAAGGCCCTGATGCAGTGAACTACTCAGAACAGCCATGAATTGGAAAGAACTGTAGGCACTGAGTCTTATTACAAGGCTCTCATTAATATTACAGCAGCACCTTGAGACCCCCCCAGCATCACAGCCCACATCACTTAGTGCTGCATCACCCAGAGATAAATCTCCATCCTACCCCTAAAGGAAATACATTAACAGACCTTAGCAGAGGAAACAACAGAGTCTGCAGAGAAAGGAGCTTGCTGCAGTCCCAGAGGAGGCAGAAGAGCATGGCAGTGCCCCAGCCCAGAGCCCCAGGCTCTGCTCTCCGGCATGGCCTGACACAAATCCTGCAGGCACAGCCAGGGACCCCAGCAAGCTGCAGTGACACCATTGCATTCTTAGCCAGGCCCATCCTTACACGAGTCCATCCTGTGTGAGCACAGAGGTTCTCTGCTGCTTCTCAGTGGTTTTACCCAGCTCGGGTGAACAGGAGACCTCACACTTGGAAAAAGAACTGTCAGTCCTACATCAGTGTTGATATAACATCTAGACACCAGAAGCTGAATTCTCTACAGCCACACCAGAGAAATCCTGCTGAACTGGACCAAAGAAATTATTGGAAAGGACAGGAAATCCAAGCCAGTCTGGGTATCTGTCTGTATGCACAGCTCCAGGGAAGCTGGGCACCAGCCCACCAGCAGTAGAGCACAGACAAAGTGGGATGGACTCTGTCACCACACTTAAAAGCAAAATCCTGGGTTCACTGTGAAGTTCTGCTCAACATTCACACCACTAAAGAGTCTCTCCAGTGTCAGGAAACTGCACACAACACCTCTGACAGCAGCAGGATAATAAAGACTTGACACAGCAGCCAAGGACTTTCCCAGGGGTCTTGGGTTTTAAGAGTCACTTCAATTCCAAAACACTGATTTTTATGTCATTCTAATGAGATGAATGGCTACTAGGTGACTAGGGAACTGGAAGAGAGTGTTGTCTTCTTTTTTCTATTTGGAAAATACAGCAAACCTTAGGGACACCTCCTCAAATCTGCCTCAACAGTGTAAACATCTACCAAGCTCTAGCACATCAGCTCATACACACTTTTCCTTCTGATACCACTGACTCTGACAAGATATCTGTATCCATTTCCATCTATATAAGATAGAGATACAAACTACAGGCCCTGCTACAACCGGCAGTTACTGCTGCTGTGATTGATATAAATCGTCTCATGTCCCACAGGAATGTGGTCTCCTTCTGACAAAACCATCTATTTTGTCTTTTATTTTAATCGCTTTCCTGCCAGCTGGGGTCTGTATCCATCTGATCAAGTGGACTATGTCCTCAATCAACCCTTCTTGATTTTTTCCTTTCTATTTTTAAAAGCAACGGCCCAAGATCATGAAAGCAGTAAAAATTTTCTCAACTTTTAGCTAATTCCTGATGAGAAAAACATTTCTATAGCAACCCTTAGACAAAGCCCTCAAAGCCCTTTAAATTAAAAATAATTTATTAATGCAGAGAAATTGGCATTGCTGCTGATCTCAGGTTGTAGGCACCTTTGTTTAACCAAGAGCAAGTCAGAAAACTGAGATGCATAACCCAGGACCAGAGTCTGAGCAAGGCTGTGTTGAGCACTCTGCCGAATTTGTTAGAGGGCAATCAATGGTTTCATTCAGATCTAGAAGATTGTACTGATTTGTATCAATAGGAGTTATTAGCTCCATATTTTCAGTTTCCTCCAGTGAGGAAGACTTTTCCTTCTGCCCACCTCAGTTCTACACTGAACACTGCAAGGAGCCTTCTGTGCAGAGGCATCCATTTCTGCCTGTGTACAACATTCATGGATGGCACTGGGATCTGGCATCAGACAGCCAAACAATCCTTGCACCCCAGGCTTCTAAACAAACTTTTAAACCAGTGGCTGACAGCCAGCATTTTAAGAAAATCCTGCAGCACCCAAGAAATAAATAGACTTCCCTTACTCTTGTGTTTCTGATTCTGCCTCAGGTTCACTACAAAGTAACTTGCAGCTCAATAAATTTTGACATGTTTTCATGTTATAAAAACAAAGACAAAAACTTATTTATTCACTTTTTACCTCATACATCCCAAATCAATAATTGCATCTATTGATCGATGACAAATTCAAAACTTTAATTTACATTGAGCACCATAACCTAATAAGATGGCAACAACTGAATTTGTTGAAATTGATTTTCGTTTCCAACAGAAAATCTTCAGGCCCTGATGCATAATAAGATGCAGTACATGGAGCAGTTAATTACCAGTGAGCATCACAAAAAGCTAAAATTAAATTTCTTTTTGAATATTGAAAGAAAATGCTGAGTCTCCAAGGCTGACACTTAAGAAAAAGAAATTTCTTGTACCTCTTCCACATGTTCACATTAATCAACCCTTTGTAACATAAATAAGTAAAATTATTTCAGAGATATGTATGTATAGGAGTAATAAATTAATGCTGACACACTTTGAAAGGGTGGGGGGTTTTAGTTTGGTTTTTTTTTAATTACAGTGACATAATTTTAAGTCTCTGAAGAAAAGTCCTGCTTTTTGTGGTGCAGACATGCCTGCCTTCAAGCAGCCATTGAATGTGCTCTAATACAAAGCCAACACAGACCTTGCAGGCTGGCTCTGAGTGTCACACCAAGTGCCACATTGGCTACAGCTCAGTTTAAACTTGGCAGAGGCCTTTGAAGTTGAACACGATGCAACTTCTGGATGGGAAAACCTCCACAAATCACCTCTTACATGGCAACTAAGCAGCCAGCCAGGCAGTTTGTGTGTATGTTTGGAAAGGAATGGCAGCTCTGAAGAGACAGCTGCACTGCAGCCCTAGAACACAGAAAGGAAGGAATTGCACAGAGCTCCTCGGTACTGCCACACCCCTGGCCTTGCTCACAGCGCATGGAGCTTCTCCAGCTCCACATTGCCTCCTTTCAGATCCAACACCACCACCTGGGGTCTGAACGGGTAACAACAGGGGAGCTCTGCAGGAGCAAAGGCAGAGAGGAGCAAAGCAGTGCCCTCACCGGCTGAGGCACAGAGCTCCAGTGCCTCCAGACCTCCACTCACTCAGCAGCAAGTTACAGTGGCTGTACCTTCCATTTCCATTCACTAGCAATAAAAATAGATATAGATTTAGCCATCAATCTCCAGTTACACACAGATTTTCCCAGCCCAGCTCTCACCCCTGCCCAGTACATGTGATTTTTTTCCAGGATTCAGCCTTTTTGCTCCCCATTTCAAATGTTGGATGGGGAGCCTGCTGTGAGAGGGATGCACAGGGATGGGGCACTGTGCCAAAGCACCCCATCTGTTAGTTTGGACAGCTTTCCAAGGAGCCATGAAAACACTCATTATGTTAACTGACCCAGCAGGACTTGAACTAAGGGCTAGAAGCAAAGGCTTAGTCCCAGCTAAGAGCACATCACATACCTGTGCATCTTCCTACTCCTGACTCCACCCCCCCTTCCATCCCAACACCTTTAAGTCAGGACTTAAAGCAGGTTATAACAACAACTGGCAACCTCTTGTCTTGCTATCTCCACACAGCAAAGCTATCTGGAAGAACTATAGCTCCTGGAGTGAACCCAAAAATTGTTTTGGCTGCTACTGAGGACCAGGTAAGGTGGAACCTCACATCTTCCCCCAGCTCCTCCATCCTGGTCCAGGTGCCTCACCTGAAAAAGAGTGAGGTCTATCAAAAGTTCACTGTGGAGCAGACACAATTGCTACCAGCCAACACCAGAGAAACTGGTCCTCCAGTCTGTCCTTTTTTTGAGGTTATCCTGAGGGAAAAAACTGAGCAGTCATTTAGGGCACGCACCTCTCCAAGCACAGTATCTAGCAAGGCTACAATTTGCTTGTGATCAACAAGAGCAACAAAATTCATGGCTCCTACCATTGTGTCAGCTGGACCTAAGCTCCAAAGTATTTCATTTTAGGAACACACCAGAGGTATGAAACAAAAGGGAACCAGCAATACACTTTAATATAGGACCAACATACATTGTGTAACACTGTACTAAGAGACAACACAGGCAAGGCTGTCACAAAAACACAGGCACTGCTAGTATAGATTACAAGAAAATATAATTTGAAAGCAGATGTGGAACAGCCACACACATCCTTACATTCAGCCACCATGGCCTGAAGGTTATGGGAGGCACAAGAGCAACAATCAAACTATCTTGAAAGTATCCAAGTAACAGACCCCTGTGTGC
This sequence comes from Geospiza fortis, assembly GCF_000277835.1. NCBI lineage: Eukaryota > Metazoa > Chordata > Aves > Passeriformes > Thraupidae > Geospiza > Geospiza fortis. The sequence continues at coordinate 3,398,931 of NW_005054314.1, forward strand.
CAGAATGACCAGAAGACATCAGGTTCATATTAATTTTTATTTTCATGTATGTACAACATAAGAAACAAATCCCAGATTGAAAAAGTTCAGAAATCATCTTGAACAACACAACACTGACATACCTTTGAGGCAGCAAATATTACTCCTATTAAGGCTCTCATGAGAGGATGGATACCATGCAAATGCAATTAAAGAGTACATTACATTTCAAAATATGCAAACTAAGTTCAACTTTAAGTCTTTCAGAAAAAGAACATATCAAACATTAGAACTATGAGCCACAAACATATTTACATACATGCTTGGAGTTAAGTGTGAACCAGATAAAATTAAGTAAAATGTAACAACCGTTAACCTCTCTTTAGTCAGATCAGAACTACAGTTGGTGATCAATCCCTTCCAGCATCACAAGTGCCAATGTGTGCACCAGCCTCAGCATTTTGCACTCACCTAAACTGGTACTGACTGCAAAACTCCACCTTTTTTCAACCTGTGCTTTGGCATTTATTTCTCATCACTGAAAGTATTTAATCCCCCTACTGAGCAGGAGGCATGTACAGAGTGCCTGTAACACAGCAGCACACAGCAGCAACTGCAGGCACTGCACAACAAAGTTACTTCCATTGATGCCAAACTAACTTTTGCTTTTATATATCCTTCATATAGCTACAAAACTACAAATATATATGAAGAATATATAAAAGCAAAAATCAGTTTGGCAACACCATCAGGCACTTAGATTCTGATTAATTTCTGTATACTCCTTGCTCATAATCTCAAAGAGTGATAGCTGCTTTTATTTAAAACCCTAACCAGCATTAGCACTAAATCAAACAGCAATGCTAATCTACAAGAAAAACATTTCTTACTTAATATTTTAGTATAGTAACACCACTTGTGCAAACCAGCATCTAAAGATGGTCTAATATTACCAGCAAGAAGACAGTTCATTTCTTCTCTGTGCCACTGCAACAAATTGAAATTAAATACAATGAAGGTGGCTAGCAGCATTCGCTTTTTGGTGTCATCACTAACATAAATCAAAAATAAAAGGACTAATAAGTTGGAAATTATGAATATGTGAAAAGGAAGCCACCACAATTGCTGTGACCTCTCCCAGGATGTTATGTGCACTGCCTGGTAAGTCAAAGGTGCTAGGTGACTTTCTTCAAGCCTGATGTTTACACAAACAAATTTTACTTGTCCACTGAAGAGGAACTAAATTAGCTTTCAAAATGTTTTATCTTGCAGCATTTTTGGCAACTCTAAAATTGCCTAAAGGCGCAAACTTTCCAGAAGTTTTCTGTCACATTACATTCAGCACTTACTAATTTCTTACAAACAGTATTCCTTGCCTAAGAAAATAGCAGTTAAAAGTAGAAAGATTCTTTCATTTCTGTCACCTAATTTTGAGTCACAGCAGCATATAATTTAAGATACTGCTAGGCACACACTGTGTGGGTATTGGCAACTGGAAGAATGAAAAAGGGAAGAGAAAGATCCATTTTCCTTTAATCCCAACCAGCAGCTGTTAGCAATTTTCTTTAGTTATCACTGTAGGACATGATGGATGGGAAGGCTCAATCTGCTAGGAACTGGTATATAGTGTCCAAATGCTCTCAAGGACTGTTGTTCAACAGCACATTCAGTTTAACTGGGGACTACAGACTGCAAGAGGTAACAGATAGCTCCTGGGAGAATCTATCATTCTTCAGAGAAGCTGTCTGATCAAGGGGTAATAGCTGAAAGAACCATTGCATGATCTTTTGCTATATGGTTTGTGCATCAAGTCATTGAGAAGAAAGAACATTAACTCAAGTGGTAACTCAAACTAAAAAATCTGCATAAAACAACATGTTGAGATATTACCATTTTAAGACTTTCCATACACTTTGCAACACAGAGAAACTGGATACACAAAAACATGCAAGTCAAACAAAGCTAATCTACAATAAACAAAACCAGAATACACTTATTTCAAGACTTAAAACATTAAAATATTCATCCAATGCTAAATAGGAGCAATAGAATAAGCTCTAGACCTAGCCATGTAATTCCATAAACATTTCAATTGGCTCTTTCAGCCTTTATTCCCCATACCTTTTAACTTGTTTTTATGCTTTCAGGCCACAAACTTAGTGAATGGCACACGAGCCAAAATTCAAATGCAAATAAGGCATCTTCCTCTCTCTATTAATAGCAATCTCCCAGAATTTGTGGTTGCACAGCCTTTTTCCATAATGACATGGGATGTCCTCCTCCCAAGGATAAAGCAGGATGTTAACTGCTCCAATTGCACATTCTGAGGAGACATACTTCCTCCTGAGCACACCTAACCCACCTGAGCTGCACACTCATTTAAGAGCATGCTCTGACTCCTATGACCAATCTCCTGCCCCATCATTATCAGATGTACCTCTCAACTCATCAGATGAAGTTCAACAAATACCAAGTCTTACAAATATAAGCCCAGTGAAATAATTAATGTGGTCCCTAGACAAAAACTACATTCCAGAATACAGAATCTGATATTTTGAATTATCTTTTGAAATGCTCAATCATCACACCCATTTTGCCCCAAACCTTTAACAGACACTACAAAAAAAGCTGGAAATACCTCACAAAACTGAAGAGATACTAATCCCAGAAAACTTCAAAGACATACCAATATATTTTAAATGACATAGAAGAATATGGGCAAAGCTTGAGAACTTTATTTTATAAAGTCCTATGTTTTACAAACACAGAAGGTAGCCAATGCAAAGCACAAAATACAAAGAGTAAAGAGGTTTCTTTATCTAAAAACACCTCAAACCACTGAAGGAAGCAAACTGCACTAGAAGAAGTTTACAAGTAGTCTTCAAGGGAAATACCATGTAAAGCACACTGCATTAATCTAGACCTGACATTATGAGGGCATGTCTCACTGTAGCAAGGTCTGTACTAAACACCAGATCAGAGACAGAACATTAAAGTAAAACATCAGATGTCACAGCCACTGTTCTACTGATCTGGGAAAGGCAGACTCCAAAGTGAGCAGGAACTGTGAACCTGCTTAATAAAGGCCATTCTTGCAAAGTCAAAAAATCATACATCCAACACTTTCATTCCTTCATTAAAATAGAAATACTAAAAAGGAGCACTCCATAACATATCCCCATTGCTTCTGACTGACATGTTGAATAAAAGGTAAAAGAAGAACTTTAGCAGAGATAATTAGAGCAACGAAGATCTTTCAGCACAGGGAAGCAGAGCTGAGGAGCCTACCAACCAGAGAGTGAACTATTTTGTTTGCTACTTAAACAACCAGAAGCTGTGAGCTGACTACTTCCTTTTATGAGGCATAGAAAAGTTTTCATCTAGAGGCCATTGTGAGAAACACCTCACCCTGTCTTTAAGCATGTAGCCCAGCAGAAATCACTAATAAAGAAAAACAAAAAGTGTGTATTTGCTGGGTTTCCTTCTGAACATTTCAGAGAAAATGTCCTTTTAATGCAGAGAGCAAACAAGGATGCCAGTCTAATTAGATTTTGTTCTGTCATGCTCCTGATCCTGTCTAAGTACTCCTCTGAAAAAAATCTGATTGATGATGAAGGCACAATTATACAAACCTTAACATTCTCTCTAAATGCAGCTATGCAAAAAAGGGAGAGAGGATAGGGAAAACAAAGGTGAAGTATATTTCTCTTCAAATAATAAAGTCAGTTTATTTTCCAACAGCCATATAAATTTAAAATATGAAACAACAATAATACAGCTATAGAATCTAGGTTTTCTTTCAAAGCAGCAGCATATAAAACATATAAAAGCTACCTCAGCACAAGCTTCGAAAAACCAAGGACTGAGTGAATTTTGCCAAAGACATGAAACTCACAAAATACAGTACACAAAAATACTGGAATGCGTAAGATATAAAGCTACACATTTTAGGTAAAGAAAGGCGTTGTAAAGGATACAAAATCTGCAAAATTAAAGCATGGGACTTGGGGAAGAGTACCATGAATACAAAGAAGTTGGCAATTAATACACATAGATGGAGTGAAGAAAGTGGCAGTTTCATATTTAGCATTCAGCCTTCAGGTTCATGACTTGACTTTCTTAGCATCTTTTTTTCCAGAGTTCTCAGCAGACAAATCTGCTTTTCTCTTCTGTGACTAAGGAGAACAAATAAACATAAATTTTACAAGATAGTGGCATTACAAACAAAAAACTTAAACAAGTAACTGATTATTCAGGAGGGAATGTACGACCCCAATGCATTCTAGATTTCAGTTCACTTTTGTAGGATATAATGGAAAGGCAAACATTAATCCCAGACATAGACACTTAATTCTCCTACCCTTTTTATATCCTTGAAATCATTATTTGGTCTCAGTGGTGCAGGCACCACACATACCCTCAACTGGATAAAAAGATCAGGACCTTGACTTATGCACAATTCTGTTCTAAAGATGACAACCCTTCAAAATAAAAGAAGCACTTTCATTTCTTCTTCCAGCAACTACTATGTAGGAGAGAGAAAAATCTCTAAGAAATTGAAGCAACATGTGATGTACATAAGTAGGCAGAAAGTAGGCAGTGCAACTTTCTAAAAAAAGTCTTCCTCTGCTACTTAAACAAAAGACTTCTCAAAAAAAAAAAAAAAGCCCTCAAATCCTATGCATTGGGAATACCTACCTAAGCAAATCTAGGAGAGCTGTGAATAGACAAATATTTCAGTTTAATCTCTCACCTCATGGTCTCTACTAACACAATCAGTGCCTACAATTATCTTTTACATTTTTAAAAAAATATATAATTGAATTCTACCCCACTGGAAGTAAAGTAAGTGCTGCTAAACATACCGCTGTAACTTTTGCTCCTCTTTTCTTCTTTTCAGCTCTTTCTTTTTCCTCAATTTCCATATTTTCTTTTTCTATTAATGATATGAGAGTATTGCAGCGTCTCTGAAACTCCTAAGGAAAGAGAACACATCAAACTTTTAAGCAAATTATACAACTTCTCTTGCTTACATAACTATGTTCAAAATCCTTTAACTTCAAAGCACTTACATTTTCCTAAAGTATTCAATAATACTGGTCATTAGCTTGGTTACTATTATCTGTCTTTCCCTCAGTGTAACCTTTAGAAACAGGAAAGGATTTACTGTCCTCCTGACAAGGAGTTTTCAGGATTCTGTCTTCCAAACTGACATTCCAAAGACTGATGTGATCTTTCATCTTGGTTAATGAAGCAAATTACAGCCTACCAGCGCAGTATGCCAGATTTTAGGAAACAGGTCTTTAAATATATCTTTAAAGCAGAGAGAAAAGGAAGCAAAGCTATCTTAAGCAACACTTTTTTGTGCCACACAGACTAGGGAGGTTTTTTTGTGAAGAGACACAGCAGAGCTGCAAATTGGCCAAAAATCTATTCAGTCTTAAATAGTAAACTCACTGTTGTGTTTTTATTCAAACAGGATCCTAAATGCTCTAAATGCTTTTAGCATCAAGACTTGCAAGCCATCAGGACTAAATGCCATCAGGTTGTTTACACATTAAGAAGTATTTCCAATACAACTCAAAATATCTGCATTGCAGTTACTAATGGCTGGCTTGCTTAATAGAACTCACTTGACTTGGACAGTTTCTTGTACCCCATTTAAAAGAAAAAGATATCTTACAAAACCCCTAACAGTACCTATTTTTATTATAATTATTCAGTATATTCTATGTATTATTGAGAACATGATTGCATGGGCTTTTCTTTCCAACTCAAAGCAGGAATCTCTCTTCTGAGGGAAAAAAAGCCCAAAAAATATGTCTTATCTCTGCTAAACTCAGTGAAGACATTCTGGAAACACAGGCTGTCCTAGAATTACCTAGTAGCACATATCTTAACCTACAATGGGTCCATTTGCAATGAAGTGAACAGGTGACCTTTTTGTCTAGAAATTAGTCTCTATTTTCTCAGTGTCTGTAAGCTGGATATTCCTTCAGCCATCATGAATAAGACAGCCTTGATGCTTTCCTGATCTGAACCTCCCCAAACAGGCAAGCATGTGACTCATCTTTGAGGCATTCAAACCCTCAAGCTTAACCAGTCTAAGTTCTACAGTTCCCACAGATTCCTCTACAAAGGATGCTCCATGGCCTTGGGCAAAAGCCATGTAGTTCAGAATGGACACAGAGAATCCTACCACCACCTGAATTCTTTTTATCAGACACACACACACATAAAAATCCTCAGGACATTTTTCTTTACAAGTCCCCTCCAGAAATCTTCCAGTGTCATGGCTGTAACTTCACCATCAGAGTACTGTAATAAGTCACTTTTATCACATCCCTGTAGCAATAACCCCAACCCTCCAGTAAAGGTTAAACCATGAATTAGGGTGCTATGCTTGTGCCCTGGTATGTGACAGCCCTTCTGGAGCTAAAACACTCTCACTTCAATCGTTAAACTCCCTCAAATTCCACCCAAACAACAATGTTTAGATAAAAAAGGAACAACTGTGTGGCTTGATACTTTTCTCTTTTGGAGGGAAAGAGAGAAGAGACACTTTGTTCACCCCCTCACAGCTCTAAAGACCTGGATTGCAATAAATAAGATGGGAGCACTGAACCGTTGCCTTCTGCATGGCTGGAGGCAGGGGCATTCCTGTATTTACTAAGAAGTCATTTCTCTTATGCTGGGGAGTGTTTGCAGAAAGCTAAAAGAGAATATCCATAATTTATGACTTCAGAGAACAGATACATGCTTCACTACTGCCATGATATTTTGCATTCTTCCTGCATGTACAGAATTTTTTTTAAAAAACAAACAAATCTGTGCTCAATACTGAAAGCAAAAAAAAATTACAATCTTAGGCACTCATGGTATATTTAAGAACTTACATTTTGGGTAAACCATTTGATTTTGAAATAACTTAATGAAGCAGGATTTCTTTTTCGAAGAGAAATCTTCAGGAGAACAAACAGAAATAGTAAGATGGAAGACAAATTAGCTATTTATGTGGAATTCAAGAGACACCTAGTGGTTAGAACACAAAGCTTTCTCAAAGAGCCCGTTAAACTCTTTTCTGAATTATGCTGCCCTTTTTATCTTATTGCATATGAGTTTAAATGACCACATGTGGATTTCAGCATTTCAGGAAGCATTTCTCCACTTTCACTTATTTACTCCTCAACAAATATTTGTATTTATACTTCATTCATTGTTATTATCATGTGATTTTCCAGCACATTTCTTCACCAAAAAAAAATCACCACACTAGTGCAAAATGGACCCATGGAAATTAAGACCTCCACACATCTCAGGACATTAGAATATATCAGCTACATTACTTAACCATACAGAGCATGATAATTCAGAACATTTCAGAAAATTAAATGTACATTGAAAGTGAAAGATTGTTTTAAGTTTGTATTTCCATAATATTTTTTCAACCATGTAGTAGCAGAAAAACTAAAATTATTAAGGGGTAGAATTTTAAAAGAAAACCTAACCCAAAAGATTCACTATATTCCCAGTGTCTCAGTTTCAGCATTAAGACACCACAGAACATATTTCTACACTCGAGCAAATTATTTCTATCCCCTTTGAAAAAAAAGTATATTGAACACATAAGGATCTGCAAGACTTAAACTGAATATTTAACTCTACCCCTGACAACTATATATCAACTAATATTAAACGCTGAGCTACATTTTTAATTTCTAGTACCCATTTCTGTGATTTATTTAAATGGATTCCTGCATAGACAACTTAAAGAAACTTCTTAATGTGCTAAATACTGCAGGCTTCTCTCTTTATAGACATAATTTTAAAACCCAGTATTTCTTCAAACAGACATTTTAGTAAGAAACACTTGAAATTCTTTTCAATGAAGGGCTAACTGCTGCACTATCCAGAAACACTTCAACTGCTGAAATATCAAGTAAAAAGTGTATTGCATAATTATAAGTAGTACTGGGAAAAGCAAATATCCCCACCTGTTCAAATACATATTTTAAATATTTTATTTTATGTTTTATTTATTCTTAGTACAGTACCCAGAACTCTGAAAGAACATTCTTTCGGACAAACAAATCCTGAGGTCAGGAAATGAAGACAAACAACAAGTAGAAGGAATTGAGCAAAAATTTTGGGGTAGATCCAACAGCTTTTTATCATTGAAAGAATCCCTTATTCTGATGGTGGTACCTACATACCTTGATATTTGCAACCACCAAAGCTTCTGTTAGTGTTATCAATTCCTGCTTAATAACTCAATTAAAAATTAAGGGCTCTGCTCTAAAATTCTGAGTACTAGTCTACTTGCTATTAACCTTGTATTATATTCTCTAAATACAAACAAAATTTTCAGTAAAGTATGCCTAAAGAAATTTAGGCATTTCCATGGGATAATCCACATTCACAAACTACAAAGTGCATTTTAAACCTATTGCTTCAGTGATGAATTTCTGTGTGAATCACTAACTTTCCTCATGCTGTTAGAAATTAAATACTGCATTAGAAGAGCTGCTCCCTTCTCCAAGTATATTATTCACATGTCTTTAGTCTTTAATGTTATGCAACAACTCTAAAAGAGTCGTATTTTAAGAGACACTGTTTGGTAAAGCACTCAGTTTGCAATAAAAGTAACAAGGATATTTGTAAGTCTAGTCTACCTCTGCCTTAATGCCTTTGGGTAACATGGGACTTGAGCCTGGCAGGTTTTCTAATCTGTGTTTGAGTTGTATTGCATTTTTTTGTACTAAGACAAAAGGTTACTATAAAAAAAAACAGAAATTAAGATAAAACCCAAAGTTATTCTTTCAGCACTTGTTTCCTAAACAAATCTTATGTAGTGGTGCTAAAAAAAAAGAACAAGATGCCTCATGTCATGGCTAGTCCCTGTAAGTGGTACCTACCATGGCAGTTCTGGATTTGATGAACCAGTCGAACCTGAACTGAGGAGCGTTGCGCACGCACTGCCGCAGCTCCTCGTACACATTCTCCTTGTCAAAGCCCATCTTGTGCAACATGCAGATCAAAAACCTGTCTTCTTCTTCTGTGTAATTCTTCCCTTTGTTTGTTCCATACTGAATACGCAGCTGATGAAAAGGTGCTTTGTACCTTGCAATCTAAATGCAAAACAAAAATAAGGACTAATAAACGTACCATGTTACATCAAGGAATCATTACATGATAAATGTACATGTAGAGATGGTATACTACCTATGCTGCATAAAAAGACAGAACTCTCATCCCCAGTTATTCCTTTTCTGAAGGAATTTTTGGAAGTCAGCTACAGAAAACAAAAAACCTGGAATAATTACTTTGGCATCAAGGGCTTTCTTGATGCTGATCCTCCGTTGAATTCTGGCCTCTCCTCGTTCAATTTGAGCCATAATCCTCTCAATGTCCTGTAGTTCATTACAACGCTCCCAGAAAACAGCTAAAAACACAAAACAAAATTGTTCAATTTAATCTTTTCCTCTGCTCTTATGACTTCACTGTTAAGATACTCTGCCAAAAAAAAGAAAGAATTTAGCTTGTGGTTCCATTAATCTTAAACAATGAGCTAATGCTCTCCAGCTTACTGTGCTAGCCAAAAAGTAAGCTTGCACTGATTCTTTACTCAGTATCTTTAAAAGTTAACTGTTAGTAAAGGCTTAGTAAAAATTCTAACAAAATTTGCATGCAACATAATTCACTGTAAAATAAATTCAACACTGAAGGGAACTCTTGTAGAGCTCTTCCTTTTTAACTACAGGAAACAACACTGCAAAGTTCATTTTATGAAGGTGTTTAGTAAAATTACATCCAAGGCTGAAAGAGGAAGAAATCTCAAAAGCACTGTGTAAATACAAAAGACAAAGACACAGCGTACTAGCAGGTAAAATAGCAGAGATACAGCATAAAGAATCACATTGGCAATATAAGGCAAATGTACAATTTCACAAGTCCATGTTGTCAGTGAGAATTAACTATGTCAAATTCTAAATCATGGCTAAGGAGGGCTAAAGGCAGCTGTAGGTGTTAGTTATATGCTACAAAATCAACCTTTTAAATAGAATTTAGTCTTCCGAAAAAAAAAAAAACAAAGTTGCATACTTTAACCAAAAAAAATCTTAAATGCATCCAAATTCTCCATCTTGTAATTTTAAAAGAACATGTAACAACAATCATGGTAATGCTCCAGTATTAGGAAATAAATACATTTACAAATATCACAAACCTGAGTACTCAATGACCTCCTCAGGTGACTTTCCTTCCACCTCACGGGCAATATTGTCTATATCATCACGACCATATTTCTCATTAGCTTTAATAAACTGGTTAAAATCTCTTTTATTCCAGTTTGTAAAACCCTGTAAGCAACAAGAGATCAAGAAGGCATTATCAGGTCAAAGGGAAGCATTTTCCAAAATTTTGATTTATTTATGTACCATTTGCTCCTCTGCAACATCACATAATTAGAGTGACTAATGATCTTTCAGGATTTCCATAAACTTGTGTTATCCAGGGCTTATTACTGAACCTATAACTAAACAGTTATTTTTGGGCATGACTCCACGTGCATTAGTAACAGCTTTTATCCTTTCTTTTTAAAGTTTTTGTGATACTTCTCCAAAGAAACAATTTCAGTGACAGCTGCAT
>NW_005054314.1:3409594-3430972 GCF_000277835.1 Geospiza fortis
GCAATGCCTGTGTCATCACAAGTTCTCAGAGCAGTGCAAGTATCTAAAGCAAGAGCTCCTACTTCAGATATTTACAAACCTGGAACCAGACAAACAGCTGGATGAAAGCATAAGTATGTCAAGAAAAGATCTCTAGTCCAAAAAGATGCAATCAAATGGAAACTCTAAAGCACTGTCAAAGAGAGAATTTGTTATGTACCAAAGAAATCAATCCAAAACTGAACAAGCGAGATGCAATGCACAAAAATATTATACAAGAAAGAGACATTACAATTTAAAGACAGGGAAGCAGAAAATGACAAGAACAAACAAGACAATCACATGCCTGGGCAATAATCTGTAGTGCACTGAGCTTCTTTCATCACAGAAATGTATTTTCAAGGAACTTTGTCAGTTCAGCTAAATAAGTTCAGTCCACAATTAGCATGTTCAGAGTGAGTCTAACATACACAATACAACTATTTCTTTTTAATCATTAACAGCAGTACTGATATGCATATCAACACCAGCTGAAATATTTCCTCTGCTATATACAGGTGAAATTAATAGTGAAATTGTGACCTTGGAATTTTCTTCCAAGGTACACCATATGCCCAGTTCTTCTAGAGAAAATTTTCTGAATCAAGAAGTCCTGTTACTTTGAACATGCCTTTCGCCTTAACAACCAGCGTAACTCAGCAGGATAATCAGCCAAAAGGTCAAGAAACAAATCGGTGACAGAAATTCAGTCCCAGTATAAAAGAGAACATGCCTAACAACTCAACTGGGACAAAAATTAATGGATGTGACATGCCTTAGACACCTGCATAAACACCATGTATGTCGACACAGGCTTGTCCTGATTCAAACCCTTTTTTATTTAAAATCAACACAGAAGCTTTATTCATGCACAAGGAACCCACTGACTGGATTTCTGCAGGTATTGCTGGGTAGTACATCTACTATACAAACTGCTGCCTCACAAATGTTCAAGGACTTCCAAGAAAACAGTAGATTACTAAAATGCAAACTTGTTCAAGGACAGGAAAGGTCCCTCAAAGCAAAACCAACCAAAATGATTACGTGTTCTATGCTTTCTTCTTTCAATAACATCAGCATAGCTTTTCTGTGTATTTACCATTACTTATTCCATACTAGCAAAAACATATGATGAAATACTTCAGCTGATTTTATTTTACCTGTGTTAGAAGCTTTTCTTTCTCTTCACTTTCCTCAGTATTCAGAGGCATAGACTCATCTATCTTCTTTTGTTCCTCCTTTTGTACCTGAGCTGCATTCGGAAGGTCAGGATTCCTGGGGACCTGAAATCAGGGGTATCAAAAAGCAGTAGTGCAGCAATGTTATTTCAAAGACTGCATTTTAAAAGCAATAATTTGTACAAAATGTGTTCTACCTAGATTCAGATCTTATTGCTTAAACCCCTCCTCTCAAAAATAGGACTGGCTTTAAGTTCTAAGTTCGTTATGCCCTGAACCCACCACTCCTGCACACAATGACCTCAGGATACTGTGAGAGGCTGAGCTGTCACAGCTCACTGATTCCAGTGGTACTTTTCACCAGCAAAGGATCTGCTTTCCTACGTTCACTGGTTTACAATGTTGTATAACTACAGGGAAACACTAAGTTCTGCCAGGTTTACTGTAAAGCCATGCACACTGCCCAAGTAAGGACCAGACGCAACACGATGTAAACAAGAACAAGCAACATTGCATCTGTCCCTTCCACACTGACCAATTTAGTATTTGTGACCTTGGAACTGTACTCCAATTCCACTGCACACAACAGCAAACAAGTCAGAAACAGTATCCAGTAAAGGTTTAGTAGACCTTACTTATTCCTGCAGCAAAAGGCAGTGGAAGATAAGAACTGTTAAGCTGGTTTTAATATATAAGAAATCTTCTTGACTTTACTGGTTTAAATTAAGACTGACACATAAAGCTTGGTCTCTGCCCATTGCCTACCTTCTGATACTGTTTATGGCTGTTTCCAGTATTTATAATAAACGCTCTTCAGATTGGAAGTTATACTTCCATTTCAAAGCTAAACAAATTTAATTATATTTATCACTTTCCCCACCAGTAAACAGTCATACTAACCTTTTAAGATAACAACTATCCATGTTCAACCTTTCCAGGCTGACAGGTTTCCATAACTGGTCTGAAACACATCTTTTTACATGCATATTGTCAACACTAGCAATTCTCTCATCCTTCTTTGTTGGAGCATTAATTGAATAAATTCTTTTCCTAAACTAACTGCATACTCATCTTAATTCTATCCTGACATCCCCATGAAATTCTTTTGGCTGCAAACAAGATTCTAAAAAAACCTTCTGCTTTTTCTTAAAAATACATTTTACCAATATTAATTCTACTCTCACCAATTTTCTATCTGTTGTTTTGTATGACAATTTTATGTTCTCCAATACATTTTTAGGTGATTTTTTTTCCTTGCTGCAACCTGTCATGAAAGCTGAGGCTTTCTAAAGCAAATTAGAGACATGTCTGGCTGGAAGTAGAGAATCCATTTGGTTTACTCAATCAATACTGGTCCAAGTGAGGATAACATAATCTGTTCACTGCTTGTCTAGTCATGTCAGCAGGGAAAAGGGGGAAATTCAGCTAAGGTACAATAGGAAGAAAAAATAAAGGGAAAATCGAGAAATCTGTTTTCTGGTTTCCTTTTTGTAGTAGTAATACATTCTCCACACCTTTAAACCTTTTATATCCCACTCAAATCAAAGGAAAACTGATGTCATTTTAATTACCTTCATATCAACACAAAGACATAGAAAAGTTTGTACAAAAAAAATCAAACTCTGGAAGGTGACTTTATATTAGCCAAATTGTCCTTACCTTAGACCACATGTCACACCTTTGTTTTGAGTATATGAAGCATCAGAACTGTCTTTCCTTTTTCTACTCTATGTTATCATTAGGAATCCACCAAAAAACACAAAGCTACACAGATACAGAATTTTTAGTGAAGGAAAGAACGACAGATTATTTTTTCTGCTCCTCAGTGGAACAGAAACAGAAGAATAGAGGCTTTAAGCCATTTCTTTCACAATAACTTGACAAGTCAAGGCTACAACAAATTTACAAAATGCAATACAAATACATTTCACTGATTTGAAAAGAAAAAAATGCATTACCTTATATCCTATAGTTTTACGGTAATATAGAATTTCTTTTTCCAGAAGTTCAAATAACCGTGGTGGAAAAAACTGAAAATCCTGAATATTTGGTTGTTTTGGAGGTCGTGGAGCCTTCAAAAATACACAGATAAATCAACATTATAGAAGCTTAACTTTTCTGCAAGTAAACTACCATAATTCAGCAGCAGTGGCAACCTATGACTTTGTAAATACACAAGAGCAGAGCCAGGGATGCAGCATGGGAGAGGAGGAGCAAAAGAACAACATAAAACCCTTCCAACACTTGCCACCTCCTTACCTTTGGGACTTTTGGTTCACTGACACGTAGGGCCTCTCTGAAATAAGCATCCACTGCATAATTGGCTTTGCGTTCTCTTTTTGGAGGCTCAATCCATTCCATCATGCTCAGCTAAACACAGAACAGAACAAAAAGCTACTCAAGTAACTGTTTGCTTCCCTAAAGTCACAAGAATAATGACTAATATGGCACTACAAACAGCAATGTATTTCTGCACAGCAAATCTAATGATTGCGCTCAGTAATTTGGATACTACAACAGAGCTCAAAAATCAGCTAGAAATTATAGCTGATTCTAACAAATATTTAAATGCTTAAAAGATAATACACAAGTAAGGCAGTGCAGTGGCAAGAAGAGATTCTTTTACAGTAGTTTAATTCAGACACCTGAGTGGGGTTATGATTCCATCTACCAAAACACAATGGAAGAGCTGAGGACTCAGCCTCTGAATTCTCTAATTTATTGTGATATGAATAAATTGCTCCTTCTCTAAATATCACAATGAATAACCTCTATAAAGGCTACAACACAGACAAAAAACCCATTAGCAATCAATTGATCTTAACTAAATCCTTAATGTTATTTCATACTATGCAGTATTTAACTCACTTCTTGTAATGAAATTATCAACCCAAAGAATTTTATGTGTAATCCACACACTGCACTATATTCTCATCAAGCAATTTATTTTTCTAAAAGTTTTTTCAAAATCAATAAAAACCTGAGTTAGAAGGGCATTTTGTAGTTAACAAGTAAGAATTCACACATCTGATTACAGGTAAGACCTTAAGGATATCTTCACTATACATCTTGTACAAAACAAAGATGCAAAGGGAACACTGTGGGACTGAGCAATACCTCTTTGCATGGAGATCCTTCCATTACTAGGTAAAATCAATGTACAAACTAAAACCTTGTTGGGGGATAGTTTCTCTCCTTTTGTTCCTTTTTACTGCTGTGGTTTGTTTGCCTTGTTATACATACCAGTAAAGAAAGTTATTCCTATCCTGATATTTTTGCCTGACAGCTCTTAATTTCAAATCATAGTAATTCAGAGGGAAGGGGGTTACATTTTCCATTCCAAGGGAGGCTCCTGCCTTCCTTAGTAGACACTTCTCTTTCAAACTAAGACAAATCTTCACTGCAAAAGCAGACTCTAGTCCACGATCCACATTAAAAAAATTATTATCAGGCCTGTTTTTTCACCTTTGTTATGGGACAGTAAAATAATACTGACTGCATCAGCAGCATGCAACACAGTGGCTTTGGTGCAAAAGGGATAACATCTGAGCAATGGTATCGGATTTTGCCATGAAAAAACCAGTGGGGCTGAAAGTAGTTTAACAAAAATTGGTAATATTAATGCTTGGACAGAGCCAAGTGAATTTTTCAATATTTCCTTACTTCTCTAGAATCTAGAAACCTTTATACTCCTAACATTTGTATGGCTTTTATGTTTGCACCTTTAAACTGAAGTCTTAAATAACACAAAAAATTACCTTCTGTTTTTCTCTGTAATCTTCACCTTCAAAGTTGTATAAGCTCATCTCTGTGTCCATAGTGAAATTTCGTAGAGAGCTCTCTCCCATTTTCTGCAATCGTTCATTCATTTCAGCGGTCTAAAATGAGAGGAAGACATTTTTAGGCTCACTCAAGCTATTTAATCTTTTTTGAAAAAAAACAGCTTTCATCATTACTACAACATTCTCAACATCTTTTTCTGATTTTAACTTTTACTTACACTTTCTTCTAAAGAGAGATACCCATTGTCCTTTTCAATTTAGAGCAATTTGACTTCAAGACTCTCCATTAAACTAAATTTATTATGCTGGGATGTAGTCCTACAACTGTAGAATTTAACTTTAAAATTCAAATTAAATTTATGCCGATCTCCTCGGAGCTGAAATGGCAGTTCATTTTTTCATAGAGCTATCTATTACCTAATGAGGTTCCATAAAGACTTTGTGTCTGTCAGAATTATTGGCATTAAATTTACATTTTTCTAAAAGACCACAAAATAAGCAGTGCTTAAGACAGGATGCACACAGCATGAATCTTGAAAATAATTACAATCACAAATTCTACTTCTTCAAAACTTTCATAATATTTAAAATCTGCACAAACAGTAAAGTAATAATAGATTTACGTAATCAGATCTCATTCCATTTTGTGCATAGGTATTTTGAATTCCATATGAAAAGGTTCTCTAACCTTCTTTTCACCTCTTTCTAAAATAGTGGTTATATCTTCTTCTGTCAGCTCACTATCTTTGGAAGCAAACACGTGTGTGGCTCCATGCCGGATCATCTGCAGCATTTCGTCTTTTGCCAGTTTGTTGGACTGCTGGTCTATGAGCCTTCCTACAATCACAAGGAATATGTTGGAAGTTATAATGTGGGAGTTCTAGTAGGACCATGCAAGCAATGGATTTTTTTACTTCACTGACAGAACAAGAAAGGAAAAACAGAACAACCATACAGAAAAAATACATTTCACTCGAGAAGAGAATAAATAGAAGTCAGGAACTTTGGGGGAAAATTAAAAAAACAACTTTGAT
This sequence comes from Geospiza fortis, assembly GCF_000277835.1. Taxonomy (NCBI): domain Eukaryota; kingdom Metazoa; phylum Chordata; class Aves; order Passeriformes; family Thraupidae; genus Geospiza; species Geospiza fortis. The sequence continues at coordinate 3,415,607 of NW_005054314.1, forward strand.
TCAAGTCATAACAAAAAACATTTCACATTCAGATAATCTGAATTTTACATATAAGCTCTTATTCTTACAAAGTTAGCTGAACTTTTAATGTCACAATCTTATCTCAAGATGAAAAATTAAGAAGTATTCTATAATAACCACTAAGAAGTGCTTGACATTTTCAACATTTGCATCACTTATTTCTACCCAATTTTCTAATTATTCTTCCCAAAATTTAACTGCTATCCCAAAATTTCACTTATCCTATCTCTTCTCATGCTATCAATATTTTGGCCACCATCCTTTCAGTAGCCCACGCTTTAGTAAATAGGAACAACCCTAACAACTTAGCTTGAGTACCTTAGTTTTGACAAACTATTCCTTTAAGTGCTTCCAAACAAAAATACACAAAGGTGTTTTATTTTTCAGTTAACTCTTACATGGTAAGAAGCATATGTATATCTTTACTTCAACTGCCATGGAACATACCTGATTTTCTTTTTTTTTCCATTTAACATATCACAAAACTAAGTAACATCTATTCAGCTGTAGTTTACTCTCCTCATTTAGACTCACTATAAGTCTTTGTCTACATTAATCAGAAAACAGAATTTAACAATAATTCAGCTGAACAAGTGAATACCTTGCACATTAGGTTGATTTAGTACACTGCTATTATACACAAGGCCTGCTTTCTCTAACACTGTACGTTTGTACAGTTATTTAACCAAACTTTAAGGGACTGAACAATTCTGTTGCAGACAAACATATATAGCAGTTGATACCTTGTTGTATAACTATAGAGTCCAGTCTCAGTTTTATTTCAGCTCTTTCTACAATCCTCTCTTCAACAGTATTATCAGTGATAAGTCGGAACACCCGTACTGGTTTCTTTTGACCAATACGATGCGCACGATCCTAACAAACATAAATCAATGAGTGTTCAGCAACAAGAACTCACAAGCAATAGACAGTCAGCTTGCAGAAATAGCAGCCTCAAGTAGCATTGTACTTCTTGGTCCCTTGCCTATTCAAAAGCACAGATCACTGTAAAACCAGTATTCTAATATTTATTTATACCTGGCTATTACATCTTTGAGTCATTCCACAGCAATAAATGCATCTCCCTCATTGTAAATGAAGATAACCAAATGTCTGTCCAGACTGCAGCTGGGAAGTGGACACACAACAGTGCATACATGCATACATTGTATTGCTTTCAAATGAATTCTCACACTTGACACAAGTATTGCCATTCTGCATCCCTGGCTTGAGCACATGAATTCTGCGTGCAGAGTTCCTGCAGCCACAGCTCCAACACTGTGCTTGTCCCAAGCCAGCAAACCAGGTTTATGACTGACACACTACACTCATTTGTAACAAAACTTGTGTTTATCCTCTCTAGAAAACATGTCCTTTTAAATCAAAAAATTAAAGAGCTGTCCTTCAAGCTGTGGGTACTAGGATTTTCTCTTTAAACATGAGTTGTTAAATCTTTTACTCTCCTGCATAATATTCATTTCTTCCTGAAAACCCCACTGAAGTTCACAAATCACACTTACAGTCTCCAGGAAGTTGGTCAACTATTGGCAGTCAACATGCATATCTAAAGGCTGAGCTATTGATATTAAATATTTGATGTGTTGAAGTGCATTAAAAGAAAATTAAAAATTACAAACCACTGAATAAATACCCACCCTACTAATCATGCAAGAAGGATCACATGAGTTTTATTCCACATGAAACAAATTACAGACTCTATTTTTTTTACATTTAGCACTGAGAAAGAGAAGATTGGAGTAGGTTTAACCCAAAGGTAACCTCCTCCACTCTCAGCATCACCACCAAATGCCTTATGCAGAAACAAACAGTAAAACCATAAACTTCCAAAATGAGAAATATAAGGCTGCATGCTTTTAGTTATCTGTCATTATTTTGAAAACAGTCCTCTATTATTCATTGACTGTTCTCTTCTGAAAAGACAGAATTATGAATAATGCTATACTTCTATTAACAATATTGATACAGTATTTTGATAGACGTAATCTCTCATTATGAAAATAATTAAGACAAATTTTTACAAGCAAAAATCTACAATTTCCTCCACAAATTCTGTTCATGCCCTTTTATTCAATTCCTTTGTTTCTTGGTATTGTCTTGTGTAAAAAAAAGTAAATAAAAATAACAAAAGTGCAAGTTCTGAGAAGTTATACAAAATAGAATATAGACAACTTAAACAAACAAATGTATATTAGGGAGTTAACTCACCATGGCTTGCAGATCTACTTGAGGGTTCCAATCTGAATCGTAGAGAATAACCACATCAGCAGTTGCCAAATTAATTCCAAGACCTCCAGCTCTGGTACTCAGCATGAAAATGAATTTACTGCTGTTAGGAGCATTAAATGTATCAATTGCTTCCTGAAAGAAAAAAAAAAGTGTCACTGAAGTATCAGATCTTTCAAACAAGTTTCCATTATGTTGGTGGCTTTCCAATTAAATTTCTTTTAGATTTACACCATTTTCATATAAAAAAAGAATTTTATCAAAGTAAGAAATGTATGTCTGGACAGGTGAGAAAATCCATACTGACTCCATAATATACTGTATTTTTCATTTAGCTGAGGATCAAGTGAAACATACTGTGGACTCAGGTTAGGAGAAACATTCCCTTAGCAGCCTTTTAAAAACTCTAGCATTTCTGCTTTACTTTAAACAATGATGTGGCTACATACATATATGTAAATAGTAACTTATTAACCTAACCAAAGGCTTTTCTTGTTCGCATACAACTTTCCCACCTCTCTTTCCTCATGTGGTGTCTGCCCATCAAGTCTGCAGTACTCATAACCACGCCACATGCAATAGTCTTCCAAAATATCCAGCAAACGAGTCATCTGACTGAACAGCAGAACCCTGGAACCTGACAGAACACAGAAGGTTTTGACATTCATTTTATGTTTTCACATCGATCTTATCACAGAGCTACTAGAGAGCATGACTGAGAATTTATGTGAAATATTCCCTACTATGCCTAAATTAAATAAGTCTTTCTTCTCAAGTTACTTTTCTGGTAGTGATTTAACCTCTCAAGAATATTACTTGATAAATTATAGAAGAGAAATATACAACCAAAGAAGCAGAACACTTAAATCCATTGTAAGCAAATCTGGTGCAGACTAATGCACATAGATGAAATAATCTTATCATCAGAAATTTTCTTACAGACACGAGAAGGGAGGCTCTACTCTTCCTTTCCTTCTGCTTCTCCATATTTTTTGTCTTACTTGTCATTCCCATAAGATTTCTTTCCCTTCATGTGTTAAAATTTACAGAAAATTAATTTTCAAGAAAAACCTCAGAGAAAGTGATGAACACTTTCACCGCAGGAGAGGCTAAACCTGAGCTATTTTTGAAAGATATTTTAACTGAGAAGGAGCATTCAGATCACTGCTGTCCACAAACAGTACTCACCCTGCTCTCTGAGTTTTGCCAGCAGCTTATCCAGAACTAACATTTTCCCACTGTTGGTGATGAGATGAGTGTCAGTGGTGTAAGGAGGGCCGGGCTCAGCACCATCAAACAGGTAAGGATGGTTACAGCACTTCCGCAGCTGCATCAGAATATTCAGCAGGCGCATCTTATCCATCTTGCCAGCTGAGTTCAGGATATCAATGTCTTTCATCAGGATCCTGGTGTACCTGAGGTTTTAAGGGCAGTTTTGAACAACTTTCTGGTTTTTAATTCAATGAATGAATTAAGCCCTGTAATATCACCATTCTTATTTATGTGGGAGTTGGCTTTGTTTATGTAACAATGAACTATATTACTATGAAACATCTGACTGATAATAAGGATTTCCAAATTCATATCTCAGTACAAAAGGGAATCTCTCTGTGAGTGACAATGATCTGCTCTGGATTATTTTACACTTCCATTTTAGTAGTACAAAGTGGATTAAAAATATCACTTATTTGACAGAAACTGCTACACTGACCTGGCTCCTCGCCTCATGTCTTTTCTGGGTATGTAGCTCGTCAAGGTTTTCTAATTTCAGGTTAAGATTTCTCGGTGCATACATACTTGGATCAAAGGACAAAGCTTAGGAGGCATTTGTTCTTTCACATAAACTTAAGGAAGGAAAAAATTTTCTCCTTTCTTCCTCCCAACTCTTTTTATTACCCTTTCTGAGCTCTCTGAAACTTGTGCATTTTTTACAAAAGCCCTAAGACAGCTATAAATAACTTTCTCTGACTCTCTCAACATGCAAATGTAAGGGAAAAAAGTATCAGTGTGAAGAGCTATAGTGTTTATCAGAAAAGAATCTTACTTTGATGTAAATAACTCACCATTCTCTCTGCATTTTGCTGAGCCCAAGATAAATTTTTACTTCCTTCTTTGGAGGCAAACTCTTTTCTACCTCACCTTTTATGCGACGTAAGAGAAATGGCTTCAAAACCTACACAAATTAAGATGTTTTACACAGATAAATGTATAAAGTTGACTGCCACAAATACAAAACTAACAGATTCAATTATCTGATATTTATTCAGAACTAATGAGTATCTCTTGCTGTCATGGTGACTTCATGAGAAAAATTTTGCAAAACGAAGTTGTCCAGCAATGACTAAACTCACACATAAATATGTGTATCCCTATATAAAGATTGCCATAATCATCCCAGTTGTTATCTTAAGAAGGGGCAAAACTCTTAAAATTTAATCCTTTTTAACATAAACCCTGCTTTATTTCCACTAGCAGGGACAAAACACACCAACATTTCAAGTATAAGCAATGCATGTTTTAGGCTCTCTGACCTCTTTTCTACTGCAAAAAATGTCTTGTCTCACGCACAGTAAAACAAAGGTAAAGGCATGCCTTTATTTAGATTAGCATGACATGTATCAGTGTACTATTCACAATAATAAATGGTTTCAAAAAGATCTCAAAATTCTTAATTTTCACACTTTTTGTTCAGATTTTGTCTGCTTCAAACAGTACCACACAAAAAGCAGTACCTATGACAGGAAGCTTAATTAAGGAAAATTCTGATAGGCATTCCTGTAACTAAAGACCTTCATGTTCATTTTTTCAACTTTGAGATGAAAGGGAAACTAATCTGGTTTTCTTCTTTACAGTGTGTATGCTAATGATGACATGTGATTACAGCTTTAATTACTTACAGCATGAAGTCTTTCTACAAGTTTCTGATCACCGAGACAATTTTTAGTGTCAAACCATGAGTCAAAATCCTGTGATGAGAAACAGCACAATTGGTAAGAACAGTTTATTATCTGTACTTTTAACAGACACATATTGACTCTCTCTCATTCCAGCAGAGAGTGGCATAAATCTTGAGACAAACTACTTCCGTAAAAGAAAAACCAGTCTGCAATTCTGTGCCATCTCCCTGGTACGTTGTAACATTTGAGTCAAGTGCACCACTCTGCAGACAAAATACAACTATATTCTGCTTAATATACAACAATTTCCATGCTCATCACTGCAGTGTCCAAGTGCCTCCCTTCAGCGCTTATGTGATGATGGGGCAAAAAGTTAAAAAAACCCCAACTTAAATCCTTAAGAAAATTAGATGGACAGCAGAGCAAAAATAACATGAGCAAGTAATACAAGCACAAAGAAACATTAACAGTAAAAAAAGAAGAAAGATTATTCAAGTTCTAAATTTTAAAAAAAGGCTTATGTCTATTTGGATGCTTCATATTCTTGCTACTTCATTGCTCTCTCAAATTCTGCATAATTCTTGATCTATTTAAGATATTGCATTTGCTGTTAATGGTCTGAGGCCCCATCCACACCAGCAGAATGCACTGTTTTAACTAGGCAGAGTAACAAAAGCAATCTACAGTAAGCCACAGAGCTTTCCCTGAACCTGGGTCATGCACAATGTCCATCTCCTACTAGGCTGGTCATTCTTCTCGTCTACTGACAGCACTCTGGGAATCAAAATAACACTGTGCTTCCAAACATCAACTTACATCTGCAGAATTGAAGACATCAGGTAAAAGGAAATTGAGTAATGCCCACAGCTCGTGGAGGTTATTCTGTAAAGGAGTTCCTGTAAGCAGCAATCGATTTGTTGTCTTGAACTCACGCACAATCTCTGACAGCTGGAAACACAACATAGTTATCAACACCATCTACACTAAAGCACAGTCAATCAGTTTTTGAAACCTAAAACAATGTCAGTTAAACTTAGAGACAGTGAGCTACCTATGAAATTCACATTTACCACCCAATATCTCATTGCTTTTATTTTAAAAAAACACCACAGCTAACACTTGAAATCTGCTCAGATCAGATGCATCTTTTTGTATTGAACTAACTTCCAAGTATGAAACAATTTCAAATTTACCTTAGACTTCTCATTCTTTATTCTGTGGGCTTCATCAATTACCAGGTACCTCCAGTTAAATTTCTTGAAGACTGATTTCTCTTTAATTACCATTTCATATGATGTAACACAAACATCCCATTCACCAGGCATCATAACATCACGGATAAATGCAGCCTAGAGCAGAAGAACTGGATTAGTAAGCATTTATAAATATGAACAATTTTCATGGCATGCAGGGAAAGTTGTCTCCACCACCATCACTAAACTAGCACACAAAGTTCATCTGAAACATCTTCTCGGTAACTGAAAGTTACTGTAACAAAAGCCTTTAATCCTTTGTACTTCAAGCACAGAGAAAGCTGGAGTTAAGCAAAACACAAATTAGTTTCTACTCAGAATTAGCTATTTGCTCTTCTGCATCATTTCCCTGTAATTCAACTAGAGTACATACAACCAAAAGGGAAAAAACCTTCTGAATTAACTTGTCCAAAGATACAATCCACAAAAGCGTATCAAAACCAACTTACATAGTCCACTCTCAACTACCTTCTCTCTTCCCCAAACAGCTCCCTCCTGTGTCCCATCTCTGTTTTGCACATATCTAAGCATATAAATCCTTTCACATGAAAGAACACCATCCCATAGGAAAGCCACACAGACAGTCTCCCCTAGTGCACCTGAGGCCATTTCCTCTTGTCCTATGACCTACAAAAACAAGGTCCCTCAGCTACTCCTCCTAAGCTCTGCTCCCTCCTCTGAACACACTCCAGCACCTCAGTATAGGGGGACAGTCACTGCCCTGGTCCTGCTGGCCACAGCAAGGCTGGTACAAGCCAGGATGCCACTGGCCTTCCTGGCCACACTGCCAGCTCCTATTCCCTTCCTAGAACCTTTCTAGCCTCAAGCAGTAACAGGCAGCCATGTAATCCATATGAGCAGCTACAGAATTCACAGAAACATCCAGCTCGTTCATCCCCTTCAGTCAGAAAAACATTCCATATCTACTTTAAGGCCTTCACAATGAAAGATGAAAAGCTCTATAGCAGAACCCTAGTTACAAGGCCAGGCAGGCTTATAAAATACAAGAGTGGGAAAAGTCACCTGAAAAAAAGGTGAAGGGACAGATAACAAAGTGAGTGCAATAAAGAAAAATGAGTACACACTGTCACATTACAAATGGAAGAGAGATAAAAAATAGGTGCAAAAGTCAAAGAGAAAGACAACAGAAAAACAGACAACTCAAAGGGCTGTACTCAAATCCCAGTCTCTTACTTCATCTACTGATTTTCAGTTTTTCCTCCTAGTCACAAGCATAACATTTTGCACTTTCAACATTAATGCAGTTAAAGATTACTAAAATATACTGTAATTAAAGAAATAGCTTAGGGAGAATTCCACATACCCAACTGATATTTTTTGCCAAATAATGCATAAATTTCTGAAATTTGAAGCACTTACTCTGGCATCTTTATCTCCAATAAGGCAAACAGCACGTAAGGATGGAACCCAGCGCTTGAATTCATTCATCCAGTTATGCAAAGTTGATTTTGGAACCAGGACCATGTGTGGCCCAGGAATGTTCCTGTAATGCTTCAGATAGCCTAATAAAGCTATTGTCTGCAGAGTCTTACCAAGCCCCTGCAGTGACAAAGAGGGGGGAAAGAAACTTGCTGAAGTGAAATAACATAGAGAAATACTTTCAAACCATTTTCTTACTATGTAATTCTGCCATTTGTTTAAAGCAAACCACACAAAAAATGTTTGCAATAGAATTTCTTTCATTACAATTTCAGATTTGAAAAACCAGACTGCTGTAGAATGAAGCATACTACTGGATGTACATGAAACCCTATAAGCACTTCAATGTTGTATTTTACTCAACAGTTACCACAAAAAATCCAAAAGATTACTGCTTACCATTTCATCTGCCAGAATGCCATTAACTCCATTTTCATACAATGAGATCATCCAGTTCAAACCTCTAACCTGATAATCTCTTAGTGTTCCTCCTTTCACATCTGTAAATGTAAGATTCCTCTAAGTAGAAAAATACTAATTCAAAGTAGAAAATTTCAATTGCCATCTGCTCAGATCTTCATTTCATGAAATCAATCAGAGAACTGAGCTATTAACCCCATGCTTACATGAAGGGGACTCCTCAAACCGAATGCACACGTTGGAGCTTTTCCGACTCTCGGACAAGAGCTCCTCATCCTCCTCCTGCTCCGTGCGCCTGTGGCGGTACCTAAAGAAAGAGCCCAACACTGATGTGTGAACAAACCACTTCAAAACTGCTACAAACTCCAAATCACAACAGAAGCAATCACTGACCCACAGTGTGAATGTTCTGGAATCCTGACCCAACTCTCATCCTGTTAAAATGTTATTCCTCAGGAGTCATTCCAGTTTTAATCAGAAAGGCTGACAGGAATCCATCTCTTTCAGAGCCATGGCTATAATCTGACAATATCATGAGTTCTCTGAGGCACTTTTCAATGAGCAACACAGACATACAAGACACATCAATGGTGGCCTTAGACTCAATTACTTGATAATTACAAAGTTCAGAAAAATCACATATTCACATTTTTTAAAAATTAAAATTTCTAAAATAGAATGTAATTTTGCAAACATTAAAAAAAACAGTTTCTTGTTATTTCAAGACCTTTCAGTGGCACTACAGGCAGGCTCTGCTGCAATACTAACACAGACAGACCAGTGGGGAGAGCCAGTTGGTGCTGAGGATCCAACATCCCCACTACATGAACACTGCCTTGTCACAACCTGGTCTAGTCCCACCCTGGTCCCACTGGCTGGTGCACTACCAGCTGGGGCACATCAGGTTGATTCCTGGAGTGTCCCTTCAGCACATGCAAAAGAAATTAAATTTGTGTGCTCCAAACTCACCCCACAATACAGACCAAAGCATTTTACATGGCAAGAATCAAATAACTTGCTTTAAAAGTGCATTTCTGATCCAAGGTCACATTTATGTTAATGGAGCAGATGATGCTTTCAAACCAATCAGCTTTTAAAGAAATTGATACCCCACTAATAGGAAATTGTCTGGATTTACTGAAAGTACAATTTCTATGTACTATCTCTAAACAGATTATGTTAAAAGTCTAAGTTGTTTGAACATGTAAGAAGCCAGAAATAAAAATAAAACATACTCCCCAGCTGAAATCAAACTCTGTTTTTCATCTTTCTTCATCCGTGGCCGTCCCAGCTTGACTTTCAGTGGAGACGTTGGTGATTTTTGTGCTGCAGGTTGAATAAAATGTGCAAAAAGTTCTGTCTGCTTCAGGAGGAATTCAAACCTTTTTGCTCGATCTGCTTTCTAGTTTCCAAAGTGGAGAAGAGAATAAAAAAAATGAAAAAAAGAAAAATAAATAACTTTTCTTCATAAAAGCATATTTTCGTTACGAAAAAGAATTCAGACACTCATGAGAACAACTTATATGATGAAAGACTGACAAGGCCATCTGTTAGACAGCTCAGAGGGTTACAAGCATTGTGAAACAGAGCTGGAGCTGCTTCATGGCACACCAGCAGTGGTGAAGGGATGCTTTAATCTTTGTCTACAAAAGATAAAGACAAAACTACTAAAGTTATGACTTGCAGTAAAGGATGAAATCCTAACCTTGCTCGTCAGTAAGAGAACTTTCATCAGCTTCGAGGCTATCAGAATTTGATCAATGTAAAGACAACAATGTAGTAGCTCTGCTCTTAGAATTATTCCAGAAGTAACGGTTGAACTGCTTTCACTCAAGTTTGTGAATTTTGCTGTCAGATTTCAAATTTTCAGCATTTCAGTTTTGCCATCTCAATGGGGCACACGCACTTCACTATGTCACACAGCAAAACGTGCCCTTCCTTATAATTAGAAGATAAGATGCTACATTATTTTAAAGAAAAATATGATAAAATGCAAATTCTATCTGAGAGAATGAAATTGTTATCAGTGTCTCTATGAGAAATCTAAGCATCATGTAGCACTGTACCATGTAAGACAATGTCCCTGTGATCTCATTCACATATCATGATATAAAGCACAAAGAAGTGAAACCGTAGCTCTGCATCGTGACCTTTCCAAGGAATACCTGACCCCCAGAACGCCTTTCTGCAGGTCGCTTACAAGAAACAAGAATCAACAACAGCGGGATTGCCGCCCTAAGGGCAGCAGAACGCTCCTGGCGTGCAATGCACGACGGCGCCACACGAGGGCACCGCGTTTCTTTAACAGCACCACTGACGGCACCGAAACAGCTTTACCGAGATCTCCTGGGGAAAAAACTACTGCTTTTCCCCTTTGCATCATTATCAGACCGTTTCTGCAAATAACCTGACAACGGAACACAATGTAAATAAAAAGTAAGACCTTTATGAAAAATAAATTATAAAGGGGGAAGTAGAGGCATTGATGTTTATGATCATCGGTATAAAAACAAATCCATTCAGAGGATTCATAGTTAACAACACATGATCGTTTTGGCAAAATAATCACTGTTGTTAACGACCTATATTGAATGAAACAATATCATTTTCTGCCTGCAATATCATAGGCTTAGTATAAACAGTATGTCTTGATAAAACAGTAAAGGTCTAGCTCACAACTGCAAAATTGATACAAGGTAGATTTTTGGTATCTAATCCCTTTGCCTCTTAGGACAACTGAACTAACACTGTAATTTAGGGAAGTTGTAAAGTCATGCTGTGAAACAGGTTTACCCTTTACTCAATTCATTCTCAAGGAACAGATTCACTGTGGCTCTTCAGCTATAAATTAGGTGTTCATACATGTGGGTATCAATTTTTCTATGTCTAACAGTTATATTCATCCCTGACTTCTGAGATATCCAGTCCTTTCAGACTCTACTGTAATTATTTTGCATCCATTTAACATTAAAGCCTTTAAAAACAATGCAAGACAGAGGTACCAGCTTAAACCAAGAACTTAGTACAAATGTCATCCAAGGAGTCTCATAATGTCTTGCAGGTTTTGCCTCTTTGTAGCACAGAAGTTACATCTTACATCTCTCCAGCACTACAAGCCCCAACACTGGTGTCAAGGACAAATCCTCTTTTGCATTGTTATGGCACACATATTACAGGACATTGAAATATTTAAAGCCTTGTTTTTATATGAGAGAAACTGACAGCTTCAGTATTTCAATTAAGTAAGAAGTAGCTTAAGAATGCCTCTGACATGACCCAAGGAGTCATCAAATAAAACTGACAGAGACCAATTCAAAACAAAATGAGGAGAGTTGTAAATACAAAATGTCATTGAACAGTAACTCCTTACCACAGATGGGTGTGGCTAACTAAAAAAGAAACCACAAAACCAAAAATCCACTGACAACTACTGAGTATAAAAACCACAGGGTACAACTCCAAAAACCATGCAGACAATACTTGGAAGAATGGGACAGTATTTAACAGCACCACTACCTGACCTGTCAGTCACTGTGAGAGACACAACATGGACATCTAAATGAATCTTGATTTGTTTTTTTTTCTGACATATCCAGGCTGCAATAACTCCTTGCAACTGTGCTGATCCTGCTCCAACAACCAAGTGCCATAAAAAGCTGCAGAACATTTTCTCACGAAAGCACTTACCATCTTCTCTTCATATTCTGGGTCAACTTCTTTTTCAGGTCTAGCTGCCTTTGGAGGAAGTTTGAGTTGGAATGGGGGATCATTTTTCTGGAATTCAAAAGTTAAACATTTTATAAATACCAGTTTATTTACTTTTTTAGCAAAATGCATCAAATTGAACAAACCTATAAACTGCAAGACAAGCATGCTACTGTTTAAAAATAATTATTTCAAAATTAAATGAGTGCATTAATCATATCATTTCACCTAAAGCAAAACTTCATGTCCACAATAAAAACTGAAGAGCCTCATATTCATCTCTACACACAGGATCCAAATTGAAAGAAATTACTGAAAGAGCACTAAGTTTAATCTTTCACAGAGATCTCGCTGTAAATGCATTATTAAGTTTAATATCTTGAATATATATTATAAAAAAATTAAGAGTTTTGGTTTCTAAATGTCAGATTCCTAATTGTAAGCTGCTGACACTTGCACTTTGGTTGGGTTTTGTCTGTTTCCACTTCTAGATGAATAGTCACAAGTTCCATTGGAAACACAGCTTAACTACAAACCTAGGAAGATACACAACCAACCAATTCAATCCATGCAGCAACAACTCCCTGGTACACTCTCAGACAGCAGAAGAACGACCTTATTTACTATATATGAAAGAAATCTAAGGAATTTTAACTAAAATGTAACTTTTGTAGTTTATGAGATTCATACCTGTCTTCAATTGAGAAGCTCAAAGCACATTTTTCACAGCTATATTGGTAAAATGATGAAATGGTAGACTTTTCCCCCTAACTAAGGAAAACTTTCCTAATTGGTCTACGAAATATGCCAATAAAACATAAACCTATTTTGAGATGCTTTAAATTCTAAAAATGTTTTTGAAAAGTTCTGAATAAACTGGAAGGAGCTACAAGAGTGCATGTCTGCATACAATACAACAGTGCAGAGCATAAATCTGCTTTAAGTATCAGACTACTATTAAATACATTAAAATAGTAATTACTCTAAACTACTCAGGGTCCAGTAGCAAAACCAGGCCAAAATGGTACCAAATATTTAAAAATCTGTCAAGCAACACTGCATTTACATTTTAGAACTGTTACTGATAATTACACATACCAGCTTCTTCTTTAAGCACAACCATGCAAATGGGAGGAATATTTTCTGAAGTCAGAGATTATTGTTTCAAGGTTGGCCCAAAGCCATAATTCTCTGCAGAGGTGAACAGTACTTAGTGTATAATGAAGCTGCTTGACAGCTTAATGGCTTTATAAATGCTCCAGCTCACCTGTGCAAGGCCAAATGTTGCAAACAGGTAATTTAGAAATATTAGAAATATTCTATTCATTTAAATGTTCTTCAATCAGGCAGGTAATCAGCTCATCTCAGAAAGCAAAGTTACTCCAACATGCCAAAGAGAGGTGATACAGATGTGGATACTCACACCTCCATTACATTACTAAACAACACACACTCCAAAAAGAGAGACTGACACTGCTAATATCAGGTCCAGTCCTTCAACTGAAGTGTCAAATTATTCCCTAAATGAAAACAAATTGACATTTCAGGCACCTCCCTCACTTGCCCCAGAAATAAATTAGATAGATGTGTTACTGGAAAAAAAGTTGTCTGTCTACCTCATGTAAGTATGAAGTTTCTTCAAGCAGAACAAAATATTATGAGAATCCCTTAAAACTGAAAGCTTTCCAAGTAAATTGCAATGCAATATTATCTAAGCCCCAAGGCAGACAGCTGCAATGCCAGTTCTGTTCTTACTCAGATCATCCCAGAGGGATAAAACTTATGGTGGCATACAAATCAAATTTATTCTGAAAGAATTATTTCTGAATAAGACACTCTGAGTTAAAACAGTAAATGAGCTGACCTATTACTGCAGCCACAGCACAATAAAATCACAGTGTACACCTTACCCTTAAAGAGAAAACACACCCTCCCTGCCCTCCCAGCTTCTTATTGCAGTGTTTCTGTTGAATATTGATGGACAGGCATCATAACCAGACTTGCTTCTGCATAATGCTCTGAACTACAAAAATCTACATTTTGACAATTAATAGATTTTGGTATAAGTAACAATACTTCCCCCTAACAACTGGACCATGTAGCTTTATACAGCACAGAAACATAAAATATTTCACAAAGTCTGAGAGTTTTTCCCTATAAACTTTACACAACAGATCTTCATCATGTAGAGGGCTGACCTGTCAGGAACCAGGACAGCAGAAGCCTCAGTGCAATTCACCACCACAAAAGTAGTTTCATTTTCAGCTCAGGAAACTCGTCAGTAACAATTTGTCTCTACTGTAGAACCTATTTCCACTATAAATTAAACAGTCCCCTGAACACTGCTGTCATTTAAACACCTTACAACATCCACACAGCATTCTCAAAAAGTCCTGAGTATTCCAAAGACAAAAAGTACTCCCCTTAAAAACTCTAATATTAAACTACCCTAAACAGAGTTCCCAAATTCAGGCTGAGAGATTTCTATCCATAAAGTTTAATGGTCCCAAAGTGAGGAGGCCCCACGAACACCTAAATAAACAAGTGGGACCAAGAACTGCTGCTGCTTTAGCTGACTTTACCCTTGCAACTTGTGCTACTGAAAACTCTGAACAGATGCACTAACAATAATTAGGACTCCTGCGTTTAACTCACATATAGAAGATGGAAATACATTTCCAAATAGCCACTAAGACAGTTTCGGTAGTACAACAAAGATTATTTATGAAGTAAAACACTGACAGGGGAGCAGAACACAACAGGTTGCATGCCTGCCGCTGTTATGCAGATGCTGTGTCTGTACAGTTGACATGCATATAATGTTGAAGAGTAAGTTGAATACAATAGAGAAACAGCCCTTAAACATTTTCTCTTGAGCAACCAAGTAAAGTGTCCCATAACTGTTTGTATGCATAACAAAATAAAGCTTCAAACATTCTTTACAGCAAAACGGACTGTCAGTAACTGGGATAAAACACTCTTATCAGCAGTTCCACAATTTTCTCCAATATCATAAATATATGATGTACGGTCCTCATTCCACTAAGTTTTTTCTAAGATTCATTCTTCGAGTTAAACCTTGTTCTGTTTCCAAGGATACCTGAATACGTCACTTTCTACATGCCTTGTGTCTTTCTTCCAAAAACCTAACGAGAGGCGCCTGGCAGCCATCCGTGCTCTCTCGAGGGCTGTATTCTGCACCCGGGCACCATTCGAGCTGGGCAGGGGGAGGCCCTGAGCCCTGTCAGCCGCTAACTCGCCTGGCCGCCCTCCCGCTACTCCCTCCCCGAGCCCTCGGAGCTCCAGGACAGCTCTCCCCGGGGCGCGGGAAAGGCAACAACAGGGCGGGGGCTCCGGCAGCCGGACCCTGCAGGCCGCGGGGCTGG
>NW_005054314.1:3431197-3461885 GCF_000277835.1 Geospiza fortis
GCCTGCTCTGAGCTGTGGCTGGCAGCTCCCAGCAGGGCCCTGCACCCAGGCCCTTTGCAATAAACCCCAAGTTCCTGACCTGGCTGCAGAGATCTCTCATCTCCATCCGTCCTGACCGTGCTACCCCTGATGCTCCTACACCGCAGGGTTTTGCAGCCAGAGGTGTTTATCCTGCTCATCCCACCCGGACCAGGCATCCGCTGGTGAACTCCTGCAAGGAACAGAGCTTGGAGCAGAGCCCACTTATGTGGGTTGAAATTGCATTTTTTGGGGTGGCTCCGGTGTCCTCTTGTGTCTTGGTTTGGAAAGACAGGAGTCTGCTAAGTGTGAGAAACGCTAATCGCTTGTTTTTAAAATTTTAAAAGTTTAATAGTAATAAAATGGTTATAAAAATAGTAATACAATTAGAGTAATAATAATTTGGACAAATTGAATTAGGACAATATGAGACAATAAAGACAAAGAGTTACGGATGTCGGGGTACCTTTTTCTGGGCAGCAGGAGCCCAAAAAAGGACCCCCGTTAACAAAGGATTAACCCTTAAAAACAACAGCCTGTTGCATATTCATACACTTCATACATGATGCTTAAATGCCATTAATATACAGGATTCTGTCTGGTCATCATCAACTTCTTCCTCTGAATCCTTCTTCCCACCTTCCAGGCGGGAAGAATTTCGTTTCTTCTGATAAGAGAGCAATAAATTCTTTTTCTCTGAAAGATTCAGGTGTCCTGTGGCTACCATCTCGCTGCAAGTCCTTTCTTTAGAAAAAGTATCCTACATAGCACAGTTTCTATTTTAACATTTTTTGTAAACTAAAACTATATTTAACACACTACTTAAGAGAATTAATACAGCATTACTTTCTAACACAACACATATAATATTCATTTTAATATTTGCGAAAAGCCAATCATAAAACACATGCATTTTTCACACCGGGATCCAGGGGCAGCCACAGATTCTCTGAGAAACCTGTGCCAGTGCCTCATCACCCTCACATTAAAGAATTTCTTACTAATAATTAATCCAAATGTCTTCTTGTTTAAACCCATGCCCCCTTGTCGTATCTGCCCAAAGTTGCTCTCCCCCTGTCATGAGCCCCTTGCAGAACTGAAAGGCTTCAATGAGATGTCCCCAGAGCCCCCTGTTGAGGAGCAGCGCCATCTCAGCCTGTCCCCACAGTGAGCAGAGATGCTCCAGCCTCCCTCCCTTCTCCTCTGGAATTGCTCCAACAATTGTCCTGCCATGCTGGGGACCCCAGAGCTGGGTGGGGATGTCACCAGAGCCAGGATCCCGTCCCTCAGAGAGAAAATCATCTGTTAATGTCTGCAGGTCTAAGAGATACCAGTGGAGCTCACAAAGCAAAAATAGCTTACAGGATTTTTTTTTCCTGAGCGATTTTAAACTCACCACAGTTTGCATATTTCTTTTGAAAATTGCAATGATGAAGCCACTCAGTTTAGTTATTGGCAATGCACATATTGCACTGTCCAGGTAAAACATTCAGATTTTCAGCTGCTGAGCTGTAATTTTGCTCATACTGCTAAAGAATCCTAAAACAGTCCTTGAGCTGGTAGACTTAAAAAACATAGCTCCAAATCACCATGTTCCCTGGTGATTACTTACAAAGGCAGTAGCATGAGCATTTTGTCCAGTGGCAGCAATGAAACCTTAGCCCAGTGGGCAGAATGAGCAAAAAATGCTACTTCAGTCCAGTTAAAAGCTCAGTAACTATCATCAAAATCTTTTTGCATAACTCAACAACTAAGCTGAGCAAATGGGTTATTGCAGATCTCATACACTGCATTTAGAAAAACTTCTGAGACCTCTATTCCATCTATACATTGGTTCCAATGAAGTGCCAGTAACAGATGTCTGAAATGTTTCCATGACTGCCTGATTACTCTGAAATTCAGTATCTACTTTGTGGCCCATCATAGACGATCTAAGCTCCAAACTCCCCTTTTTCATGTTGTGAAACAGTTGCAAAGCAGTAACGGTGCTATTCCAAATTATTTAGCACTCTCTGTGTATGCTACATCATCCACAAAAAAGCAAGGCCCACAGCATCTGCAGTAGCCCTTGCACATGATTTATTTTTAAAAGCTTTGGGAAGCACATTTTTCATAGAGCAATCGAGAAGAGTGATGTGACTGGTTTTGAAAGAGTACTCCAAACAGCTTTTCCAAGCAGCACTCTGCAGAAAATGAAGTTTACCGTTAGCTATGAGAAAGTCTCTAAGGTGGGAAAATTCCAGTCCATGACGTGGTTGTTCTTAACCTTCAGAGCAAATAGCGCACTAACCACTTTTAATATCTGCCTTTCCTTCTCCACTTTCAAATGCTTGAAGCTTCTGTTTATGCAGAACAATCTCAAGTGTTTGTCACAGCTTGTTTTTTCCTTGGAATTCACAGGAACATTGCATGCTGTACAAAACAATCGAGCTGCTGCTTTTATGAAAGATCTCTTTTGGCTATTTTTTGCTTGTGTGCTTCACATTTACATTTGACACTTTGCAAAGATGTTCTTAGCTGCTTCTCAGACTATGCTATGTACTCTTGTGGATCTACAGCAGTGGCTGAAAAAAATCACTTAGTCACACAACAGTGTTATCATGTGATAATCTAATTAATTGCTTTTTAAAAGTAGGAGTGGTTTTTTGTACTTACTTTGTATACGAGATTTTGTAGTCATATTTGAAAAATTCTACCAAATATATCTCTTTTTTTCATGTGTTGGGAGGGAAGGGGCCAGTTGTCCTGTTAACATTGTAGATTTAGCTGTTAGCTCCTTGTTTTCCCAGGTTTATTACTCTGTATTTTACAGAGTGTTAGATATAATCACCAGAGCTGAATGTGTGGTCTCCTACACCCCAGTTTAGCAGGCCTCCTCTGCCCATCTCAGAAAGATGCACTTAACATACCATATGATGAGAATTATGTGTCCTTGTCAGATTTAAAAAGACAAATTGCAGGCTCACTGTTATGCACTTGTACATTTTAAACATTGATGAAATATCTAAAGATAGGATAAGATACAGATCCAGTGGCATTTTATATACTATCCAGGTAATTCCATAAGATTTTAAAATTTTGGACAATGATTACTCAACCTTTTCAAAATTGTAGCAGTTTTCATTTCTCTAGCACAGATATAACTGGGTTTGGGTGACTTCTTAAATAAATCTTAATATTCTGTGGAATTACTTTCTAGGCCAAGTTGCTGTACAACCCCCTGGGTGAGCTGACAAACACTGGACCTGTAACCCAGCAGGCTGCTGAATTCACGAGAACAAATAAACTCAACACACCAAGAATCTGCCAAATCCATGCAAGGCCAGTGCTAGCAACAGGTTTGTAACTCAGAGCACAGCTGAAGAGCAGTGGCTGTGGATGCTAACTAGAAAGGGAGTGAGAGGATTATGGAGGCACCTGCTAAAAAAAGAGGAGCCTTCAAAGACCTTCTGAGCCCCTTGGTAAGCAGGTGGGGCTGTCACACCAACCAAGGAACTCGGTGTGGGTGAAATGGAACCATGTGAACGCACCGTGGGGATGATGATCTGCTGTTAGCAGTAAAACCTTGATTCCGTAGAAAGCAACAGCTTAAATAATACAATGTGTCTTAGATATCAGTTGTGATGTGTGTCTTTGCTGGCTTGACAGTCCCATTTCCAGGTGGCAGTGCCGCTGTCACGTGCCACCAGGTGGCAACACCGACCTGTGCTCAGCTGCGGCAGTCCTGACAAAGGCATCCGGCAGCCTGGGGACTGTTTGGTGTGAGTGCTGCTCACTCTTCGAACTATTCTGATCAAGAATGGGGAAAAAATAACAAAACTTACTTTGTAAACCATCGTTTACTTGCTGTTGTTTAATTACCTCTATAACTCCATCACATACATATAGCACTTTCCCATAGAATGGCAAAAGGGTTCAAAAGGGTTAAGAAGGGGCTTGGGAAGGTTGTCTCCTGTTACTCTGGGGTCTATTCACTCCCACATGCACATTCAGGAGGTTCTCCATTGAATGCCACAGTCCAAAATCCACTTCTAGGACACTGGTCGTTTCTGGCTTAATCCTACCAGCAATTAACTTTAACCACAACTGTGCAATGCATGTTAACTATAAGCAATAAACAGCTTTATAATTCAGCTTTGTATATAAACAGCAGGACCTGGAAGGGACACAGCTATCTCTGGGGTATTTGCAAGTTGATTTGAATATTTGCCACCTTTATCTCCATGCCTACATCAGCCTCCAAGTGTGATCAACCACAGTAACCACACGTTACCCTGACTGCCGCAGTGCTACTGACTTGCTTAAAATGCTTATATCAAGTATTTTAATATTGCTGCTAGTAACAGGTTGTTTCTCTACAATTAGCCTTGGCTATGACCAGTAGCACAGTTCTATGCATTCTTGCACTCACCTGCTTCATTCAGTTCCTTATTTTACAGGTTCCCTTCCAAGTTTACCAACTTCAGGGTTCCAGATTATTTTCTTGTTCATAGGATTAGAAAGAAGCCTAGGACTCCTCCTCTGGAGCTTACAATGAAGAAGGTTCTTCTCAAATGTGCTCTTGGTTTATATGCCACTCATTTGTAAGCCAGGTTTTGATGAAGATGCCATTTCCAGGGTGTCCATGGCTGCAGGGCTTTGCAGCAGCCAAGAGATGAGAGCAGTGCAGTTCATGGCTACAAACAAATGTTCCCTGATTCTGCATCAGTAACAGGCAACAATGTGCCCTCATAGACCTGACGTTGAGTATTGTTGTAGAAAAGGGTTTGAATGTTTTTGTTGTAGTTGCTTGGAGGTTTGTGAGAGGTTTTGGGGGTTTTTTCTTTTTTTTTTTCTTCTCTTGTTTGTTTGTTTGGTTTTTTTTTTTTTTTTTTTGTGGTGCAGCTTCATATCAACACATCAATTTTCTGTATCAAGTTTTCATTTCACCCAACAGAGTCTCAGGCATTGCCAATAGGGTTTGCAAATGCAAGACCACATTCAGCATTGGGAACTATAACAAAACAGTTAATGTGTCCTTTGCATCTGGTTCAAAGTGTTGATAGCTGTACAAATACTCTTTGTTTTTACAACTTTATCCCAATGTTGCATTTTTAATCCAGGCTTTAGTAGCCAGAGCTTTATTGTGGTACTGGAAACTCTTCTAATATCCCTGTATTTCCCAACTAGGCAGTTTTTTACTTAATTTTTTTTTTTTGGCTGTGTGTTCATTGTTGCACTGGGAGAGCCAGGAGCTCTCACAGTTTGTGTTCCTGACCCCTTGCACTGTTACTGGTGTTTCTGCAGGTGAGCAGTGGGTTAGTTCAAGATTCTAAAAAACAAAATTGATCCTAACAAAGAGAGTTACTATTTTTTCCTCAGATCAGCCCAGCAAAACAACTCCACTGCCCACGCACACAGGGGCCAGTGCCAATACAGCAGCAAAACAGATCTACAGCGAGATGAAGGGTGGGATTGCAGCCACACTAATTTGTATCAGTTTAAGCTACCATAACTAGGTTTTAATAAACAGCTTTACAAATGTGTATTCTGTCCTGAATGCCAGATTTTGCCCACCTATAAACAATGATGTCATCCAGATATAACAATGATTGGTGATTCTTCTGGAGGTCATAAAATATTTCCTGCTGTAATAAGCTACTACTTTGCCAAAATCTGAGCCCTGTCTCAAGAAGACAGTCCCTGACCAGAAGAGCACTTTAAAAGAGATTTTAGTTCAAAGCAAAAGCTGTCAAAAGTTTCCTCCAACTGCAATGAAGCTGAAGCATAATTTGCTACTTCTTTCAATGGCATCTTTTTCTCCCTAACCTATGCAGTCATTTTGCAATATTGAAAACCTATAAAAACGATCTGCTCTTAACAAAGACAGAGCATTATAAAATTTGGAATATTCGTGAGAATCCAGTGAGCAGGCTGGTGCACCACAGCCTTTAACTCTCTTAAATGTTGGTTGAGATTCTTTCTTCACAAAGAATTCTCTTACTTCTTTGCCCAAAACAAATTATCTCTCTCTTAACCAAAAGCCTGTGGGTTTGATTTCACACAGATTATTTGTAAACTTAACAGTTCTTGTTTAAAGGTTTTAGCATGCACCAGGATTTCCTTTGAATACAGGAAATGCACAAAAGGATGCTGCAAAATACTGTCTGCCTAAGCCTTGCAAACATGGCAGATCCATCCCATAAGCCAAAAGCCATCACTTCAGTTACCACAGACTTTACCCTGCTGTGAAAATTCTTGTAATCTTGTCCTTTATATCTATTTTTACTTGTAAACATCTACACACTGTGAAAAACTAGACTGAAGCTATTCTATTTTCCAGAGTGCTGTCCACTTCTGCTGAGGGGTCTGTTAGACAAACGTATTTATCATAGTCCACATAGGATATGTGTCTGCTTTTCCCCTTGCTGTCTTTTTTTTTTTTTCTGCTGCTATTTTGCTTCCCTGACTGCCTGGGCCTTCTTTCTTCCTCATCCTGTACTGATTCTTCCTTTTTTGTAACAGTCTCAAACACACAGCTGCCATCAAAACAATCCCTCCTTTCCTGCATTTGCATTCTTCACACTGAACAACTTTTACACATAGAGTTCAGAAATCTGGTCTGGTTGCTGTATTTTGGTGTACTGCTTTATGCTCTATTTGCTGTATTTTGCTCTATTCAATCATAATTAAACATAGTTAATTGCCTAGAGAGGGAAGGTCTCTCACCCACAGTTCTGCCATCAGCATGAAAATTTCTCCCAAGTGTAACAGGTAGGGTTCCTATTTATTCTCAGGCATTTTGGGGCAATCTAGAGAACAGAGGCAGGCAGTGTTCTCTGTTAATTCTCCTGAGTTCATTTTCTCATCACTCCAGAGTATTCTCTGGTCTCAGCAGGACTATTTGGGGGAAGCTGAGACCCATCCTCCAGCTCGTGGTGAGTCTTCCACAGTTATGAATCTGAAAATAGCTAGACAGATATTTTTTCATCTAAACATAAAACTACAGACTTCTTTTACCATCTGTTTCTTCAGGCCTACCTGGGACCCTTCTTTAAGCTTCCCATCCTAACTTCAGGCTGCTCCAGATAGTCTGCAGTAAACTGGTCTCAGCAAATCCTCACTTTCAGGGTATTAAAATTCAAATAATGATTTGCTATTTCCGATCTGGAAGAGGCATCTCATAATCTTGATGTCAATTAGATTATTTTGGATTCTTTTAATAAAGTAAAAAAAGTAAACTCCTTCAAATTGCCATATAAAGTAAACCTCATGTGTGAGCTGAGTACTGATCATTGTTGTGTATGTAAAATGAAGCAGATTTTTCTTAACTCATGAAAGTAACTAGGAAAATTATAATAGAAATTTTGGATCTTTAAAAAAGCCTTTGTGTCTCCTCCCTCAACTGCAAGGATTATTTGCTGACCTTGGGAGGCCAGTAATATCATTACCCCATGAGGAAATCCTCACAAAATGTTTGCTACTGATTCACATGTGGAAAGGAACAGCCATGACTTACTTCATCACCTGTGTAGACATCATAAAATTGTTTACTAATCTGCAAACAGAAGCTGAAAATTAGCAAATCCACAATTTTTAGTGCGTGCTTTTGTGGATGACAGAGAAGAGAGAAATCTCTCATCTGGCAAAAGAGCCAGGACAGAGGTCTGAACCAAAGTGAACCTGTTTGTTGCCACTCCCACTTCAGAAAAAGACAGTTTAACATTTGTAAATAAATTCACTATTCAGCAGAACTCGAGTCTTCCACCAGCTACTTTCCTAAACAGGAGACTTTGCTATGGGATGCTGGATCTGCTGCTGTTTCACAGAGAAGGTTAGTGCCAGAGGGCGTTGGTCTGTTTTCTGAAAGGGACTGACAGAGTTCTCCCTATGTGTCATGAGAGCTTTTGGTAAAATTAGATTCTGCCCTGTCCACAACAATAAAGGCCGTCCCCACACACAGCTTACACAGTTCAGAGCTTCCTGGAGCAAAACCACAGCAACGTTCGTCCGCTGTCTTTTTTCTTTTCACAATGGCTCCTGCTCCCAAATCAGGTGTCTGCCCATGGGGTGCCACTGCCACCCAGGTCCTGAGGGTGACAGAGCACAAACCAAGCAGAATGTATTCATCAATCAAACAGCACAGTGCAGAGGGGGCAGCACCACCCTGGGCCTGTGGTCAGGCCCCAGTTTTGGTAGTTAATTGTTTAAACAACAGCAATAAATCGTGACTCTGAGGGTCTGAGTGCATTTCTCCTTTAGACCTGATTTGTATGGTGAGGACAGGCTGTTGAAAGGAAGAGCAGGGGCTGAATTATCCCGTGACTTTGCTAAATTTGTCCTTGTGAATGGAGAGAGAGAGAGAGTGAAATGCTTGTCTGCAGGGGGGAGTGGAGTGGTAACTGTCAGGAACAGCTGGAACATATATACTGTGTCATGTCTTTTTGTGGCACTGGGCTTCTCTGCTTGCTGAGAGAATGCTGCAGAGGCATGTTAGCATTCTGCTGAGTAAGTGTGGTGCGAGTTCCATATGTAAACAGGGATCAGTTGCTAGCTGAGAGGAAAAGGCTGTTCTCCCAGGGCTGTGGCTGTCTCTTGCATGCACCTCAACCTTCTCAATGCCTGTATAGTGTTGTAAATTAAATATAAGGCTAGATTCTCAGTAAACTATCTGCTTGTGGAAATGGCAGTTGAGATAACTCTGGCATCTCCTTCTCCTTTTATACCTACAAATTTGTGAATTAAATAAATCCTTCTGATTTTTTCCATCCTCTCCATCCTGATTATCCATTTGTGCACAAGGAAATAAGAGCTATCACTACTCTCAAAATTGGTAACAGCACCAGTTGCTGTGCAACATAGAAATGGAGAAGCTTAAATAGCAGACTTAACTTCTATCAGTGGTCTGTCAAGTCATGAAGGAGTTTCACATCAATGCAAGTAGCCATTTTATTATCTTCTGCTTTATTAGTGTTGTATTCCTCTGAAACATCAGTAGCCTAAGTTAGGAAATGAAAGGAGTCCACCAGTACTGCCATGGCAAGCAGAGAATTCTCTCAGGGATCTGGCCGATGTGAAGTGCACTCACATCCAGGGTCAAACTGATCTTTGCTAGTGGCACAAAGCAGGTTAGTCTGGGGAGGGCGGTGTTGGTTTGTGTGGCAGGGCTCTGACAGCAGAGGGGCTGCAGGGGTGGCACCTGTGAGAATCTGGCAGGTGCTTCCTCCATGTCCAACAGAGGCAAGACCAGCTGGCTCCAGGACAGACATGCCACTGGCCAAGGCTGTTCTCCATGACAGTGGTAGCGCTGTCCAAGCTGATCCGTGACAGTGGTAGCACCTCTGGATAATGTCCTAAGGAAGGGGAAAACAACCTGTTCAGCAGTAGAAGAGAGAATTGAGAACTTTCCATTTGATTTCCAACAGCAGTTCACCCTCTACATATGTCTTCAACTGTAAGATTTTTAAAACAAAAACCCCGTCATTCACCATCATGATGATGGATTTAAGAAAATAATTTAATTATTTAAATGTGGCTGAAAAATTTGTGCATGGACCAGGACAAAAGTGAACTCCCACTTCTTCCATCAGGATGAGAAACCATTAATTTTTAAGCCTGTTATTGTCAAACACGTGCATGAGTGATACATTATCAGCACAATGAAGGTTGTCAGTGTAAGAAAATAACTTTATTTGCTCTTTTAATGTTTGGAGCTCAAATACCAAGAAGGCAACAGCAGCTTTCATAACAAACACGTTAACCCCCACATGCTCTGCTTAATTATGGCTTCCTGTATTTCTCCTCAGGCTACTGGCATCATAAGTAAGCTGGCACAGATTTTATTTATTCTGAATGTGCTGAGTGCAAGTGGCCAGGCAGGTGCTTCAATGGCAGCTGAGCCATTCCAGCAGTTCAGAGGACAGGAGCCTGTGACAGAGGAGTGACACATCGAGCAGGGAACAGAATCACTGCACCCCTCCCTGTCACCATGGCTACCACTCAGCAGGCGGGTTTTGGGCACAAGTGCCAATTTAAGCAACTGCTGATTTCTTCTTATTGCCCCTGCATCACCCCCTCCCTTGATAAGGTACGTGCTATTGCAGGCCACAGCATTTATCAGATCAGGAAACTAGTCCTGATACAGCTGGAAAATAATCTCTCTCTTTTTTTTGACTCATTCTTTTCCAAACAGTCGGGTTTGTGATTCAGTTCCTCATGCAGACACAGAAATACACCATGTCTGTGCAGTGCAGCTGATGGCAGAAGTGCAGGGACAAGGACTGCTGGTGATCTAAGCAGCATTGTCACTGACCACAGCAAAGACAGAGCCAGGCTCTCCTTAAGGCCGTTGTCTGCTATTCAATGTTTAAATTCATTTGGTAGCCCAGGCTCCTTTGTCCCCTGTCCTGTCCTCTCCCCGTTCCCTCTGCTGCCTCTCTGCAAGTGGTTATGCAGCTGCTCAAGGGAAGCCATCTGTCTGAAGCATGATCCAGTAAAAAATGGATATTGCTAGGACAGTGCAGGCATAACACATGAAGTGTATCCCAAATCATTTTATTTTGACATTTGGACGTTTTAAGCCTTTAGTTCTAGGCTACTGTATCTGTCAGGGTGACACAGGCAAGTCACATATGGAAGGAAAGTGTGACTTTCTTTCCCTAAATAAGTTCCATGGCTGGATATATCTCTCCAAGAAGAAGTGTTGCAAAGCCTTGTTCACAAACCTGCTATTAAACGTGTGAAGTTGTTAAAACATCACTGTGGATAATGGATAAATGGAGCTGAGTGAAGGTGGTAGTAGAATAGAAGGTTGAGAATCAAATAACACTGCAAGACTGCATGAAAGCCATTCTCAAACAAAAACATATCTTAAAAAGTCAGAGCACATTTGAAATATGTTTGTAGTTTATTCATGACAGTTTTCATTTAACGTAGGATTCTTTTGAGACCAGTGATAATGTAAAGCACTAGCACAGGAATCTATGAGTTTGTACAGATTTATTTATATTTTATGTGAATTTACATAGGGCCTATATTTATACAGTTATGTCATTCATAGTACATATTATATTAAATATAATAAATACATATCGCAATCACCTTTTTGCTTAAAAACTTGAAAAACACGTTTCTAGTTTGTGAGATTCGAGAAGTGACATTGCAAGCTGTTGTCAGCCTGCCCTGCCAAAGAGCCTTAGCAGAGACCTGAAAAATTCTGAGAAAAGATTAAACTCTGCCATGGGCGTGCTGTTGCTGATCATACCTTGCAGAGCCAGGCTGCTCTGTGAGTGCTGTGCCTGGCCAGGGGCACGAGAGACTCCTCTAAGTGACTCGAGAAGTCAGTGAAGAACCACTGCGTCCTCTTTAAATAGTTTAAAAAGTCTTCTGAAAAATGAACACAGATTGCCCTGTCCTTGAAAAGGCAAGAGTTTCCCACCCTGGAAAGAGGCACAAACTACAAAGATATCAGCAATATTATGCACTCTGTGGGCGTATTTTTTAGTTATGACAGTGGAGTGGCAGTCTTCTTGAAGTCACTTTCTGAAACAGTATGTTTCTAAAAAATCTGTGATGATGAGAGCAGAAAAATCAAGTTTATTCCTATTAAATTCGTACAGGGGGCTAAATACTACTGGTAAAAAGCACTAAATCCACAGACTAAGGAAGCTTGTTAGATGTCGGAAGCTTTCAGTGGGGACTGGCCCCACCGGCCCTGGTTTTGCCTCCCGCTGCGGCCACAGCCCTTCTCGTGCCGGGTCCCCACGGGGACCTCCCCAGTCACCGCTGCCTCCGGCTCTGCCACGGCTCAGCCGCGGGGCTCGCCCACCAGCTCTAGCTGAGTCATCTCACTGAAACTCATTCCTGACTGCTCATGGCTTCAGAAATCCCCAAATCACTGTTACATTTTCTGAATTTTTTTTAAAGTTAGGCAAGAACAAAAATGAACAACCCCGACCTGGAAAATAATGAATCACGTGTGTATGTCTGAAAGCAATGTGGAGAACTGTGCTGCTGATGGGAGAGCTGTCAGAGAAGACTTGTAATGCACCTCCAACAAGGAAAGTGAAGTGTAATAGCGAATGTATTTGCTTTCCTTATTTCCACTGTAGTTTTCAGTCTGACAAGATCAGGGTTCAGGATTCCTGTGACAGGATTCTCCTCCTGGCTAACAGCAGAGTGTCGATTCCATTCCTTGTCCTAGGGAAGTTGGCCCTGTGCTAGCAAAGTTGACTCTCCCCAAATTCACCACTTTATTCCTGCTTTAGTTTTAACCCCCATCTGATTCAGTGCCCAAACCCTCGAGGGACTGTAAGGAAGGAAGCTGGGACAAAACAAGTGACCAGGAGAGGGGAAGATTAAAACACTTCCTTTGACAGCAGCACTCATCTTCATTGGTTTCAAGCACTCACAGAAATACAATGTGACTGGAAATTTCAATAAGTGAAATTGGGGACACACGCGTCCGTACACACTCACACACACACATCCCAGCGAACGCACACACACATCCCAGCGAACACACACACACATCCCAGCGAACGCGCACACACATCCCAGCGAACGCGCACACACATCCCAGCAAACACACACTCACATCTCAGCGAATACACAGACACACTCACATCCCAGCAAACACACACACTCATATCCCAGCACACACACACGGACTCGCATCTCAGCACACACACACACACGCGCACGGACGGACGGACGGACGGACACACACCCGCCCATAACAAGCACACACGCACTGGCAGCCCGCACCCTGGCTCCCGCTCCGCCGCTCCGCGCCCGGGGGGAAGATGAGCTCGGGGGACGTGGTTTGCACTGGCTGGCTCATCAAATCACCCCCCGAGAAGAAACTCAAGAGATACGTAAGTGCAGAGGCTTTGCTGATATTTTTTTTTCTCGCTAAAGGGATTTCGGCATGTGCTCGCTGTCTGACTCTTCCTTTGAAATCTCTCGCCCGTTTCGGCTTTGCCTTGGACCAAAACAAAAAGAGTTCCAAGTCCATGCGCTTATGGAGTATTTTAGTTTCCACCGACATTCTTGTGCCCTCTGGAATTAACCTTTCCCAGCTCGTAAGATTACAGTACTTCAGCTGTTATGCAACATATTTTAGGTTAAAAACCACATTTCGGTTTCAGTTAACGTTGCCGTAACTAACAGAATTGTTGTAATAGAATTGCAGATGTCACTTTTCCAGGGACGGACAAGAACATCCTAAAAGGAAAGGGTGGAAAAAACCCCCAAACCCAAACAGCCAAAATTCTAGTAATTTAAATTCTGAGGCTTGGTTTTGTTAAGATGCTCTGTAATTTCTATGACACTTGCTAAAGGCAACATATGCAATAGTTTTATTTACCAATGCCAGGTGCAGTTGTTAGCAGAAAGCTTCAGAAAGCTTTTTGGTCGGTGATAAAGAGGTGCTGGAAGATGCTGTGCTGTAAAGTTCCTGATAGCTGAAAGGTGAAGGGGGCTGGGGAGAAGAAGCGAGCCCTGCATGGAGATCTGCAACTGCACTATGGGCCCCTTGTTTCATTCTCTATCTGCTTGCCTGTTTGTCTGGAAAAAAGAAAAAAAAAGGATGTGTGTTGCAAACATAGGAAGCTGTCTCATTGCAGGGGTGCAAGGAAAACACCCCGTGTAGGAATAAATGACCCTTAAAATTTTGCTTGGGACAGCATTAACAATCTAAGCCCCTCATGGGCCATTCTGCATGCTCATTTGTGATGGTTCTTCATCAGGCATGTTGTTATGTTCTGCTGTGACACTTTTGGAGTCGGTAATACCCGTTTGAGTCATGCCCTTCTAACCTGACTTCCCCCGGAGCTCTGCTCCGTACTCGAAGGATGCCCCTGGCCGTGGCTCTGGCGCCCCAGCCGTAGGCACAGCTCACATCACTTGTCGTATTCACTTCTGTTTATCAGCATTTTCTCTGGAGTGCTGATCTTAGCTTTTCCCGGTAATGTGCGGCATAACTGTCTTGTGGCAGAATATGGTGGATATCATTTGGTAGTGTGTTTTTTCTTTGGCTAAAAACTAGCACAAAGGATAATTACTGATGTTGGAATTATTTTTAACTTATTCTTAGCCATAGTTTCTTCCTGTAGACCACAGTATTGCACTGAAGTGGCTGAATATTTGCTTTGTTCAGTTAGCATTTTCCAATTCTAAAATAACCACTATGATGTGTCTCATGGGAGCTGCAAATAAATTATGGGCATCTCATTTTTGCTATATTTTGTAACGAGTGTACTAATAGCACTGTATGGCAGGCACAGTGTAAGAGCCACTGATTCACCCAGCTGGTATCATTAGTAACTCTGTCAGTGAAGCTATTTTTGATGACTCAATATTCATAAAAGGGCAAAGTAGAGAAAACAGAATGTGATAAAGCTGGGATTTGAAAGCCCCCATTATACAGTGAAGATAATAGTCACAACAGGGGCTCTGATCAGCTCAAAAGGCTACTTGCAGTCTGCTCTGCTCAGATTCTGCACTACAAAACCAGGGGAAATGTGGTCTATATTATTCTCCAAACACCATTAGATTAGCCAGATCTCTGCAGATTAAGCTTTGTCTTCTGGTTAGGAGGATAAGGTAGTCCTTTGTCCATAATAAAGCAGAAAGAAATCTGGTGCAAGTACAGCAAAGCTTAATGTCCTTTCTCACATGACTGGTTACACAGTGGATGCTGCAAACCAAATGGAAATTATCTCTCACCTGCTATAAACTACTTCTCCCCTATTTTTGTAGAGTTTCACCAGCATGGCAGCTCATGCATCTTGCACTGGGGCAGCAGATAGCTCGGGCTGAGCCACGGTGACTGCTTAAAAGCAACGGAGCTTTAAAACAATGCCTGTTTAAACTGACTTCAGTAGGTGTCAAGTGTCAGCCGCTTACAGAGAATGGTGTTGGCTCTGGTTCTGGACTGACAACATACATAAATCCCCGAGTTCGACACCACCCTTTGTGCTCAGCTGGAAAAGCCACGATCTGAGCGAGGCTTCCAGGGAGCTTCAGGTGCCAGCCTGGCCTGCTGCTCATGGCACCTCTCGCACGCTGCCCTGCCTCATTTGCTCTCACGGCGTTGTCTCCCAGTTTACATTTTCCTGAGTTCAGCATCCGGCCTTTGTAAGGTCTGACCTGAGGGTCCAGTGTTTTACACACAGATAAATTCTTAATCCTTCATCTATTACATCTATCATTAAGAAAATCCATTTAATTTCAGTGGACTATGTGGTTAAAAGATCAGAAAAAGCAATTAATTCAGGTTGTGAGACTGGGAACTGCAATAGTCTTGCTGAAGCCACTGGGAATATCTGCAGTGTTTAGAAAATTAAACAAATTATTCTTGCCAAGACTGGAGCCTAAAGACCAAAGTATACCTTCATTTATATTTGTTGTTGTCTGATGAAAGCAGTTAGGTTTTCTACGCATAAACGAGTCAAAATTTGCCTCTGGGTAAGCAGAACATTGTTTTCAAAACTTTGAAAGTGAAAAGCAGGTGTTAAGAGTCTATATTTTTCCTGCAATGTCTTACAAAGCCGATGCTCTTAGTAACACTATTCTTAGAAGTGTCTTATCATTCCCTGACAAAGGCTGCTCTCCTGCATGTGCAGGAAACGAACATGAGATTAATTACCCTAGTGTAACTTTCTGTAAAAACAGAGGGCTTAATGCTAAACACAAAGAATTCGTTAGAAAGCACAGGGAGCTTTGCTACATCAGGCAAATACTCTAATAGTGATTTAATGGCATGGGCAATGCTTTTCTCTCAATCTGATACTTGAACCATGAAACCACCACGTCAGCCTGTCTATAGAGGCTGTTGTGCAAGGAGTCTCCCAGGAGAGTATTTGGTGTGTGTTGCAGTCCTTTGTCCTCTGAGTGTGACCCGAAGGCTGTGCTGCTTTCATTTCCCCACTTGGTTCCAGCTTTTCTCACCCACCAGGTCTGCGTGGGCCTGAGGGGTGCCAGGGAACAGCCAGAGCTGGGGGAAGCTGGGTATGGGGCAGGAGACAGAGGAAGAAGCTGCTAACAAAAACTAAGAAGTGGTGGTGATGGAGGTAAAGTCCATCCTGCTCTAGACCAAAAATGTTAAGTATCAATCATAGATTGACGTTCAGCCCCACAGGAGGAAAAGCCACTGGAGATTTTTGCTGTTGATGTTAGTGGATCAGTGAATACCAGACTCTGCAGGAAATTCGATGTAATGGGGGAATCTGCTTCAA
Organism: Geospiza fortis; assembly: GCF_000277835.1. Classification (NCBI taxonomy): domain Eukaryota; kingdom Metazoa; phylum Chordata; class Aves; order Passeriformes; family Thraupidae; genus Geospiza; species Geospiza fortis. The sequence continues at coordinate 3,447,433 of NW_005054314.1, forward strand.
ATTTGATGGGTTTCACAGCTCCTTACATTGGTGCTGAGTACATCCATCCCAATTCTGTATTGTCAGCATTGAATAGCTGGCTCCTTGACAGTTTTCATGTGGAAATTTATCTGATCACTGACTGTTATTATTTGTTGTTTATTTATTGGAGGAGGTGGAAGGAAGGAATGGTTTCATGGCCTTGGAAACAAAGGACTTGTCACAGTCAGTGCAAAAAGTCACAATGAAAGGAAAAACAACATAGAAGAAGGCCCAGAGAATGTCTAATGAAATAAGAGACCAGTGCTATTGAGAAGACACATTGCTCAGGTGCTGACAAGAAGGCGGAGATGGGAATTTTTAACACACAGCTAATTGCAACCTCTCCTCAAATCGCTGTCCCATTGTTTGTCACACTGACAGTGTGGAACACAGCAGTAGCTCCTCTGAATGCCCTGCCAGTATTTACTTGCTGTTAGTGTGGTTTGCAGTAGTAAAGGGCCATATCCAGATGTTTGCTTGTTGTGAGTCACTGCAGCTCCATTTGAGTTAACGCTGTGCAGCTGTACCCCAGCTGAAGAGCTATTTTTAATCTTCAGTACTATACAAATTGATGAGGAAAGACCACTTGCTCAAAAAAGGGCAAGTTTCCCACTTTACTTGAGTGACTGATTTCTTCAAACATTGTTGAAAATCAAAATTCCTTGTCAGCATCTCTAGAACAAGAGTCCCAAATGGAGCTCATATTGGAAAATGTAGCCTTGCACTTCCTACCACGCTTCTTCTTGCAGTGTCTGGGCTGAGAAGACAAATAGACGTGCAAATTAATGTACCCTATGGCAAAAGCTGGTGGGGCAGAGTTCTTTGCTGCTGTGTCTGTGTGTGGGGCAGTAATGCTGCCAGAAGGACAGAGCAGAGCCCAGCCCAGCACCTCTGACCGTTGGGGGATCTGCCAGGGCCCAACCGCAGCACAGCAAGGCTGGGGCTTTAGAAGATAAGAGAATCTAGGCAACTTCTCCATTTTTAGCTGAAGTTCTGGTATTTATCAGGAGAACAAACAGGAAGTTACTAAGAAGAAAATGTAAAGTAGAATTATGGAGGAGTTTGCTCATGTAATAGGAACAGGAGTTGCAGAGCACAGCGAAGGGTGGCTGGGATGGAGAGCATCTGCTCTCTGATCCAGCACTGGGCTGCTGTCACCAGAGGACACTGCCACCCTCCCCTGAAAGAAATCCCCAAGTGCTTTGTGAGGTCAAGTACTTCTGCTGCTTTGGGGTTTGGGGGAAGTTTCTGAAAAATATTCTCAAGAAGAAACCTGAATTTAACTTTTATCCTTAAGTCTTTTAATTCCCGGATGCTCCTTACAAAGCCTCACCTCTTGAGTCCTGTCCCTTTTGAGCAGAGAATTCTGACCTCCTTTCATACTTTCCTGAATAAATATCCTGAGCTCCCTGAGTTGCTTTAACCAATTTGCGCGGGTTTTGTGTCTGCGGTTCAGAGGCTGGGTGGAAGTAGGAGTCACGTGGGTGCAGAAAGTTGTCAGAGACTTTCAGCTCTTTCCAGTTGTAAGTCTTGTGCCTATATTTTTTCCCGTTATTACTTAATTTTAAAATCCAGTGTATATTCTATCTGGTTTGTATATTAAAAAATAACTGAATTTTGAGAACATGAAGGCTTTCAAACAGAAGCTCCTGTGTGACAGTCTACACGTTCCCTTCTCTGTGAAATCCTGTACAAATTGATCTCACTGGTAAAACAACAGTAGAATATTTATGTTAGGGAGGAGTTTCCATCGCTGGAATTAAATATTTTTAATTAGCTTTGTGTAAATCAGACCTTGTTTTGGTAGGTTAAATGTGGTGTTTATTTTACACCATTTTCTTCCCTTTTAACGATGTTTTGATAGTTTAAGTGCAATGCTTAATGAGATAGGTTGACTTCTAAGAAAGAAATAATTTCTAAAAAACATTGCTGTTCTTGGCAACCTGTGTATCAGAATAATTTCCCTTGAACTGTTTATTTGGGTGGAGCCATAATAGTCCTGAAGCCCCAGTTTAATCTTTGACTACATGTTTTCAGTGCACAGGAATGTCCAGCTATTGGTTTCTATTCAAAACAAAAACCCACAAGTTATCAGGTCTTTGCATTCAAAAATAGTGCCTTAAAAAAACATGCTAGTTTGAAATAGAGAAGGAAATGTTAACTTGAATGGTAATTAAATGAGTGATGCAGTCAAACACGGCTCAGAGGAAAATGCATGACAAGTCATACTTTGGTGAAGTCTTTGTTGTAGCATGTCACCTATGGAAATATGGATAAACACATTACTTCTACCAATGATGCATTAAAATGCTATGAATATTTGTTATGAAAATTTGATAGGTTTTTAGGGAAAGGGACAAGTTTATTCCTGTAAAGTTACTTGTTGGAAAACCAGTCATTTTATTTGCTTTTTTATCCTTTTCATTTGATTTGGAAATGAATTAGCAATGTGATAAGACAAGGAAATAATGCTGGTCTTGAAATAAAATTTGCATGTCAAAACATTACATGCAGCCAGATAAAATACATTTTCTTCTCTCTCATTTAATTGTTAAATAAAATGCAATACTTTAACTTCTAATTTTTTAATTTTTTTTCTGCTTTACAATATCCTTGACTTGCTTCAGTTTGTGTTGCATCAGGAAAACAAACAAACAAACACATAGCCATGCAAAACTCAATTCTAGAATCTGCTGCAGCTTGGTATTTGTTCAAAACAGACCAAAACTGATGCCTAGTCTTTGTGCCAGAAAAACACTCCCTTTCTGAGGCTAATTCATTCATAGCTTTGTAATTGTTAGAATGAGACAACTGTTCTTAGAGATTTTGTTATTCCCTTCCCTCCTGATGCCAAAAACCCCACCTGACCCCTGCAGTCAAAACTGCATTGTAGCTTTCCACAAAAGCCCTGAGCAGCACATTTCAGCTATCCAGGATCCCTTTTCATAGAGCATTTTACAGAAAGGCAGTAAAGTGTTGTTATTAGTATGAATTTGAAATTACTTAAATGAGAGTGTTAATTTAAACTGAACTTAGATTGTCATGTGAAAGTTTTGGGCTCATTTTTGACAATGCTTTTTTAAAAAGACAATGCTTTCTGTGAGGCTTGTTAGTGATAAATATTCATCCTGTGACTCCCAAGTCTCGAGACCGTGGGTTATGTATTCATATTTCTGTTGGACAGAATCATGGCCATGAGGGGACTCTTTCTAACTTTGCAACTGCTGTAATGTCAGCAGAGCACATAGTTTGTGAGCAGTCTGTTTTTACATACCAGACTTGCAAACTGTTTGTAGAAGTTCAAGGATTTTACAGTTGTGGAGCCATTTTTTTCAAGCTGACACGAACTGGTCGTGCCAAGGAGAAGCCAATAGTTCAGAACAAGCATGAGCTGTGTTTTGCTTGCAGACTTTACAAACTTTACAAGCAGTAAAGTCATGAGCTTTACCAAAGATCTTCCTGGGTTTGGGAGCGCTGGGAAAGCAGCTTTGGGTGCCTTCCCAAAGGCACCCAAAAGTAAAGTAAAGTAGCCAAGTAGCAAAGCAAAGCTGCACTTCCAGGGGCTGTTGCTGTCCCACAGAAAAGCCCGAGGTGACTGAGCTGATCAGATCACTGAGGGAGGAGAGGAAACATCCCAAGAGATGCCAGCTGAGTTTACAGTAGCAGTGAGGAAACAGTTTCAGAAGAAGTGATAATGCTCCCTCGCCAAGTGTTCACTGCTGTTCCAGCTACATCATCTGGATTGTTTACTAATATTTATAGTGGAAGCTTTGCAAGCTTAAGAAGTTTTATTTTTAATAAGTTCAACATTTTGAACCCATCCTAAGAAAATAATTGCATTCTCACTGAAGCTTTAGGTTTAAAAATAAGAAGCACTCAAGTAGCTCAGGGAATTGGGTTTTTTGAGATTTTCAAGTGCTTTGCTCCCACTGTAAAAAGGTTTGTAGCTGAAAATGGGACTGGTACTCCCATTATTCCTGTTACTGTTACACTTTATACTTTTTCAAATATTCCTTTTTGACAGATAACTGAGTGTCACACCAGCCTTGAGCTATGGATTATAAAATCATGGTGAATTGTTTTTGAAAAGTGATGGAAAACCACCAGTTAAACCCCATCATTATTTCAGAATCCTCCCAAAACTCCTGCTTTCATCTGCTCTGAGCCCAATAAATAGTCAAGCTGAAACATCATTAAGACAAACAAAGAGAAAGTTAGGGGACAATCAGATTGACATAGGAAGAACAGGCTTTGTGGTGGTGACACTGCTTTGGTTTCCCTGTGCATCCCTTTCCTTTGGGTTTGTAGACTGGAAGCTTAATAACTCTGGTATTTAAAGTTTAAAAAAAATGCATTTATTGAAGTGTTACTAGACTGCAATGCTTTAACAGCTTTAATATGTTCATATGTTCTTTTTTTTTTGCTTTGCTTTTTTTCAAATTCACAACTGAAAGTACTGTTGCTATGTTACTGTAATGGTGTGTAGGCTGCTAAATAAATAGAGGGAGTTTAGTCCAGGCCAGAAATAGAAAGCCAGGTCAAAGGTGACATTTGGGACATGTTGGAAAAAAAAAAAAAAGAGAATATATAATTATTTATTTCCTTCCTATTATTCTCTTCAGTCTCATTAACCCTAGACTACTTAGAAGGAAATTACAACAGAATTTCTGAGCATGTCAGAGTATAAAAAATGACACCTTGGGAGTTGTAAGTCTTTTGGCTTTGTTCTTTGCAAGATCAGATTTGCACAGTGTAACGGTGGCACCTCACACTGCTGTGAATTGAGCAGGTACTTGGAGGTATCAGAGGACCAGGGACTGCTGAAAATTCACTCTGCAAAGGTGCACACAGAAGGGAAAACCTGTCAGAGGGAGCAAGCTTTGAGGGAAAAAAAACCCCAGGAAATGTGAGTCCATTGTCCTTTCTGGGGTAGTCTGGCAGGTTCCCAAAGCCCAGATACACAAAATGTGCTCGGGCTCTTTGTGAGCAGCCCCAGGTGCCTGCCTGAACCTCTCTGTGAGCCTGGCTAGTGAACCTGCACAAGAGCAGGGGCATTCCATCCTGCTGTGCTGCCCCTGGGTGTCCCTGGGTGCCAGGAGCTCTGTTCCAGCCCCAGGGACTGATTCAGTGAATGGGGCACTGCATTCCATCCTGTTCTGTTTCTCTGGGTGCCCCTGGTGTCCCTGAGCTCTGCTCCAGCCCCAGGGAATTCAGTGAATGGGCTCTGCAGCCCCTGCAGTGAAGAGCAGAGCCCAGCCCTCCCTCCACCCATGTGGGCTGAGGCAGAAGCACCCTTGGCCCAGGAATTAGCCCAGCAGCCTCCTTAATTGCAGAAGGAGGCCTCTGAGTTTATTTGCAAGATGTTGAGGCAGCTGCTGGAAGCTCAGGGCTGTGTTCCTTGAGCACCAAACCCTTGGCCCCGCTGCTCTGGGAGCATCAGGGGCTCTGAGCCCATGGCAGAGCAGCTGGAAGCTGCCAGAGCTTCCCCTGGCAGGAGGTGGGACATGGAACAGCACTGAGCCATCAGTTAATTTAGCAGATTTGTAATTAATCTGGAAGATCTTCTCTTTAAATATATATATGTTTACTTATAAACAAGTTATCCACGTGACACAATATGAGGCCTCTGATTTCTTTGTGTGTTAGGGAAGAAGCCCACAGCAACAACCTTAACCAGTTCAGTGCATGCAGTCCTGTTAGAGATTTTGTGGTGTTATTTTTGTAATTCCACAAATCTATTACTTTTCTCCAAACAAACAAGTTCCCCCTATGGAAGAGACCTTTGGATTTGAAGCATTCCAGAAAATCCCACATTTAGCATAAAATTTATGGAAGAGGATTAAATTAGAGGTACAACAACAGCCAAAGATGCAACAAGTCTTGATCCTAAATTGCACAAGGTTTAAAATTTTCTTTGTTAATGCTCCTTGAATGAAGGGATGGAACGGGAATGACTAGGAGCCTTTCCTGATATGATGGATGTGAATAGCTGGTTTAATAAGAGACTTTCCTATTTTCAGCCCCACACCAACCCCTAGTGCCTTAGACCTTGGGGTGTGTCTGACTTTCCCTGTCAGAAAACAACAAGAGCTGAGGATCCATCAGGGTTGTTTATTTACTTTCATCACAAGTTTGCTGCTGCAATTGGTTGTTTTCTACCACAACGAGTATTCAGCCTCGCTCTGAGAGGGTGTTAGAAGCTTTCTTGTCCCCTGTGTGGTTCAAACCCTCATTTGGACTCTGTCAAATCCTTTACCCTTGCCAGAGACTGCATTTATCTCAAAACCTAAAGTGCAATTACTATGATTTATCTCTCTTTGGAGTGAATAAGATTTTACCAGGCATTTTCTCCACAGAAGTCTGCAGCTGGGAGAAGAGCAACCTACAGCCTGTCCTTTCCAGGGCTGTGTTGCATATGCTCAGTAAACTCCCAGTTTTAACCAGCAGCAGCAGCATTGCTAAGTGGAGTGAAGGATGAATTATGCCCTCTGCAATTCTGTTATGTTGTCCTCCTAAGGGACCTATCTGCCTTTCATGGTATTTCCAGGTCCTTGAAATAATTTTCTAAAACTTGTAAGAGAAGTTGTTTTGCTGGTTGGTAGATTAAAGCAGTTACCCATTGGAGCAGTCCACATGGGCTGCAGGGGTGCTCTTTTTTGGGGCAAACAGCTTGAGTGTTAAACTGGATAAAATTGTGCCAAGGCAGGAGCTGGCAGACATGGGCAGCTTTCAGGTAAGCTGTGGTTAGCTGGATGAAGGTTAAGCATATTTGCATTGCTGCTCTCAGTCAGTACAAATCTCCTCCCTGTGGCACTTACCTTGTCGTGGGCTCAGAGATGCTTCAGTGGAAGTTGCCATTAGACAACAGCAGCACAAGTTTGGGAAGTGAAGAGTCAAGGGAAGGAAGCTTGAGTGAAGCTGTAGCTGTGCAGTGCTTCCCAGAGCACAGTGATGGAGAGGGGCAGTCCTGGAGATGCTCCCCAGTGACAGGTCTGAGGAATGATGAGGCTGTAGTTCAGCAGCCTCAGCTCTGTGAGCACATCAGCAGTGCTGGCTCTGATATGCTCAGAACTCACTGTGCACCCACAGACAGGTTTCTGTTTGACTTTTCTGGGGTTCACTGGATCTGGAAGTGGAGCTGGGATCTCTGTATGAGCATATTGTTACAGGTTTTAGTTCAGAGATTGGGGTTTTTTAAAGAAAGCAGGTATTTTATGTGTCATCTATGCATATGAATAAAAGATAAGGAGCAGAGGAAAGCACTCAGATGTAAGACCTTATACCATTAATGGACATAAATCCTAAGGTCAGTTTGTTGTAGGGCAGCTGGTCACTTCTGACTTCCAGCTCAGGCTGCTGCAGTCAGTACCTGTTTGGAGTGGAAACATGGTTGTGCAGAATCACTCCAGGTTTAGTTCATGGTGCACAATCTTCGTGGCTCCTTGCTGGGATAACAAGAAAAGGCACATGAGCCTGCACAGAACAGCAGCAAGGAAATGTGGTGCTGTAGCACAACTGAGTCTCTACCATCTAGCACAGAACTTTTCCCTTCCAGAGTCAAGTGCACCCATAAAGAACAGAAAGGCCAAGTAAATACTGGCTTTAGTAAGCTGCTGGAATCAGGCAGGTGCAGAGTCAGACTGGAGGGTTGGATGTGAAGCTTTCATTTGCCTTTATGAGTTTGCATGCATCTGCTAGAAACACCTCTTTGTCCTCTCTGAAAAGGTTTCATGTGCAAAGTACTTAGACTCATCAGAAAAAAACCCTTGAAATAGAAATGGTACCTCATGTTCTTTAGCAAAACAGGAGCTTAGAGAGAAAACAGAAGCTAGAAAATGAAGTGTCAGATTCTAACCCATTATGACTATATTTATGGGGAACATTTAAATTATTGGAACTGTTTTCCTACATATTCCTTACTAGTAACAACAGTACCTTGTGACTGGTGATGTCTCATCACCTTTAAACACTGAACTGGAATGTCAGGTTGAGCTCAAGGTTTTTCTCTTTAGCTTTTCTGTGAATTGGCTGAATGCAGCTCAAGCACAGAGCCATGGTCCTCAGCAGCAAGGAGTAGGAAGAGAAAAGCAGGTAGGAGGATTTTGCATCCCAGTGGAAACCCCCAGATCTGCCATTATTATCAGAGCTCCTGGTAGCTGCAGTGGCACTGGGAGAGATGGTGTGTGGTATGGGAACTGCAGCATTTACCAGCTTGTGATTGGAAACAGGAGACAGTGAATGGATATGAATATGTTCAAATGCACAGTTTCAGTTCATTTTGTGTAACATCTCGCTCACACAATTTTCCACAAAAAGATATTTCAGCCAGATAGAGTTATGGTGAGAAATAAAAGCAGAGTTGCAGAGAAATTGGTAACTTCTTAAAAAGAGTGAACTCACTGAAAAATCTCGCTTTCTATTTGAGAGATTAAATCTATGCATGGTGCAGCCATTTTTGCTTCGCCTGGCATAAGATTTGCATGACTCATGGGCAGCAGTAGACCATGGCACCATCCCCAGCTGGGGACCCAGAAATACAGAATGCAAAAACAGATCCTGACTGCTGGCTGGGGGATTCCTGCCCCGTCTGTGAACTGATGACCCTGTTGGATGGGGCAGCACACAGAGTGCAGGCAGGTGCCTGTAATGCTTCTCCCCAGGTGAGGGGATTGATCTGAGGGTGAGAGACAATGCAAAGGCTGCAAACACCTCCTGTCCTTGCAGCCAGTCCAGCTGATGAGCATGGATGATGTAATGGATCAGGAGAAGAAGGTTTGCAGTGAGGACGGTGTAAGATTTGAAAGGCTGCACATAGGAAGGAGGAGTTGCAGTCCTAATTTGAGTGCAGGCAGCTCAGCAGATGGCCCAGCAGACGAGTTGCTATGCACCGCAGCATGTGTGAGAACACAGAATCACAGAGTGCCTTGGGTTGGAAGGGACCTTAAAGATCATTCCAGCCCCCTGCCAGGATGCCACCCACTAGATCAGCTTGCTCAGGGCCCCATCCAACCTGGCCTTGAACACTTCCAGAGAAGAGGCAGCCACAGCTCTCTGAGCTCTCTGTTCCAGTGCCTCACCACCCTCTGAGTAAAGAACTTCTCCCTAACATCTGATCTGATCTGATCTGATCTGATCTGATCTGATGAGAGTGGTGGTGAGGCAGCAGCAGGCACAGAGCCCTGCCCTGTGTCTGCACAGGTACCATCAGATGCCACATTCCTTACCCCAGCTGTGCCCTGCACCCCTGGCTTGCACACTGTATTTCATTTTGCTGTTCTGCCATTTCCTCCACCAGGCTTTGTCTTCCCTCTCCAAAGGGAGCAGAGCCCACCTCCAGCAGTGGAGGTCCTTGCAGTCACAATGACACCAAAGTGGCATTGCTCTCTGGCTGAGCTGGCACATCTAGGGAAGGAAAACCTCGTGCTTTGGGCCACAGAACAGCCTTGCTGGCATGTTTTGGGGTTATTTCCCACAATTCCTGTTCTTCCAGCAGTGAAGTCTAGTGGCCAGAGATATTTAGATATTTCATGTGCATCCTATGTGGCTTGCACCTTCCCTAACAACTTCAGCTCTTTGGGAGTTTTAGGAAAAGACTTCAGAAAATCTTGAAAAATCTCTAAATCTCTTCGTTTAAGAACTGGACAGTTTGCACATTTGCAACTGACTTTCTCCAGAGGATCTGTTTTGCTGCTTGCTGTTTGGGTCCTTAGGGTTCCATTTGCAAATCACCCAAGCACTTATGGCTGGATCCAGGAAAAAGCATCATTACCCTTAATAGCTTAGAATGGCCATTGTCACCTCACAGTCACATTGTGATACCACTCAGCACATCAGTGTTAGAGGCTTCTTTTTTTCCAGGCTGTTAATTCAGAGCAATATATTCCTGTGGGAAATTCCAATAATTCAGGTTTAGTGATACAGCAAAAATCTGCTTCAGTGACCAGTTTATGTGTAACATCGATGAAATGATTGCCACTGACTTGTTCCAAGAAGCTCCATTTCCAATGAAATCTGCAGGAAACCCACATAGATGTATGGCGATGTATGAATTCAATCACTATAATTAGGCTGATAAACATCTCGGATATTCTTGGGGTGAGCAGCATCTTTTTCCTTTAACTGTTTCTGGAGCAATATAAACTGAACTGGGAACAATGTTCTTTTTATCAATACCAGAGTGTTCCCATGGCTTACTCATGCCAGCAGATACATGGCAGCTCAGCTATGCCAGTAAAAATGCAGACAGCCCTTTGATTCCAGCAGCAGCAACACAAGCAGGGGTAATGCCTGCTTTCCCACACACTGCCTTGTCAGATTCCTTTTGCTATCTCCAAGGCTTAAGAGCATAGTTCAGGTTTTGTGTCTCCTTTGCTCTTGCTGTATTTACTCCAATTGCAAACAAAATTAATCCCTCCTATTTTTACTATGGTCCCCTGGAGCCTGCACTAAAACTTCTCAATATACCAAGCTCATCCAAGGGTACTGTTGGCCCATCATTGGGACAGTAATTCTGTGAGTCCCCGTGAAAATTCTTTGGACCAGATTGTGGACTAGGTTGCATGGTTGAGGATATTTCACTACTGGACCTGTACAGAGTGTTTAGCAAGGAGAATGTTCTGATTTTCCATAATTAGATTCTGTATATACAGAAGCCAACCAACAACAAAAAATCCAGGTCTCTATTCACTGCTTGTACATTCAAACTCCCTGAAGTATCTCTCAGGATAAGGACTCTGAGATAAAGTGGAAAGTTTTAAACTAGTAAAGGGAAAAATTAAACATCATGATCATCTGTCTTATTGTAAAGAAGCAGAAGGATGTTTAAAACTTTGCTATGCTGGCTCATTTTTTTCAACAAAAATTGTTTTGGGGGGCATTGTACATGCTTAAAATAAAACAGTTAAATAAGAAAAGGTAAAATCCACTATGAGTTTTGCATAAATTTTTTGTTCATAACATGCTTGTGCAATAGAGTAGTCAGAATGCAATAATCAAACTGTGTTTCTTCCACGCTTGATAATCAGTGGCTGTCTATGTGTTCTTCATATTCTCTGAGATCCAGTCCAGAGCTGCCTCTCTTGTCCAGGGGCTGTGTTCAAACAGGAGTGGTGGAAGCAGGCCTGGCATGTTTCTGCTGAAGACCTTGGAGCAGCCTCCAGAGCAGCAAAGGGAAATGCCCAAGTGCTGGAAAAAATCTCAGCCTTTTGTGGAAGGATCTTGTAGGAAGCACAAACTGCTGGTGGCAAGGGCTCTGCCAGTGCAGATGCCCTTTCTGCCTGCAGCATCTTACCTGAAAAACTCTGTCTCAAACCTCCAATTATCACTGTGCTGGTGCAGAGCGTTGCCTCTTCTGTTGCCAGTAAAAGTCTGAGGCTCTGGAACAGGCTACAGGGCACTCTGTTAGTCAGCAAATGCCAGAGCCCCAGGGAGGGACTCCACGTCAGGGGACAGGGAAACGGGGACACATCCAATGCCTGTTGGCAATCCAGCTGTTAAAAATAAACACTGACTTGGCAAACTTCTAACCAAACACCTGTTATGTCAGAAGGGAACTCTGACATAACAATAACACTCAGCTTCTAAGGTCAGGGTATAACTGTGGTAAGTGCTGGGGAGATCTCAGCTGAGTGGAAGAGCTCAGGTAGTTACCTAAATCCGGGAGGCCATGGCAACTTTGGTCCCTGTTCTTTTGAAACCCATGTCTCACAAGGTTATACATTTGACTTGCTATTATTACTGTGTTTGATCAGCTTTTTGGTGAAAATATCATTAATTACTAATTTAGTTCAGTGGAATGAGTGCAACAGTGTGTGTGTGGTGTATTACTCCTGAGCCTGTAATTGCTCTTTCCTGTACATAATGCTGTTGGGAAAAATTCTCAGTTTCACAGTGTCAAGCCCTTAATTAATCGAGGACCAAGCCAGAAGCAGAGAACTCTGGAGAAGATTGTCAGGCATGGGAAGTCTCTGGTAGTAAATCTCTGTGGAAACTGTGCCCAGCTGCGGTTGGAGGACTTCCCTTCCAGCAAATGCAAAGCTTGTGCTTCTTGCCTGTGCAGAGGCAAGGCAGAGCCACCAATCCATGCTCAAGCACAATCCATGCTCAGCTGTGCTCAGCTGGCACAGAACTCTGGAGCTGTCAGGATGGAGGCAGCAGCTTTGTGGTGTGCAAAAAAAAAAAACAAAAAAAAAAACCCAAAAGAGTCTGGCACTCACTGCAGCCCAGGACTTGAGTGTCTCTTCAGAGGCCCTTGGCTCTCCTGCCTTTGACTCTGCAGCCACCTCCACTTCTCCCACATTCCTCCTTTGGTTAATCCTCAGCATCCCTGCAGATGCTTCCCTGGCCCCCTTGGGTGGCTGCGCCCACATAAAAGTGAAGTAGCCACAGGCTGAGAAAATGGCAAACCAACAAAAAGATCTCTCCTTGCTGCTTCTGTCCCCTGAATGGCAGCCTTTTTAATCAGGGGCTGTTTAGAGGGTCTTGGAACATGTTTGCATTCCTGTGAGAAGAGCTGTGGTCCTGGAGCTCTGGAGGGGCTGAGCTGTCTCTCTCAGAGGGTTTGTCTGACACACAGAGCACGTGACATCAGTCACATAATGCTGTGAGAAAAGCGTTTCTACCTCAGAGCTGAAGCAATGTGTGAAATTAATCACAGGTGTGTGTCATGGGTTCCGATTTAAATGTGGATTAGAAAGCATGCAAGCAGCAGTCTGTGGCTAGAGACATTGGTTCTTTGCAGCAAAAGAATGAAAGTGAAAATATCCCGAAAAACACTAAAGAGTGCTATGGCCTGCAAAAATACCAATTTTTCAAACTGGACACAAGAAGTGGTGCAAGAACAGGCATGAGATGATTTCAGTGCTTCATTCATCTTCAGCTGTAGTTGTACATTATGGGCCTGATTTTGCACAGGATTTTGTACCCAAGGAAAGCTTTCATTTTACTTTTAATTGTCAAATAGGAACAAACACAAAATCAGACATGGAGAAGGAGCCTTGGATTAAACAAACACAAAGTCTTAGTCCAGCTGAATTCAAGGCAATTGGATTATTCTGCCTAATTTTTGTAAAAATTGAAATAAACCATTGTGGAGAGGAGACTGAGGTTACAGGATCAATATTAGTATTCAGAGAGATAGACAGGAATGTCCTATGACATATTTAAAATATTTATTTTGGATTTATTGAAAGATTACTACTCAAATACCCCAAATTCCTAGATAGGCTTAAAATTCAATTTTCTTTTTTTTCCAATAAATCATTGTTTAAATTATGTATATTATAATCTCATTACAATAGCAATTCAATAATATTAGTAAGCACCATAATTCTCCACTTATTTTAAGTAATAAGGAACTCACAAAAAAAATATGGACATCTGTGATGGGTTTAAAAGTTAATTCAAACAGTCAGTAAGACTAGAAGCTCTTTAGGTGCCAAATTATTGTTGCAGAAGTATTCTTTTTATCTATGGGTCATCATTTCCAAGAAACAAATGAAAAATGTAAACACTTCCAAGCATTTGTCCCTTTAGGCACAGGGTGTATTAAAAAACAACAACAAAAAATACTTCAGGGACTGAAAAGAAATGCTGGCCAGGGCATTTTGAAACCAGTAACAACTAACCTGGTGAACACGCAAGAAGAAAAACTTGCAAAATGATTATATTTCCTGATTCATGGAAGTTCTCCATTCAGCTGAGTTTTAAAATTAAGTTCCCTTTAAGGTTAAGGAAACAAATTGAAAACCTTCTTATGTACCAGAATTCAAACAGGAGATGATTGTGGTAATTACTGGCAAGCAAATAGTAAATAGTCTCAGAGGTGAGAAACCACAGAGCTGGAAATCGTGCCTCTGCTAAGCTGGGTCAGATTCTGTGCTTAATTACACCACATGAATAAATCATTGGAAGACATTCAAACTTTTTTTCAGAAGAGAAAAGAATAGTGCAAATTCTTACTTGTGCAAAGCAGGGTGAAGGGTGCAAAAAGAGCATAGCATCATGAGTCTGCTGCATTATTGGTTTAGAGGGGCCCTTTTGAGTAATACAGGCACAAACATCCCATTGCTCCCAGGCTACACTGTATAAGTCATTTAAGCATCTAAATCCACTTTGTTTCCTAGGTGGGTTCTTTGATGGTGGATTGATTCACAGTAAAAAGGTAGGAGGAGTATCAAAGATAGTCTGAGTATCCATGCTGAGAGGGTGAAAGAAAATCAGCATCACACAGTCTTTCGTTGATAGGAACATTAAATAATGGCAGTGGCACTGTTTCATCTGAAACAAGAAGCACATTGGAATTCCATAAAATTCCAGAGTTGATTTTTCTTGAAAATCTCCTGGAACCCAGCTGAGCAAATACTGTAAGTTTGGAGCTGCCTGGCAAAGGCAGTGCTTTGTGTTTCTCCTCAAGTCTTCATCTGTCCAACTTC